>NC_135176.1:31689785-31989785 GCF_041146795.1 Maylandia zebra | reverse complement strand
GGCTAAGAGTCCGGGCTGCACCGCGCTTCTGTTTTCTAGCATGAGCACACATGAGGACAATAGCTGCTGCGCTGCAGGAATGAACGCCATTCTCTCAGATAATGTGAAATATTTTTATTCAGGAACCCGTTCCAGCATTTAGGTCACATCTGCTTTCAGAATAGGTTGCTGCTTACTTTCTGTTGCTGGTTAAAAGCATGTGTGTCATCGTGTTAACGATGATTCTGTGCGACATATGGCCGCTCAGTGACCTTTCCGAGAGCAGAAATTATCTGTGTGTCGGAAGGAAGAGAAGGAATGTAAAAGTGTGCTTGAATGGATTCCAGCGTGTGAGGCACGTTTGTCTGGTCACATCCACCCTTCTGATGGTATTTAGACCTCATGTGTCATTTTGTACAGGAAAATAAATAAAAATAAATACATGACTCAATAAATTCATTGATAACCATTAAACATAGCAAAATAATCATTAAAAAATTTTTTTTACGCGATTTGCTGTTTTAGTTTCCAAATTTGCTTCTGTGTGGATTTAATGATGAAGCCAAACCTGCAGTTCCTCTCACATCCACTAGAGGCTCCAGCAGTTAGTCACTTCCCATAGACCCCCATGTTAAAATATCAGACGTTACAGACAGAAATAAACACGTTTACAGCCTGATACAAAAACCTCACACTTATTTTATTTCTAAGGGTAGTTTCCTCCTCCATAACAACCCGGTCTTTAAGTCTGACATCATTAGCCATTTCCGGGTCCAAACGCCGCTTCAGGTCCCAAAGTCAAACGAACACTGCGGCATCGCTGAGAGTTAAAAACTGTCTAAATTCTTTCATCTGAAATAAAGTAATCAGTGTTGCTGTTTTTACCAACAATTAGGTTAAACATCCAGATATCAACCAATACAGGATTAATGAAGTTTAATGGAATTAGAAGTTAGCAGGGAGTTAGCTCGCTAACATGATATAGCATGTTCTGACTGAGAGATTTCTGAAAGATTAAAACACACAGCTCTGCTGTCACTTCCGACATAAATGAAAGCAAAACTAAGCAGCAGTGACATTTGTAACGTTACTGAAGTTGGGCTAGATGGTGTATAATGATGTGCTACGTGATCGCTAGTGACACAGCTATGTTAGCATAATGCTAACTTTTTTTCCACTTGATAAAAGTTAACGTGAGGGTTCCTGATGGTTAGGGACAAATGCAATCGCATGGCAGGATGCTGTAAACGGACCAAACTTCAGTCAGGAGAACAACTGAGATAATCCATCCACAGTACGAGGTTAGTCATTCATATACTGCTGCTGGGCTGTAGTTACATCGTAAGGTTTTAAACACTGAGCTTTAAAATGAAAAGTGATAATAAAAACCGAGAGAGGCCGACAGTGATCACTGACTGTTTTTAGGGGCTTGTTGAGATTAAATGGAACAACATACAAAGCATTAAAACACGTTAAAAACACAACAGCCTTATTAAACACAGAGTAGTTTGGACAGCTGTTGCATTTGTTTATAACTCGACTGGAAACTGTTCAATTTAAATTATGAGGTTTGGCTTCTTTGATTGAGCGGTGTCTTGACACAGGTGGTTTGAGCTGATTCAAGTTAATTCAGTTTCTATTTATAAAGCACCAAATAACAACAACAGTTGCCTAAAGGTGCTTTATATTACACAGTAAAGACCCTTGAATAAAGCATTACTGATGTCTTAGTTTCCACCCTGTTGTACAAATGTAGTCACAGACTCAATGGGTTACATCATTGTAGCTACGTCTGTAATCCCTGTAATGTTTTTTTAAATTCTATACTATTTAACTTTTACATGCCCCTGATTACCTAAAATATGACCACCTGTTCTATTTTATATGTCTGTTTGAGTCTTCAAGCTATGGGTTATTAAATGAATAAGAAGTAAATAAAGAAATGTGAAAGGAAATGATTTGGGCCGTCAGTATAAAACGTAATAAATAGAGAAGTAAAGTACAAAATAATAAATTCATTTATTTACACTTACTTTTTGTAAATTGTTTAATCATTTTGGCAGTGTTCACCCTCCGTATCCTCCTGCCTGAAAGACAGTATTTCATTTTTGTGTGTCTGGACTTCAGTAATGACTAAATTAAAGTGACATTTATGTAGAGGAAGTAAAATATCAGCTAAGATTGAGGCTAAAACTCTGTTTTAAACCCTGAAACAGAATAAGAGGTCCTGCTGTATTTACTCTGATATTTGATGTAACGTCAGACATAAAAAGACTTTTTCTCTTTCTGTTTTTCTTTTCTTCACCTCAAAGCTGTAAATAACCGCAATGTGACAATTACTCTGTCCCACCTCTGCAACACACACACACACACACACACACACTGCAATTATGCTTTCCTCCGGGGGAGCCATTACCAGGGAATCCATCTTTTCCTCATTATAATTTAATTGAAGTGCAGAGAGATGCAGACTCATGTTCGAGCTGCCATTTTTCTCCACTTTCCTTCTTTTCTCCTCGTTCATGTTCTCGCCGCTGCTCTGGGTTTCATGTGTTTGATCACATGACTCAGATGTATGTTATGTTGTATAGAGCTTTTTATTTTCCCCTGCACAGGTGCCGGGCTCAGCCTAAGAGTCGGGGCGATCCGCTCCTTCATGTTGAGAGCAGCCGGCTGACGTGGTTCAGACGTCCTGTTAGGATGGATGGAGGCTTTTCTGGGCATGCCCACCTAGGAGGAAACCCCAGGGTAGATTATTTATGTCAGCTGACCTGGGAGCACCGTCTAATCAAGCGTGATGTTCAGGTTGTAAATGGTGAACCTATTTGGAGTCCTGTAACTGAGTATCCACGCCTCGCTCATCACAGCTGGTTTCAAAGTTTGAAACTTCAAAACTGGACTTCACTGACCAATCACAAGGGCAGCGTCTGTCTTTTATATACAGTCTATCGTTAGCGTTCTTGAAATCAGCGTTAAAAGATGGCGTCAGGTTGATGTAGACTATTTTTAGAGGAAAACTGTTGTTTTATCTCCCTCCCTTCCCCTCCTCGCTCTTTATTCATTGCTGCTAGGCTAATGTCTGTCTAAACAGCCCCTTTTTCACTTCATGCCACCCTTCACTCATGAAATAAACAGCTTCCTTTTGCATCTAAAGAGCTGCTTTTAGGTTTTTGTGTCAGTGTGTGGGCAGTTTTTCTCTGAAATGGAAGCGCTTCAGAGCTACGAGCAGCGTTTAGCTTCTGAGAGAGGGCATTTGTGAGCTAACACACCTACACCGCTGGATTTATGACAAGTGGAGTCACAATCTGCACAAACCGAGAACAGTTAAAGGCCGAGTGAGTGCGGAGCCGCTCCGGCTGTTGTTCCGTGCGTTTAGCCGGATGTAAAGAGTCTCGTGGTGGTGCCGGACCTACACCTCATTTTCCCACCTCGCCTTCGTCTTACTCAGCGGGTCAGCGTGCCGATCTCTGCATTTCCAGACCGACAGATATGCGAGTCACAGCTGCTTCCTAATGCCCTCCTTCATTCCCTCTGAAACATTACCCATAATTCTTTGTCCTCGTGTCTGTCTGCCTCATTTTTTTCACATTGAGTCACCATGTAGGGTTCATGCTCAATAAATCACGCTGCGCTGTCCGACCACAGGAATAACAGCTCTCGCCAGCATACTCTGTCTCTCTCTGTCTGCCTGCTTCTGTCTTTACGGCTCGTCGTCAGTATTTAAAGTCTCTCTGTTCTGTCTTCTTCTCTCACCACACATATTTTTCTCTCCCCGTGGCCATTAAAAAACTCCCACAGGAATCCATGACTCTCAAACCTCATATATAAATATCAGATTCTTGTGTTTCTACTCTTTGAATTTATTTGTTTCTAGTTACTGTTACTTGTTTACCATCAGACTAACCTTGTTCTTACTTCTGTACAAAAATTCTTCTTTTTACCGCAAAGAGAGATTTTTGTTTGGAAAAGAACCCACACAGTGTCTTTGAACACTGCTCTCAGCTCAGCTCTGTTTGGGCTGATTGATGTGTATCAATGTAAGCCCCGCCCCCTTCCCCCTAATCGAAGCCCCGCCCCCACTCCATACACACATCCATACGATAATAATACTAACAATGATGAAGTTTTTCTCTCATTGCAATGTCTCAGCCCCACCCTCATTCTCCCTCTGAAACCCCGCCCCTTTCCAAAGTCCCGCCCCTTTCGGAAGCCCCGCCCCTCTCTTCACAAAAAGACATTCAGAAAAAAAACACTGTTGACAACACCTCGGTAACACAAATGCTAACCACACCTTTGTTTTAAGAGGTAAAATTACTGCTTTTTTCAATGGAGTCTGGTGCAGGGTGGTGGCTTCATATCTCTGTCAGGAAGATACGGTGATATTGAGTCCTTTAGGTCTTTCTGCCTCTACCTGAGGACATGGCTGACTGCCACCTGCTGCAGGTAACATGCTCTATATAAGCCCACCGTCCCCCACAGAGGGAGAACACGTTACCCACTTTACTTTTGTGTTTACGTTGTTATATAATAGAGGAGACAAAGCTGAAAACTGTTAATCCTGACACATGGACTCGCACCTGTATTGGATTTGGACATTGCTCAGTCTGTTGCCGTGTATAACCGTCGGTTCCTCTCTGGTGTTTTTCCTCTCAGAGCAGCACAGAGCGCTCTGACGTCCGCTGATCATGAAGTCCAGGAAGTGTGAGAGTACACGATCCCTTTGGTTTCTCACCGCCCGGCTGGATCCTTTCAGAGGACTGAAGTGTTAACTGTCCGTGGCAGTTTTATGGCCCTGCTCTGTGCTCGCTCTGGACCGCTTTAACTGGGAATTGACTGTGGAGGAGAATTTGCTGAGATATTTTTGGTATCAAATGTCGTTAAATCACAGCTTCTTCCCGTTTTGAAGCTCTCGCGCATCGTGTTGCTCTGCAAACGCCTCCTCTTTTTGCTTTTGGCTAATTGTTTTTGTGAAATTCGACTCACTACTCCGGTGGTTACTCATTTAACACGAGTTGTTTAGTGTTATGTTTAATGACATTCAGCTATTTAATGGTGCTGATAAGATGATACAAATGTGACTCTGACACATCAGCATGCTTCACAATAAAAAACAAACCCAGGCTTTCTCTGCCAGCAGCGCTGAGTAACATGCTTGGATGTCACGCTGTTCCACAATCAGGTCGCACAAATAAAACGTGGAAGTGCTTAAAAACCTGCATTCTACTTGTAGCCCACCAGGGGGCGATTGCAAATAAACTATCCGGTTGTTCAGTCTGACGTCACTAGCCGTGTCTGGGCCTAAACTCCGCTGCAGGTCCATATATCAAACGATCACTGTGGCATTACTGAGAGTTGAAAACTGTCTAAAGTCTTTCATCTTTAATAAAATGATCAGCGTTCTGCTCTACCAGGTGTAACAATTGAGTTTAACATCCAGGCATCCATGAAAACGGAATTTATGACATTTAACGGAGTTAGAAGTTAGCAGGGAGTTAGCTCGCTAGCTTCTATCTAAATACAATATAGCATGTCCTGACTGCGGGGTTTTGGAAACAAATTAAAACGTACAGCTCTGTTATCACTTCCAACATAAATGAAGACAGAAAACTAAACAGCAGTGACGTTTGTAGGGTTACTGAAGTTGGGCTAGCTGGTATATAATGATGTGCTACGTGACCGCTAGCGACACAGCTATGTTAGCATAATATAAACAAGCTAACTTTTTTTCCACTCGATAAAAGTTAACGTGAGTGTTCTCGGTGGTCAGGAACAAATGTAATCGCATGGCAGGATGCTGTAAAAGGACCAAACTTCAGCCAGGAGAACAACTGAGATAATCCATCCACAATACGAGGTTAGTCATTCATATACTGCTGCATGGGCTGGGCTGTAGTTACATCCTAAGGTTTTAAAAACTGAGCTTAAATAAATGATTAGCGGTAATAAAAGCTGAGGGAGGTCAGCAGTGATCACTGACTGTTTTAGGAGCTTTTTGAGATCAAATAGAAGAAAATACATAACATTAAACATGTTAACAACACAAAAGCCACATTAAACGCAGACTACTTTAGGCCCGGAAGTAGGATTCGTCGCGTCATCACTGAACAACCGGATAGACATCTATGAGGAAACCGCTTTCTGTCTGTCCTGAGTTCATGGACTGAATCATTTGTTTTGGGTCAAACTGAATAAAAAAAGAAATACTTTGTAAATCTTCATTGTTCCACGTTTCACACAGGATTAGCTGTGGTCATTTCCATTCACTTATTGACTAACGTCTTACCTATCACATATCACAAAGTTGTTTCATAGGTAGACCCGCCCCTTCTGGTCACATTTGTTCCATGCGGCCAAGATGGGGTTGGCATAAATGCTCGTCTTGAGGCTTAAAAACAGGACTTAAGACACTAGAGGATGAGGTTACGGTAGCTACATCACCCAGATGTTCCTCACCCCACCACCTCCTACAGCTCATTAGGATGTTTCCAGCCCAGTCGACAGACATAAAGAGTCTGCCCTGGGGCCTCCTCCTGGTACGACATGCCTGAATACCTCACCAACAAGGCATCCAGGAGGTATCCTAGTCAGATGCCCAAGCCACCCTAACTGCCTCCTTTCGATGTGGAGGAGGAGCCACTCCACTGCTGATCCTATTTCTAAGAGAGAGGTCAGCCACCCTTCAGACAAAGCTCATTGCGCCGCTCATATCTGCAGTCCGTCTGTTAGTCTCACGCTAAAAAAAATACCGGTAAACACAAGTAACAACGTCTTCAGGAAAACAGTCACCATAGTGGACAAAAGGTGTTTTTGGTTTTAGAAGCAGACGTCACAGACGGCTCACAGCTGCTGAACGCTCTAAAGTCTTTCACTCATCGTATCAGCACGAAGGGCGAGAACAAAACTCACAGCGATGCACTTACAGGTCGGAGAACGAACACCTTTAGTGTCTGCAGAGGTTAAATGATGGGAAGTGAAGGTGAAAGCAGCATAATGGTTGCGTCACAGTGCTGTGGAAACGTGCCTGTCACTGAAACCAGTAAAAAAAAATAATCATGTGACCTCAGGATAGGGCTGGGCGATATATCGAGTTTTTTTTAAAAAATATCGATATATTTTCATACGAGATATAAGATGTGACAATATCGTTTATATCGATATAGTCTATGTTACGTTGTGGAGCCGCAGGTTTGCCTCTCTTTCGTCCACTTTTGTCTCTACGAAACGTTACTCGGCCTCGCCTCTCCTTCACTGAACACAACTCCGCCTCCCCCATAGCTTCACCTGCAGGCAATGACAAGATGAAAGCGGAAAATCTCCGTTAGCGAGTTACCGCGGATCGCCCCGTGCGTGGGGCTGGACGGCGTCAACGTGTTAGCGAGCTAACCGCGCTAACGACATGCAGCCAGGAGGGGCTGCACGGCCTAAAATCCTTTCATTTTCTCAAAACTCGACAGTGCGCCTTATGTATGAATTCTGGTTGTGCTTACTGACCGCGAACCGATTTTATGTGGTACACAGCGCTCGGCAATCTGTCAAAAAATGTTTTAATATGACTTTGCTAAGCTACGGAGCTGCACCGCTTGATGGAGCCGCCTCGTGGAGTGATACGTACTGTGCTTCAACGTAATATTACCGTACTGTGTGTGTATAAGGACCACAAATGGCACCTGTTCAGAGACGTGGTGCAGCTCTGAAATCTGTCTCTTTGTTATTATGCTCAGCTTCTATTAGTTTACATTTTGACTGCACAATTGTGAGCTTTTTGTTATGCACAAAAACAACATTGTTTTCTTTTATTTATGGACCATGATTATTTAATAAATGCTGATAATTTATTTATGAGTAATTTCTTCATGTACATCTACGCTGTATGTAAAGAAAATGCCCGTGTGACATCTGGGACACAGTGTGACTAAGAACTCTCTTTTTGTTCTTAACTTATGGCTTTTTAAAAAAAAATATTGAGATATATATCTTATATCGCCATGCAGCTAAAAAATATCGAGATATGAATTTTGGGTCATATCGCCCAGCCCTACCTCAGGATATTGGTGATAGTCGTGCAGCCGCGGCTCTCTGTGGGGAGGAGAGTCTTCTTCTGAAGTCGTCACGGAAACACACACACTGACTCTACACTTGGTGTGCGTGTGTGTGTGTGTGTGTGTGTGTGTGTGTGTTTTGCCCTTCAGCTCTCCTTCACCCCCCTCCTTCCTTCCTGCCGCTGCTGTCTTTACATCGATGCCCCCCTCAGGTCACTAACTGCTGTTACTCACATAATGATGGGGGATGCTGCCTGGTTGCCATGGTGATACTCACATTGGGGGTATGTGTGTTTGTTAGAGGGAGAGAGAGAGATTTGTCTTGGCAACCTCTTTGTGTGTGTGTGTGTGTGTGTGTGTGTGTGTGTGTGTGTGTGTGTGTGTGTGTGTGTGTGTGTGTGTGTGTGTGTGTGTGTGTGTTACAGTCTGAGCAACCGAGCTGCTGGACAGAATAATGGAAACAGCGGCGTCCTCTCAGAGCTTCGTGCTCTTTTCCTTTTTTTTACCTGTGAAACAAACAAAGGTGCGCTGTCACATCACCCTGTGTTTACTGGACCATGTCACACACCTGTACTGCACCTCCTCCCTGATCCTGATCATTTATCTTCCCCCACATGTCGTCAGGGTTTTAGCTTCATGTGAGCATCTGTGCTAATCGGATGGAGACGGCGTCTCCTCTGGAGCTTCTTCCTGTTTTAAACATGTTAACGGAGCACTGCATAACCCCACTGTTGTTAATGACAGCCGTGGCTCTTCAGTGAAAGACCGTGATCAGCCTGGGCTTCATGTTTGCAGTATAACATTTCATATATGTCAGTCTTTACAAGAGCTAGGACATGGACATGTGTCCTGTGCAGCATATATACCCTGTATCATATAATATATACTGTTTGCCAGGTATAAAATATGTTATATATCTATATATTCAGTTATTTTAGGAAACTCTTTCACAAGTAGAAACTACTGCCAACACCTGGCTAATGTACTCTGATTAGGGATGGGTATTGTTTAGGTTTTATCAGATACCGGTGCCAAACCGGTACTTTTGAAAAGGTGCCGGTGCTTAAAGAATGGAGAACACAAACTTTGTCCAAAAACCTCTTATGTTTTTATTTTTAGCAGTCTCTTTTTTTCAAAATCCATCTTGGAAAATGATGGCCATTTTTGAAAATTCTGATGGGATATACCAAATGATTAGCTCTGTAGGGAAAAACAGTGACTGTTTTTAAGAGCTCTGGTTCTTTATGTGTGCTTTCTGATAAACTGTTTAAAAAGTTGATCCTCAAACCAAAAAATCCCTCCAGAAGTCCAAGCCTGGCCAAATAACGGGAGTTTTCCCTGACAGCTAATTCCCATTTGGCTAAGCGGGCTGCATCAGACAAAGCTGGATTTATTTTGGCATGTTAGCTAATGCTAGCTAATGTTTGCTTGATACCCAAAGCAGCAGTTAGCCGGGTTCAAATGCTACGTTCTATTTTTCTTGGAAGCCAGACTTCAGAGCTTGGAGTGATGGCAATCCCAAGTTGAGTGTCTCCACTAGTAAAGTCAGAAAAGCAGGATTTATTTTGCTCCTAAGCGATGTGCAACCATTTGTGCATCTAGCAATCCAGTGATAGTTCACTAGCAATGCTGGTGATGTTTTTTTTGTTTGTTTTTTTAATGTTTATCAGTATAAACCGCTGCTGCAGCACATTCAGGGAAACACCCTGACCCACACTCTGCGTATGTCTCACACAGCCACAAATACACAACAGTGGCAGCACGGGTTACATGTTTTACAGTTTTGCTAATGTTTACGTGCACTGCCGCCATCTTGGATTGTGAAGTCGGGGTTGGTGGGGCTGCTCCAACACTCGGAGAGGGAAGTCTATTTTCAGTTCCAGTTTAAAGTTCCAGTTGAGAACTTGGAAATTAGGCTTAAAAAGTAACGGCTTTGCTGTCATTAGCTTGTGAAGCCGGGACGCTGGTTGATTTCAGGCTATGAAAGGTCTGTTTGTCCTTCACACTCTTCCTTCCCTGTGCATTGAAATTTCCATGATGAGACGAGAGCTTTCTCCTGATTGGACACGCAGAGGAAACTGATGTTCTGGATTGAATGTGATTACTTGATGAGCTTCATCAGTCCTCTCGTCATTCATCCCCTGCTGCCTCTTCATCAAACATCTTCTCCTTTCCTCTCCCGTCCTCGTGCGTGATAAACTGCTCACACACAAACACACGCGGAGCTGTTTCTAGGTCACGAGGGCTTATATGAATAATAAACAGCTGTCTGCTTTAAAGAGAATTATTTATAGAGGCCTTGAATGAGCGACATAGACACACTCTTCATCGCTTTCTCTCCACCTTAAACGCCTCCTCCTCGACTTTCTCCGTATTGTTGTCTTCATTATCTGTTATCGCTTTATTTCCCGGCCTCGCCGTGTTTGTTTCTGCCTCCAGGAATTCTCTCTGATGCTGATACTGCTGTACCTGTCATATACAGGAAGCTGTAGTAGTAGTAGCTGTAGTATCAGACTGTGTTCTTACACCTTCCATCTGTTTTTCATCTGGATTTCCTGGTTCAGACCTGAGTATCCAGGCCATACACAGCCCGGCAGTTATGAGAAGATAAAATGTTAACCCCAGCAGCATCGAACAACAAGTGGAGGAAAAAATTAGTGTCGGAGTCAATTAATATCAGCCAGCCACGTCGCCGAGAGCTGAATCCGTGCCGAGATGCTGACTCCCCAGTTTACAGCGAGAGAGCGCCACATTAACACATACATCAGAGTCTGCAGTCATTCATAATTAGCGAAACTCATTTTCCCCTCTTGACCGCCTGGTGGTTGCATCACAACATGCAAAAAACATGTTTATTTATGCTGTAAAGTGTCTCCAGTGGACGTTAGAGGAACTGCGGGTTTTAGTTGAATCTAATCTGCCTCTGATGGTTATTTCTGTTTGTATAATCATGAACTCAGCAGGCACTGGGGTTGGATCGATCCCAGTATCGATATTAGTATTGGTATCGGTATCAGATCGATACTGGTGCCATAGGACCGATACTTTGTTTCTGTTCAGCAAGTTTAGCATGTAGCCGTCTGAACTGTGTTAAATATTTTTTTTAGAAATGAAAAAATGTACCTCACACCTTGCTGTGTTGACTGTCACGTCTATTTAAAGCCTACAGCACATTTAAACAAAGCTGACCCAAAAACGTCAGAGATGGGCTCAGTTTCAAAATCCATGAAAAGCTGAATGATGTGTTTTATTGGGTTAAATGATTATTGTGGAAAGTAAAAACCAGCGATTTAGTGTTCAGAATTTGACAAACCGATGATGACTCATCTTATAAATCATGACACACTGCTCTCCCCTAAGTTGCTGCCCTTATAGGGTAAAAGTCATCGGTATTGGTATCGGCAGAGCTGGCCCTGTATGGATGGAAGATGGAAAAACTGACCTTCCAAAATAAATCTGGAGTCCTACGAGGTCACGCTCCGACTGGCACAAGTTTAAAGAAGCAGTCTTACAGCTGGAAGATCTGCTGACAGGAGCTGTAATCTGTTAATCTGTGAGGAAAGTGAAAATGTAGCAGTGAGGAGATGTGGTGATGCATAAACAGAGAAAGAAACAGGAAGCAGAGAGTGACTCTGCAGAAACAGACAGGATGGCGGGCGGGGAGCTGAGGTCAGCAGGAAGTCAGACGCTGGCCAGACTAAAGCTTTGGGCTGAAACAGCATGATGTCATGTGGACTGAGCCCTCGTGGTAATCCCAAACATCCACACACACACTGTAACAGAACACACACTCACCAAGGCAGCTGCAAATCCACCAATCAAACTAAAAGTATCTCACATTCAGGCAGGTGAGTGCGGCTCACAAAAGTAAAATTAAAACTATTTAATCTGTGTCATATGTTGCTATTATTTTTGATTAAGGAAACCTGATAAATAAGACAATAATCAGCTTCTGAGTTAGTCACTTCTATGATTTAAAAGAAGTCTGTAGCAATCCCGTGTGTTGCTGTCTGGTTTATAATCTCCTGATAAATTTCTCAGCCCAGCATCTCATATCCTTCAATAATCTGTTTCTGCTGCTTCCTGCTGGTTCCCAGTTTGTTCGCCTCACGCACAGGTTAGCTGGAAGTGGTCGGGCATGTAACTCAGCAGTTTTGCATGACTCACAGTTCAAAAAAATCCTTCTTTATCTGACACTCGGCCCCTCAGTTCATCCTCTGTCCAAACAAGCTGTTTTGAGTCCCATCTTTAAAGTGACTTTCTTCTGATTGGTTGCCCCTCATAAACAGTCTGAACAGCAGGTAGGCGGGGCTTCTGTGCACAAAACGGCCACATTTGGGACATTAACCCCTCTGTGACATCAGGCAGTGAGTAGAGTAAGAAAAAACTCGGCGTTTGGAGGAGCCTGAGTGTTTGGCTCACTGTGATTCTTTGGACTTGCCTCATTAGAGTATAAGCTCCGCCCACTGAAACAGGTCCTTGATGTCTACACGCCTGCTTCCTTTTTATTTGTCAAACATGTTTCACTGCAGTTATTTTCTCTGTTGTTATCGTATTTTTAACAGGGGCGTGTAGCACATGGATGTTTGTAGATGCAGTACCGTGATTGGCCACTAGCACTGCTGTGGCGCTCTGCTCAAAGATAAATTGAAACAAATCGCAGCGTCGTGGAAACAGCAGTGTGGCTGTGTTTTATGCAGTTGGTTCTTTCTGACCTTTCGTGCAGATTACTGGGTTTTATTTTATTTGCTTCGCTGCAGGGTTACAGCAGGACTTTCAATCTGGAGATGCAGGCTAAGCTGTAATCTCTGTCACCTTCATTCAGCCTCAGCAGAGAGGTCAGAGGTGGCTGTGAGGAGGCACCAGTTTAATTTGTTTTTCATAATTCGGGGAGTGCTCAGTGCACGTTCGTGTCTCTGCAGCTCCTGTGTGTGTCGGTGTGTATTTGAGGAAAGCACAGTTTTAGAAGCAGACAGTCAGAAGATGCATTATCTCAGTTCTTCAAAGGGCGGCTCCTCCTTCAGTCAAACCAAATAATCAGGACGGTCTTTGAAGCTGTGCTGACGGCTGGAGTCGCCGGCCTGTGAACCTCCCTCGTCGTGCAGCAGCTCGTCTGTTATCTGCTGCAAAACTGTTTCGGGGGATGGGGCCTGTCTGACAGGACTCGCCACAGAGAAGGCTGATGGGAGTTTCTAAGAGCACTCTCTGGTTCATGCAGTGGCTGGAGGTTTGTGCTGTGAGTTGTTTTGGAAAGAAAGTGTTGCTCCATAACAACAGGCTGAAAAGCAGCACGAGTGTCTGCGTGCACGTGAGCACAGCGGCCAGTAAACAGAGCTGTGAAGAGACCGGACGCCGAGGTCTCATTGTTTTTACAAACCCAAACAAAGAGTTTGAGTCGTTGCGTCGAGAAGTTTCTGGGGCTCAGACTTAAGCAAAGAACAAATGAAAAACTCGAGCTTTAACGTTGCACAGAGAACAGAAAGGCGGGACTCAAACTGTGGGTTTTTCTTCTCTGTTCTCCTGGAGAAACTTCACCGAGCGTGCACAGCAGGAAAAGCAAAAATAAATACTCGAGTAAAATACCTGAACATTGTCTTAAGTGGAGTAACAAAGTATTTGTACCTCGTTACTTGTGTCTAATTAGCACTCTGTCTGTGTTTCTAACAGGGCCTTGTACACATACGAGGATGAAAGCAACGACCTGACGCTGGCGGCGTCCGGAGGTAAGTCTCTGCTGATGTGACTCCCTCTCCTGTCCCGTCGCTGACATCATTTCTGTGTTTTTAATGAAAAAGGTTTTAATGGCGAGCGTTCAGATTGGCTCCAATTTGCTTCTGCAGACCGGCGGCTGTAAATCACGATGAGCAGCGTCTGCTGCAGCTTTGGGGGTAAAAGCAATCATGCTCTTTGTCTCCTGATTGTTACTGAGCCATCAGAGAGATTCATTATCATTTCTGCTAATGATGCGCTGCAGGATCATTACAGAGTAATGGCACCCCTCCTGATTCGATGCTCGCTGTCACTGTGTGTGTTGTGTGTCGTTTGTTAGCCAGGATTTAGCAAATGTGCGCACGGTGGTTAATGTTAAACATCAGAAGCAGAGTGAAAGTCCAAATCTGGCTCGATTCACACGCATCCGTTCAGAGACGGCTTCAAATCAAATCACTTTTATTGTCACATCACATGTGCAGGTACATTGGTACAGCACATGTGAGTGAAATTCTTGTGTGCGAGCTTCACAAGCAACAGAGATGTGCAAAATACAATAATGTAAACAAGCAAAATACAAGAATGGCTACATCTGAAACTAATAAATATATGTACAATATATAATAGTATATGCATTTCTGGATGTGTATACTAAATATTTTTCTACGTGTGTGTGTGTGTGTGTGTGTGTGTGTGTGTGTGTGTGTACACATATTTTACAAATTAAATAGAGTAAACAATAAATAGAATATATAAAATAAATAAAATAAAATATACAGAGTGAGACATGTGCAAAACAGTGGCATTACTGTACAGTATGGAGTGCATAATGTTAAAGTTCCAGTAGTGAAGCTGAAGCTGAAGCTTTGACCTGTGTGCACGTTTACTCTGGCAACACAGACTCAGCAGTTTGTGAAATACTCACCATTTTATCTTATTTAAATTTTTTCATATTCTTGGGCACGAAAATGCTTCTTTATTCTCAGTTAAATAAACTGAAAAACCCACTGATGTGTGTCCTTGTGCACAAAGCAAAGAGGAAAACGTTCACATATGCGGGGCTGGGGGTGGGGGTAGTTTGAGCCCATTGCTGATTGGATTTGTTTACACTGGTTTTGGTCTACACACTCACCCCACAAGCAGAGAGTAGGCTACAGTTAGGTAATAAAAACTGATCTTTTGAATGTAGCTAAACGTCTGCTTAAAGCACAGCTGAGGACCCAGATAAGACCAAATAACACTACAGGCTGTCCTTAGTTTGCCTGACTGGGAATTTGATACAAAGTAAATACATGTAAAGAAGGAAAAATCATTTAAATTAATAAATACTTAAAGAAACTGACAGTGGTTTAAAGGATGAATCTGAATTTCAGTCATAATCTACGTGAGACCCGGTAACCTCCTGCTGCTCTGTTTCACTCTGTCGCTGAGCTCAAACAGGAAGAGCTCAAACATACATAAAAATAAAGTTTTATCTGTGAACGTCTCGTCTGAATAACCCTCTACAAGCCTAATGTAATCATCAGTGTATAAAAAGAAGTGCTAAAGTGAAGTGTTTGCATCACAAATGCTGCAGGGACGATGATGATGATGATGCTTGAAGACACTTCTACCCAGGAAACCTTCAAACCTAAACAAACCTATAAGCTGTGGAATAAAACCAGTAAAATTAACCCAGATTAACCATTTTTTAAGCTCCATGTTTTAGTTCTTGCATTTGTTCAGCATAGCTTTGCATGACTCACAGTTCAAAGTCATTCTTATTTATCCTAAACCGAAACAAGCAGGTTTAGCTTTATTCACGCCAACTCTCTTCTGATTGGCTGCCCCAGCAGGCTAATCTATCTCACGGATTGGTTCAGACCACAGGACAGGGTGCTGTCTGGATGAGAGCGAAGTCTCATAGTTTTCCACCTGTTTTCCGTAGATGAATGTTCTGGAGTGGAAGTGTTGGAGTATGTGGAGATTTTCTCTGTGAAACAAGCAGGACCTTCAATTAAAAGGATGTTTGCACCATTATACTCTAAAATCTCAAAACATTATATCATTCAGCATTAATGGCGCCGTCACTGCTGTGATAGTAACCTATGCTGTTTGTTCTTACATCATTGTGGATGCTGGTTTTTAATTCTGTACTGGTTCTGATTGGTCAGACCACAGGATGGATTTCCACGCGGGCTGGTTCATCTCCTGAGAGATGGTGGTGGCTTCAGTCTGTTGTTTTCTCTGCACAGTAGAGATTTAACCAAAACTGCTGGATGTAGTGATGAGCTGTGCTCACTGACAGAAGTGTCCGTTAGTCTGTGCTGAGATTTCTCCGAATCTTTGAATTATGCTGCCAAAGATGATGAAATCTCCATTCTTTGCAGTTTCATCTTGTTCTTAATCAAACATGTGGATCATCAAGAATGAGATTTCCATCACGAATCATTGGGGTCCAGATTAGCCAACACAGCTGGTAGAAACTGTCACTGCTGCTGGCCAAAGAGAGAGGAAGCAGAGAGGGGGATGGCATGTTAGCAGGCAGCGGGAGGGTGGAGGCGGGACACTTAATGTGGGGACTATGTAGTGGACATGCAGGTGTGACAGAGGAGGATGCTGGGATAGGGTGAGAAGGAGGCAGATGATGAGCTGTGGTGACCCCCCAAGAAAGATCTTGTTCCTAAATGAATTATGCAGTACGTGTGATCTGTTTTAACACGGAAGTTTAAAGACGTTTATGTAGCATTGTGAACTCCAGATGTTTTGTGTTTGCTGATGTGAAGTTGACAATAATCTGAATGGTCCTGTGTGATGATGAGTCATCACCTGAATGTTCCCAGACAGGATCTGCTTATTTCCATTGAGCGTTCACATTGTTATGCTAATCTAGAAGTACAGAGAGAGTGATTCACTTCACTGAAAACTTCATTATGTTGGAGATTTAATTTCAAGGAACGACTCTAGTTTTTTATGCACTCGTCACTTTAGAGAATTTAATCTGTTTTGCTTTCATAACATGTTTTTTTTTTTTTTTAAATCGAGAGAAAAGGTCCAAAAGTCAGAATTAGCTGTTATTTCACTGCACTTTGTCTGTGGGATATTTATGCAAATACTGCACGTCTAATATCTCATTTACATATTTAAAGGTCAAATTAAACAAAATTTGCAATACAAAAAGTAGCTGTCTGTCTAATGGCTAAGTTTTATGGTGATATGTTACTTAAGTACTATTTTCTACTCAATAAGAACCTTTTGAAACTTTTGAGGCTGTTTAAAAGTGAATTTTCTGGTTTACTGTGACAGAAATCTCTAGTTCAGTATTTCCAGTTTATACTGGGAGGTTTTCTCAGAGTCTGACTTATCTGACATTTTATGCTGGAAAGTTGACCGTTTCTTATAATCTCTAAATTATTATTTCAGAAACGAATCCATAGATTAGTGGATAATCTGTGGATTCGTTTCTGGAAAGAGAACAAATATAAACACTTTTAGATCAAAAAGGCCTCAGTTAAAAATTTCTGCACACTTTTAATACAGAAAATATTATTCTTAATGTGAGTAATCACCTTAATAATCTGTGACTAACTTGTACTTGCACTGGAAGTGTAGATTAAAAAGTTTTATTCTCAGGTGTCTGAGCGGTGACGCTGGTGTCCCGTGGAGAGCGAGTCAGCAGAAGCTGAAAAAGCAGGCATGGCTGCGACTGTGCTGCAGTCATAATGAACTCTTGTTCTGTGCTGCAGGAGGCGGCCTGGCAGAGATCACGCTGACCTTTGACAGCGGCAGGGTGATGTACGGCTTCTGCGGCCTGAAGGAGCCCACCGCCGCTCTGCCACGATACATCCTCATCAACTGGGTGAGTCGCTGGGACGAGGGGGAAACGGGAGGGGGCACGCTCTGAAATGTCCTTCAATGCTATAAATGAGAATATCAGAGTCATCGAGGGTCGCTGCACATTTTCAATTTAGTCGTTTATTTGACAAGGACGCGCCGATAAGAGCGATCTAAAACTCGTCGTCGCTGCAGCCTCAGCAGCTGGAAGAAGAGTGGCATCGGCAGCGGTCGTAGACACGCTGATGTCACCAAATGCTGCGATTGTAGTGAAAGTGTGAGAAGCTCTGAAACTCGATTAATGTACCAGATTTGTTTAGCAGTGGCCAACCAGCCCACCAACTGTCTTCACATTCTGAATCAATCACTGGTTGGACAGGAGTTCACTGAGGCATCATGTTTTTCCATTTGAGCTTAGTCCATTAAAATGTGTAAAAGACAGAGTTACAAAAATCACTTAATGAAATATCCAGAAATGCTCTTACTTTGGCAGAAAATGTTATATTCATGATTTAGATAATCAGTCTGTGTATGAAACAAAGTGTGCTTTTTATATTCTGTGTCAGATGTACTTTAGTCTTTTAAGCCTCTCTCTACTTCTACTTTATCTGAATCTGAGCTTTCGTTACTTCAAAAATTAATAGTTTTAAACACAGATCATATGAAGAAATGATAAAACATTATAATTATGCTAATTAGAAGATTTAGCTTACGTTACGCACTTTAGGTAGAACTTTGATACGTCAAATAGCTAGCAGATTGTCACATTAGAAGTTATGTTAAGCTTAACTGTTTTAATTTCTTCAAAGCAAACGGTCTTTATATAAAAATATCTTTCTGTAGGGTAAATGTTAGCTTACTTAATATGTTTTTATTTATTCTGTAACGACAAAAAACTGTCTGGCTTCTGCAAAAAGTTTGCAAGCACACAAGCTAGGCCAGGTCACAAGCTAGGACTTTGGCTAACGTTGGTCAGCTAGCTGTAGCATCTCTATGAGCATGAATGTGCTGTTAGTTACTCCTTAATTTTAGCTGAAAAAGTAACGTTCTAAAAAGAGATATATCATAATAGCTGTTGTTATCCATTGTGCTATGTGAACTTCTATCTGCTGTCTGCTAGCTATTAAACATGTTGCTAAATTACGTACCTAGCAATTTTTCTCATTAGCAGTGAAGCTGATTCTTTCTAAATTAGCTAAACCTAAAACAAACTTAGGTGTATCCATGAATCAGAAGGTGTTTATTTTGCTATATTATTAGGGCTGTTCGATATAACGATATATATCAGATGACGATATAAAAACGTCTGTCGTTTCATTTTACGCTATCGTTTGTTTCGTGGTGTCGCAAAATAAACTCTTTACGGCAATATTTTTTCATGGTTCTGATGGTCACTGTAGTGGCTATATTAATTTCTTCTTTCTCTCTTTCTCTTATATGTAATATAACCACACTACGGACAGTCAAGCGCCTGTTTTTATGCTTTGTCGTTAGCAACAACGACGGTAACAGCATCGCGTGTCCGCTTGTTTATGTTCCACATAAACCTTTCACAATAAAGCTCAAGATCCTGTTGAGACTTTTCAAAATAAACTGAATCACGTGAAAGAGCAGATTATTTACGGATGAGAAGTAAAAAAGAGCCGCCAGGTGCTAAAAAATAAACCTTAGACTCAAACGTTAGAACAGGCTTTTCCCCGCAACACGCCGTGTAATAAATACTCACAAAGAAAACGGCGGCCGTTTCAACCTATGTCTAAAAATGTATCGTTTCATGCATCGGTTAAAACACTCGACTCCAGCTACATGACAGCTGGAAACACTTCACGCAAGTCGAGCTGCCCGAGATTCACAGAGTTTACAGAAAATGTTACATTTGTGTGATTTATATCGTTATCAGATGATAGATGTCTTTTATCGGGATATGAGATTTTGGTCATATCGCACAGCCCTATATATTATAGATATTTTTTTTTCTTAGACATGGGTCGCTTTCTTTTTTTGGTTACCTTCTACAAGTAACCGACCCAGTGACATCACGTTCTGTCCTGACACAAGGTGGCGCTAAACATATTCTAGAAGCTTTAACTTTAAGCACGTATTTGGCATTTCGGAGTCAGCAAGAATAGGAACAAGATGTATGTTTGGAATTATAAAAATTGACTGTTTTTATTGTTTTTTAACTAAAAAGGAGACCTGCAGGTAAAATGATGATGAAAATCTTAAACACTGTCTTTAAAGCGCTTCATGTTGTGGTTTTAATAGGAAAGCAGGATGTGGACTTTTCTTCCTCACGCTGTAATAAGTGAAAACCTCCAGTTAAAGTGCGGGCCAAACCAGAGAGGAAGGAAATGGAGTCGTAGCACCAGGCATGCTAACGGAGCAGTTACCGTTTAATTCATGATGAAAAGGAAGTGTAGCAGGAAGGGATGAATAATTTGTGATGTTAAGGTTAGTTATACACACTGAGAGTCTCCAGCGACGTGCGCTGAAAGCATTTAAACAAAGTCTGAGAGCCTCATGATGGATGCTTTCTTTTCTGAACCTGACAACAGCAGGGGCGCCCTGAGCTGGAGCTTAATGACACAGTGCAGCGAGAGGCAGACTGAAACAATCCGTCCTCCAGAAATTAGCTATAATTGCTGCTTTTTCCCCCCATAACACAATTCCAGAGGTAAATGGAAGGAAAATAAGAGATATGGTCATTAATGCAGCAAACCGAGACTGAGAGAGAAACAAAAAGGTATTTAATGGTTAAATGAGACTGGGAGAGGAGCCACTGGAGTCCATCACAATATAACAGAGCAACATTAGCAGCCAAAAGAGCACCAGACTGTGGCTAACCGGGCCAAACCAGGCTCAACGGTGCCAAAAAACGTCCCAAAATGGGAATAAAAGGTCTTCGAAATGCTCCTCTTCAAAAATGCTGCGAAAGCATCCAAGCAGCGGCTCCTTCTCTCTTCCTTCATCCAACGCTCACTCACAGACAGATAAGAGATGAATGGCTGTGAATGCAGCTGAGACGGGGCTGTTTTCCTGTGTAATTGCTGTGCGCTGCGTTTGTATTGTGTGGGAATGAATTAGCTGTGATTACTGAATCACATCCTGTTATAATACAACTGCTGCAATAACCGAACATGACCACGGCTAAACAAAAGCCCTAATGAGACCAAAGGGAGGGAGAAACTGCCCTTCAGTTTGGTCACTTGGAAGACAAAATAATTAGTGGATATTTGACTAAATGTAACAAAAAGCACAAAAGAAATTAGCATGTGTATCCTGATTGGTTGATTTAGCATCCTTTTGCTTCTTTTTTACCAGTTTCTTCATCCAACTCTTCTTCACGCCGTCCTTTTTACTCTCGTTTTTGTTGTTACACCGTCTCTCGTTCTCTTTCAGGTTGGAGATGATGTGCCAGATGCCAGGAAGTGTGCCTGTGCCAGCCATGTCGCCACCATCGCAGACTTCTTCCAGGTCAGACCCAGCACCGCAGTCGTACATAGTCCCAGAAAGAAACCATAAACACGACAGTTCATATTCATCTTGTGTGTAAGACATGTATTTTATAAAAGTTGAACATCTGAAATAGGAAACCAGTGTAAAAGTGCCTTAAAGCTGCACTCTTTTCAACGTCCACCAGGGGGCGGCTCCTCTGCCGTTTTCATCATGGGCATGAATGTCGTAATAATTTTGAGCTTTTAATGATTTCTTTGAACTCTTCTTAAGAAACAAGAATTGGTGCAAATTTGAATTTATTCTAGATTTCCTATAATCCAAACAGGGTCAGAACTATGCATAGAGGATAGTGATCTTGATTGGCTACAGCTGCTAGTTTCTGTTGGCAGTATAAAAATGATTCATTGGCTTGACCAACACTTAGTGTAAACAATGGGAAAGTCCAAGGCACGAGTTGGGAGCGTTGCTGAGTGCGTTATCTACACAACTGTGAATATCAAGATAATTAAAAACTAATAACACTATACAATAGTACTGAGGTCTGGAAGAAGACCCCAACTATCACCCTCAGAATAGAGGGAAGGTGTTAGGATGTTCAGGAACAACCAGGAACCACCAAGGCGATGAACTGGAAACTGGTAGAACACCATCATCCACAGTGAAGTGGGTCTTACATCACCATGGACCGAGAGCTTGCTGACTGCTTCAGAATCGACACCTTCAGACTCGACTGAAATTTGCAGCTGCCCACATGGACGAGCCGAACACCTTCTAAAGAAAAGGTTTATGGTCCAATGAGACAAAGATCGAGCTGTTTGGCTGCAATGACAAAAACTAGTTTGGAAGAACAAGGGTGAGAATTTCAAACCTACCGAACTGTGAAGCATCATGATGTCGGGCTGTTTTGATGCCAGTAGTATTGGTACATCGCACCAAGTTCATCTTATACCAGCAGCTTGACGGTTTATACTTGGACCAAACATGTTCCAGCAGGACAATGATCCCATCGTGGCTGGTTCAGGAATGGAGAAAGCAGGACAACATTGAGCTTCTACAATGAACTTCACAAATCAACAGCTTCAACCCTGTTGGAACTTCGTAGGCTTTATTCAAAGCCAGGCCAATAACAGGAAACCAGCCAATTTAAATTAATCCTAAATAAACTCAATGTGAATGGAAACGTCTGGCCACATCTGTAGGTCCATCTTTTACTTTCAGTCTGTTAGATTTCTGCTCAGATGAGTTTATTAAAAGCTCAGTTATTTCACTGTGCGTGATTCTGTGGATGCAACAGCGTCAGAAGCACCAGAGCTGTTCAGTCTAAGAGGCCTGACATCCACTGAGAGGGAAATGATCTCAAACCCCGATCACGGCAATCGTGTGTGAAGTGATGTCATGTTCGTTTCGTAACCTGCTTCAGTGTTTTTGAGGTTTTGTTGTTTTTTTAAATTGTGTCACGTAAGGACCGTTTAAATGTTTTCCCAACGCTCGGTTGGAAAAGACGCTTAAAACCTGTAGGAGGATCACAGAGGAGGAACAGGTGTGTGTGACGAACACCAGCTCTGAGCCGAGGTGTGTGTGTGTGTCACACAGCAGTGTGTTCACAGCTGGCTCAGTGTGTATTTTTGGATTTATAGTGTAGATAAAAAGATTGAGATTAAAGCGGAGGTGATGTTTTATTTATATATTTCTTCGTGTGTGTGTGTGTGTGTGTGTGTGTGTGTGTGTGTGTGTGTGTGTGTGTGTGTGTGTGTGTGGAGTGTCATTATTCTAAGTGGCGGTTCTCTCTCCCACACAGCGTCGACTTCATCACACCGACGGGCTTTAAATGACCCTTTTAGACACACACACACACACACACACACACACACACACACACACACACACACACACACACACACACACACACACACACACACGGCTGTGTTTCCATCACTTCAGAGGACATTAAATTGATTTAGATTCATTTCCTCAGAACGTCCTCACTGCTATGAATGAATTGTAATGAATGTTTCCACAAACTCTCAGAGCTTTCATGAAGACTTGACTGATCATCGTGTTTCTGTCTCTCTGCAGGGGGTGGAGGTCATCATCAATGCCAGCAGTCTGGAGGACATCGACCCCATGGCCATCGGGCAGCGCCTGACCAATGGGACGGCAGCGGTGGCGAGCCCGGTCCTGAGCCGTCTGAAGACCCGAGATGAAGAGCACGCAGACGTGGTAGAAAGAGAGACTTGCACACTTTATC
Organism: Maylandia zebra; assembly: GCF_041146795.1. NCBI lineage: Eukaryota > Metazoa > Chordata > Actinopteri > Cichliformes > Cichlidae > Maylandia > Maylandia zebra. Next base: position 31,966,541 of record NC_135176.1, on the reverse strand, counting down.
TCTTATAAAAACAGCGTTTCTCTCTTGACGAGAGCTTTGACCCGTTCCCCTGTCTGTCCTGGTGCAGGGCACGGTGTACGAGAAGACCAACGCAGAGGTGGAGATGAAGAAAATCAATAGACAGGAGTTTTGGGAGCAAGCCAAGGTAAAGAAGGCGAGGAGGGGGGAGTGAGTGGAAAAACAAAGACGGGAAGGGAAAAAAAAGGAGATATAATGCTCATTTATTACAACTCATAAGATGAGAGCTTCCAGCCCAGGGGGTCAGATGCTGTGTTTTCTTTTAGCTGATGACAGCTCATAGATGCCAAAAGGCGTCCTTTGAATTGGTGCTGAGATGCTACAGATTTATAGCAATGATGACGCTTGTAAAGAACCTTTTGGCATCCCATTTGAGGTCTTTGATGGCCTTAGACTAAGTTTTATTGACAGATTTCACAAACAGACTGTCCTCATTATTACAGGGCGCTGCCAAAGCTGGTGGCATTTCAGAGATCTGCACACGGCACTTTAGCACATTGCTCACAACAATCCCTCATTAGGTCGGATATCCTTAGCTATTTCCATGTACAAATGCTTCTTCAGTTCCCAAACCCAAACAGAAAGACTAAGACTTTAAAAAGTTTCACGTTCTTTCAACTCGAGTATATTGTTAGCTAGCAATTGAGCTGTTAGCTATGCTTTCAGCAAAATTCACAGCATTTCACTCATATATTAGCTAGCTACTGCATTTATAATATTTTGTCATTCTTTCTGGCTCACAGTATTTGTTTTTCCATATATCTAATTCATTGAGTTAGTGAATAATTCAAAATCAAGAAAACTAATTCACAGCTCTTTATGTGTGCTAACTAGCGACTGTATTTCAGCGGTTTGTTTTTGTTTTAGCTTGTTTCTTTAGTCAGGTTTTACCTTCATGTTCAGTTAATTGACTGTATTTTTTGTGCTAATCTTACTGTTGTGGCTCAAGAGTTGGGAGTTCGCCTTGTAATTGGAAGGTTGTCGGTTCGAGCCCCGGCTCCGACAGTCTCGGTCGTTGTGTCCTTGGGCAAGACACTTCACCCGTTGCCTACTGGTGGTGGTCAGAGGGCCCGGTGGCGCCAGTGTCCGGCAGCCTCGCCTCTGTCAATGCGCCCCAGGGTGGCTGTGGCTACAATGTAGCTGCCATCACCAGTGTGTGAATGTGTGTGTGAATGGGTGGATGACTGAACGTGTAAAGCGCTTTGGGGTCATAGGGACTAGTAAAGCGCTATATAAATACAGGCCATTTACCATTTACTTGTACCCCTGTGGGGAGTTAGCTAACCTGCTAGGCTAACCTTTATATTCATTATCCAGACATGGTATTTTATGTAGCATTTAACAACCATAATTTCAATATAATGCGAATCACATTTACATTTGGTGATTTTTTTTTTTAGCTAACAACTGTATTTGTTTAGTTATATATTTGTTTCAACCATTTTTTTTCTGTTGCTTGACAGTTATTTTACTTGCCAGCTGATTAAAGCTAAGCTAACCTGCTAAGCTAGCAGGTATATAAGCACTTATATTATATATAGTATATAGCGATTTCAATAGTTTTCTTACGTATTCATTACTTTTGCCAACTTTTCTGATCAAACATGTTTAGTTCTTTAATTAAATGTAATTGTTGTAGTTATTTTCCACATAGCTTCTGGGGTTTTTCTACCCCTGGTTGTGAATCAAGACCGAAGGTGTCAGTTTGCAAGCTGATTCAAGCTAAGCCAGGCTACTAAGCTAAAAGATAAGCGCATATATGTTTTGCTGAAATACTCTCAAAGGTGCTGAGAATACCTGTAAAACGAAACTTTATCTCACACTGTATTTAATAAACTGTGTCCTTATATGTGACAGTTATTTAGTATAATGTGAATCACAGATATATTTGGGTAGACGTGAGAAACGAAGTCAGATGTCGCTGCATCCTCCGGCTGTGTCGCTATTGTCTCATTCAAGTTAAACACGAAATGACAGCGAGCGTCACCGAGCCGCGGGATGTTTGCCAGATTTGCCCTTCACTGTTTCAGACACTCAGATAAACGCCCAGAACCAGATCTGGCTTCATTAATTAACTGATCGAGAGATTTATTACAACTCTGAAAGAGGTCATTTGTGTGTGTCCGGTCTCCAGCGTGAAGAGGAGATGAGGAAGGAGGAGGAGAAGAAGAAGTTGGCAGAGGAGCGGCAGCGCTTCGAGGAGGAGCGAATGGAGCTGGAGAGGAAAGAGCAGGAGAACCGAGAGAAGAGGTACCGCGAGAGGGAGCAGCAGATCGAGGAGCACAGGTGAGGAGCGACGGCACAGCAATCATCAAACAAACAATGAACACAATCATTTTTGGTCAAAAGGTTCACGTGTGCACGAATGACAGGATGACGCTACATCGTCTTTTCATGATCTATAATCTGTGTTTGTGTGTGAACAGAAAGAAGATGCAGGAGGAGGAAGAGGCCAAAGAGAGGTTGCGGAATCAGACCCCCGTAGTAAGTATTTGCTAAGTGAAACCAGTAATTACCAGCCAGCTTCTGCTTCTTGGTGGACTTTCTGATTAAAAACACATCTCCAGTTGGTTTCTGTTATTATTTCTGCCTCCAAACAGAGCCTCGCACTGCCCGAGTCCACAGCCACACAGATATGAGGCTAATTTGTGTGACAGCGTGTTCAGTTTTTGAAGCGAGTGATTAGACGTGTGTTACTTTTCAGAATATCTCCCAATCAGCTGCCTGATGGCTCCTGGCCTCCGAACATCTTAATCCGAGTCTGTGTGGCACAGTAAAATCTAAACACCTTTCTTTGAGTGCAAGATTGCAAATAGTAGAAAGTATCAGTGGATACAAACACAGTCTGTGTCGCCCCCTGCTGGTGGGAGCGTGCAGCTCATTTGTCTGCTGTTTCAGGACGTCTGACTGATTTATTCACAGGTGAACGAGTTTCTCTCTGCTTTGTGTTACATATGAATCACTGGATTCTTCTCCTCAGGTAGCAGAGCCGAGCATCGAGGACCTCAATCTGGACAAGAAGGAATCTGAGGTAGAGGTCAGTTTGGAGAATGATGAAAGAGAGCGTCTCCAGAAACGGCCGCAGAACATTTAAGAGGAAGAAAATCAGCACTCTGTATTTATTTTGTGTTTCCAGGAGGCGAAGGCCATCATCGCTCAGCGGTCAGGAAACCCTCGAGAGTTTTTCAAGCAGAAGGAGAGAGCCATGACCATCAGTGTGGACACCTCGCCCGTCTCCATCCACCGGAGCGGTAAACACTTCAAAACTTCACCTGACCTTTGTTCTCGTGCTGAGCTAGAGAAGCACTCGAGAGACTCGTGGAAAATATGATACAGTATCTTTGAAACGGCAAATGTTTTTTATTCTAAAAAATGATTTACTAATATTTGACTTTGAAACTGGTGAAGCAAACCGTCCTTGATGGGAAACAGCCTCAGATGTTTCAGTCTTTCAGAACATCGTCCTCGATCTGTGGACTCTGACAGTTAAGGAACTGTTGATTACATCACCCAGCAACTGCCTCCCACCACATGTTGTTACTGGATAATTACTCTTCCTTGTTTGGCCTGTAGCATCATTTGTCACAGATGCAGCCTGTTCAAATCGATCAGATGTTTGCAGAACTGACAGAGTGGGAGAAGCTAGACAGATGTTTCTCTTTAACCTGCTGGTGAACGCACATTTTTTACTTTATTAGTTTTCCCTGTCACAGTGTCACTTTTAGAAGCAAAAAAACAAAAACACACTCATATGTGGAGCACCTTGTTGGGACGCCCGCGGTCCATAAACTGTGTCGATAGCAGCTATGCTCTCGATTTTAGCAGAGCTGTTGAGTAAGTGAGAGTCCTGTCAGCAGGGGTTCAGAATTCGGGGTGGTTACGTGGGTCGTGCAGTCTTCAAATAGTTCCTGTGGACAGTTGGACTGCGTGCTGATAACATACAGACTGGTGTTTAACTTCTTACCTTTGAAAAATTCATCTCAAACTTCCGTGCTGCTATACCTCTATGCCACAGCTAGCCTATGTTGCTAACTTACAATATTACTGCTCCATGATCCACCATTGCTGTACAAAGATGGTCCATTACAGTGAATGGAGATGACGCAACTCTTCCATCCAACGGCTCTGGGTTTTAGAGCGGCCACAGTTACAGTTAGCTACAGAATTCCATCACCATGGCAACGTTAGGTGCTGCTTCACTGAAACAGGTGTGGGCTGTCGCTACCCGATCCGTACCCCGCATGCGCAAATCTTACGTCACTTCCTCTCTTTGCCAGCATTGCGACGTTCAATATATTTGAATGATAGGGTTAGCGCCCAGTTAGCTCCTAGCATTTCTCAACAGCTCTGCCTCCTTTTCAACCACCGGGACATTTAAACTATGGATAATCCGTATACAAACAAATTCATGCTTTACTCCTCAACACAGAGCGTTCCCCGATTGAACAACAGCGCCGTAAAATAAGAAGAATGGCGCCTAATTACAGAGTTAATAATACAGACTTTGTAATATGTCACGTGAAGATTCATCAGCCAGATGAAGTGTTTACTGACAATTGACAGTGATAGCGGACATCATCATCACTATTCCAATCAATCCTCTCCACACAGACAAGCATAAACACACTCGACTATCACTAAATAGTTGTACACTGGGGAGTAAACTGCCATTAAACGAACAGAAGAAGAAAACCCCTGCACATGCGCGGTACGGATCGGGGAGTCCTGATCCGTAACTCTCTTTTTTTTTTTTCGTTTTTGTCTACATTATATTAAAATGTTTCATTATTGGAAGTAGACACCTTTCGCGCATGCGGGGTACCGATGGCGTTCCGGTACGGATCAGGTAGTGACAGGGGCAGTTAATGTCAGTGAGATCAGCTCATAAGGTTTGGAGCATTCTTACTGGTGGATTTGATTCACCTCGCTCTCTGATTGGTGGATTACTTCTGTTAACCGGCTTGAGCCAGCTGTGGAGCCCCAGCATGTCTGATTGTATATGTTTCAGAGGTACGCCCCCCCACAGCCTCTACAGGACCAATCATTTGGTTTTGTTTATAATCTTTATTCATATTTAAAATGTTTTATAAAATGATGTTTTCTGCAGCACTGCTGCTTCTTCAACAGCGGTAGAGCGTGCAGAGGTGGATACATGAACAAAATATAAATTAACCACACAATCTTCAAAGTGATCCACAAAGTTCAAGCTGTAATAATATTGTAATATTTAACATTTGTTTATGTATGTAGTTGCAGATAAACATATTTTAATTACAGCAACAATAGTAGTAAGTTCATCTTTCCATCCCCAGATAATTACGTCAGCTCCTCAAATCAGCACAGCTTCTCCTGCCAAATATACAAATGTGCTTTCCAGCTTTCCCGTTTGTGCCGTTTTCTCAGAGTTTCCAAAGGTTTTCTTTTCATTCAGATAAATGATAGAAATGAACCTTTGAAAAAGAAGCTCAGTTTTCATGTAAGTGACGCTTCACTGTCAGTTTGCTGCTGTGCGTCGTCCATCCAGCTGTTAAACTGGACTGTTTTATTCTAGAAAGGTTTTAATCGGGTTTCTTTGCTGAAATCACAGCAAACCACAGCCCTTCTGCGTGACCTTTGACCCTTTGCGTGCTTGCATCATTTTATGTTGTTTGTCTGCAGGGTTTGGCGCGGCATTGGTTAGAACAAACACAGACAAACCTGAATAGCAAACGTTTAATTTGAGACCTTTTTTGTAAGTCTGTCTCATTTTCACAGTGACGTTAGCTCGTGTAGCCAGCTGGGAGTCTGCGGGTGCTCACTTATGGCATCTAGTGGCCACTAGAGGAGCTGCAGTTTGGGCTGGGACGATGATTGGTTACAACTTAAGACTGCCAACGCAGCCCCGCACCGAGGCCCCGACACATTAAAGTACAGGAGCGTGACTGAAGCGTGCACGGGCTGTAAACGACTGCAGGATTTCAACACGATGTGTTATTTATAACAATCAAAGACTCGTCCACAGATCCCAAAGACTGTTTTCTGGTTTGAATTATTCCGACACTTTCTGGTTCAGAGAAAGTCGCCATCAGCTTTTCCTTTCTGCCTAACAGCATGCTGTCTGCAGGCGGTGTGTTTAAACCACACTAACCTTTCTCTTCTTTCTCTCCATTTTCTGCCTCCTCCTCCTCCTCACCTCCTTACTTCATTCCTCCTCTCCTTTTTCTTTCATTTCTCCACTCTGTGAAATTTGGTGGATTTTTTTGACACCCGTCTCTTTCATCTTCTTCCCACAATCCTCTCCTCCCTCTGTTTTTCTGTCTTCCTCACGTCTCTGTTGTGGTGCGTCGCTGTTTTTTTTCTTTCTCGTTTGTTGTGTGTTCCCGTCTTCGCTTTTGTGTCGTCCCGACCGCCAGGCCGTTTGGACAGCCCGTTCTTGAGGCAGCAGCACAGTCCCAGCAGCCCCAGTCCGACTCCCCCGCACCGGGGCATGTCGCCCCTCCGCACCCCGCCACATGCACGGACGCAGCCCACCGCTGCAGCCGGTAGGTACAGCAGAAGACGAAGTTAAAGAGGAAACCAGCAGCCTGGTCGAGCATCTCTCCCGACACATGAGTCCCCTCCACAAACACAGAAACACTGCAGCAAAGCCAACATGAGAGGATGAAAGTGCGCGTGGTTACACCGGTACTCCAGCTTGACTGGTAAAACTCACAACCGCAAACAATCCACTTCCTGTCTGCAGGATTATATCGCTTTCAGGGTAAAGTGAAAATTAAACTCTTCAGGATCAGTTTTCCTGTCATTGTACAGGAACTGGAGCCTCATAGAGTAACATTTATAAGGACATTTAAAATGGATTCATTAATTTATAAAGCACATTTAAACAGAAGAAAGCTGTCAGAATGATGTACAAGATAACAAAGAGTTATTCAAATACTATAAAATTACAAATATAATATAAAATACATTAATATATAAATACAAAATAAAATAATAGCCCCCAGTCACAGATTATGAACCCAGGAATGCCGGAGAATAGAGCAACATTTCTAACCTGGATTAACTACAAACTTGAAAGTGGTTGCAAGTTTAAAAACAGATTAAAAACACTAAAAATTCATATCTCCAAAAGTTGAATCTGTTCATCTGGACGTAGCGTTTTGTGGGAGAACGCTACGTCCAGATGAACAGATTCAACTTTTGGAGATTTACTTTCCTGGATGATTGAGATGCATCAAGACACTAAAAATTCATAGTTATTTCAGCCAACATGCATTTTCATCCTCTCATCTTCAGCACTTAGTTTTAGCACATACTGTGACGCCCCACACATCTCAGCACCAACCCATTAAACTTCCCCATCACCTCCCACTTTAAACACCCCCCGAACTCTTTCCTCCTTCCACTTCCTGGTACTGAACGAGAGCGTCTAAAAATTCCCCAGTTCCTTCGTTTTTACCTTTTACTATCGGCTGATTAAGGCGATAACGGAGACAAGAGCATCCAAGCATCATGAAAAGCGACAGAAGCTGGAGTTTGGTTTGCGTTCACTGTATCGTGCATGCTGGCGGCGTTAGCTGTAGGATGACGAGGCCGCCCTCCCACCTTCCTCTTCGCCTCGTGCACTTTAACCCCCCCTGCAGGCTGACTCTCACACAGCAGGTTTGCACTAACTTGTGGAAACAGTGAAACCTGTTTCAAAGCAAAGCTGTTTGTTGCTTTGTGTGGTAGATGTCGAGTCTGTCGTCCCCTCCAGTCTTCATCCTTTAGATGTTGTCCAGTCGGCTGCTGATTTTTTTTTCTGTAAATGTTTCTGTATTTAATTTTTCTACTTCTGATGTTTTACGCTTGTAAAAGTGATTTCACTTCTCTCGAGAGCTGAATCTCAGGGATCTGACAGGTTCTCTCCTTCCACCTTCCTCCTCTGCCTCTGATCCTGGACTGCACACAAACACACTCATAAACACACTCCTGCTGCCATCTTTAATCCCGACTGACCGACTGTGAGTGTTTGAGTGCGTATGTGTGTGTGTAACACTGTCGAGCCGTCACTCGGTCGCCATTGCCATCAGTCGGCCTGTGAATGCTTGAATGTTGAACTTCGATGTCATTCAGGTTAAAGACCATAACGGTGGTTTTTATATGGCAGAGCCAGACTTCCAGAGAGCCTTTTAACATCTTAAGTTTAGTCCAGAAACCTTTGATTTTGCAGAGGGCGCGAGGCTATTTCAGCACAGCTTTGGAAACTCTAATATGAGCGTCCACCACAGGAACAGGAAATAAGGAAAATCATTGGAGGTCCTCCTTAAAAGCAGCAAATCCCTTCGCTGCTGGTTGGCTTTACCAGTGTCATCATCAGTACATCACAAATAAAACTCAGATATTTCAATAATGGACCCTCAGAGTACCAGGCCTACAAGAACACATGAAAGATAAAGTCGACTCACCTGTTTAGTTGATATTAGAAATAAAATCATGCAGACCACCTTCATGATCTTCACTGTGTGTGTGTAGTTGCATGTGTACGTTATTATGCTCAGTGAAAGTAAAACACTGTTTACCTCCCGCCTGTAAAGCGATGACACATCAAACCTCTGATGATGCAGTTTGCAGGTCTAAGCTGGAGTTCTCGTCTTTACGCTTGAATGCCGTTTTCGTTTTTTAACAGGCAGATTTTTTATTCGGTCGTCATTCTCTGCCTCTGAGAATTTTTATTAGCATCATGTGCAGCACGTCGTTCAGCTCAGTGTGGGCATTAACATCCCAATGAGTAATCCAAATCACGCAGCATTGTGTTAATGATCTTGTGGTGTTGACAGATCATCTCAGGCATTCTCTTGGCTGAAGTTTGTTCTGTTTTTGGCGTCTTCTTCCTGTCACAGGATGGCGCCCATCGGAGAGCCTCCACATGAACTTTTATTTTATTTAACCCTCATTCTCCATCCTAACTGTGCCAATGTATTTATATTAGCCTCGCCATAATCGTGTACGCTGTGCACACCACGGAGATGAGGTGAAATGTATATTACACAAATGTCAGCAGGATAGCCATGTTTTAGATGTATGAGTGGAAATTACATTTATAGTGTTTAGCAGTGACTGTAGAGCTAGCTACAGCATTTTGTCATTGGCTGTGACTTCAGGAAAATACTTAATTTTTCATACAAGATAAAAAATTAGGCAGCAATGTCTAAAAAAACAACCTAGCTAGCTGTTAGCTAGTTAGCGAGCGAACACTGGCTATTTGCTGAAGACACATCATCGGTCATTTACACACAGCATAATTGGTCATTTGGTTTAAAAACTGTGCAGCCTAACTTTGCTAACACTAACACAGTTTGTTGGTATTTAGGTTTTCATCTCCATGCTGTACCTATCATGTTTACATATCAGCTAGCCAGCTGACCTGCTAACTTTTGACTAAGATCTCAGTCACACAGGGCAAGAAACTGGTCAACAACCACTGGTTGCTATGGAAAAGTGTGTTTTACCTGACAGGTTAGCAAGTAGTTGCTGGCTGTTGCTAGATGAAAATCAAAAAGAAGGACAGGATTTTTAAATACAACACTGATGGCAGTTATTTGGTTTAATATTATACTGTAGGTACAGATTTATTTTTTCATTCAGACACAAAACATGAACAGATTTGTCTAACTTTTTGTTACGTGTAGTTTTTATATTCTGCCCGACTCTGATGGTTCTTGTTTGTGGCGTTTCAAAAGTGTTTTGCCAGCAGAGAATTTGCAGAGTGCCCTCTGGTGAATAAACTGTGCAGTATGGTTGAATTCTTTCCATGTGTCTTTTTGTTTATTGGTCGTTATAAATACCTGATACCAGTAAAACAGCAAATAGTTACTAGCCAAGGCAACTTTATTTATAAGAGCTTGGAAAAAAGGTAACCGCTGACCGAAGTGCTGAACATAGGAATAAAAATACAGCTGATAATATCGTCATCAGGGGTTGTTCATCAGGTTTTCTACCTCCAGGTGAATTGAGAACCAACCCATTTAGGACTCAGTCATTTATTACCTCTCTAATTCTCGTTCCTCGTTGTTGTGCTTGTGGGAAGTCTCGTTCTGGTATTTGAACACAACATGAAGCTCAACATCATCAAACATCTGGAGAAATGGCATTGTGGAAGTGATTCTCGTGATTCTAACTGACACTGTGATGGTGTTTGTTGTTGGATGTGTGTACCTGATGTAGCTGTGACTCACCCACAATGTGTTGGTATGTTGTAATGACATATCAGTGAGTTTTTGTTAGATACCCGCTTCTGTTTCATGACCCATTGGATCATTGTGACTGTGTCTTGGTTTCTGACAGAGGTCCTCACTCCTCATTTGCTTCAGCTGTCCAGAGAAGCAGCATTTGGTCACTTTGTTGCCTGAGTTTGTAAGTGCCTCATTGCTGCACCCCAACTGCTTCTGTCTCACGCTTCTGGCATTAAACAGCCGCATTATAAGATATTAAACACCGCAAAGAGGAAGCACTCGGCCTCAAGGAAAAAAGACCACTCCGTCAGTGTTTTCCACTCACTGTCTATTCACTTTTCGTTAAAACTTTCAGACACACTGAGCTATCTCTGTGGACGTCTCACTGAAATAATGGCATTCACAACTGAGTGCGTGATGCTGCCTGTACATTAAACATAACACAGTGAGGGAGCTGACTGAAAACAAAGTTTTGGAGAAGCTTACTGTTTACCCGACAACAGGTTCAAATCTGATTGGCTCAGCTGATGATGTCAGTTTGTTGACAGAACAGACGATGGGTCTGAAACCGGGCGCAGTGACTGAATCTGCCTGTCTGTTGGTCATGTGACAACAAAATTCATGTGGCTGCTGCGATCTTGTGCAATGTTTAACGTGTTGAAGTAACACAGGATGTGACTGTGGAGTTCACCTGGTCACAATCACCTGTTACCCTCATTTAGCTGAACTAAGCCTTATACAAAGTGTGAACTTCAGATAAAAGCATCAGATTCTGTGTTAGTTCGACACACCTGCTCGTGGGTAAAAGTCTTGGAGGATTTTTGGTGACGGCTGCCAAAGTTTTCCTTCAATAATCTTTCTTTTTGACCCTTCAGCGGACAATGACGATGAAGTGAGCACAGAGCGCAACATGGCCACCGTGTCACCCATTCCTAAAATAGTCACCACGCCCATCAAAGATGACTACAGCAGGGATGAGAAGGAAGACCACGCAGACGAGTGGGGTAAGACTTCTGTCGACCAATCAGACGACAGACCATGGCGTTGCCAGATTTCCACAAAATAACAAAATTTAAATTTCATCCCTCCAAACTCCAAATGTTGACATTTTCACCCTTTAAAAAAGGGAAATATATCCACGGATTAGAGGTCGGAAATATTTCGGGTTCAATATAAATAAATATAAATAACTATTCTGACCATTTATAAAATCTAAGAGTCCCCAGAACCTGACGAACACTGGTTTTAGTTTATTTTTGTTAGCCTCCTCCACGGTGCTCCATTGGGTCTTTTTCCAAAACAGAAATCCACTAAGAATCTGTTTTTTGGTAATTAGAAAGAAACTGATTATCATTAAAAGTGACTCAGTTTTTTAAATGAAATTGTTCTTGTTTCCTTCAGATTTGGTGCCAAAGCAGGAGCAGAAACCCCCGGTCCAGGAGTCGACGCCCACCAAGCCCGTGCAGAGCGTCGCCCCGCAGGCCCGCGACTCCTCCGCTGTCTCTGCGTGCGAGTCTGGCACAGACAGCCTGGTTGATCTGTGGGGCGGCAGCTCCGCCCCTCCAGCCAACGTCGCCCAGCCCGCCCAGTCCTCCCAGTCCTCCAATCTGGTGGACCTAATGGGAGATGTCCTCCATGACAACCTCCCGCCCAGCACCGCTGCCGCCAGCGGCCGGCCTCAGCCGCTCCTCAGCTTTGACGACATGATGGACGGGACTTTCTGCTCGGGTACTGGCGCCGAAGACGACCCGTCCAGTTTGGTGGACGTGACGGGCTCTGATCAGATGACCCTCAGCTACCAGCATGCACTGCAGCATGCATCTGGGGAGGGCCAGGAGCTGGATGACGGACAGCTGCTGATGACCAATGGGGAGGCTCTGCTGAAAGAAGGCACTCAGGTGAGCCAGGTGATGCTCCTGATGCTCTCCAGAAACAAAAGATCAGATTCTCGGTTGATTGGTCGTCGTTTCGCTCATCTTCTATCTCTCTGTTGGTGTTTCAGGCGAGCGAGGGCTACTTCAGCCAATCACAGGAGGAGGAATTCGGGACAACAGAGGAGTCCTCGGCTAAACCCGCACCGGTCTTTTATAACAAGCCACCAGGTGAGACGATCAGCTGAAATAAAGCTGCTTTTGGACACGTCCTTATTGCCTCAGCATGTTAGATTTGGTAGATTTTTAACACCCTTAGTGAAAACAACCATAAAGGGATTTGTTTTCTACTGAGACTCAGCTAGTTTGGAAAACACATTTTTCCCTCGAAACACGAGGTTGCCAACCAGTCTCAAAGTCTGAGTGACTCTTTGAGTCTTGACAGGATGGATATCCTGAGACTTCACAGCCTTTTTGGGCTCGATTGGTCAGTGAATTGAGCTCCTTTTCTAATTGGTCGGTTTGGCAGGAGAATCACTAACATTTGTTTTTGCTTAAAGCACCAAAAACTCATATCAGGCTAAAATAAGCCTCCTAGTTTTGCTAAACACAAGTTTGATGTGTGTGTAAACATCCGTGTGTGTGTGTTTATTCAGAGATTGACATCACGTGCTGGGACACGGACCCCGTGGTTGACGATGAAGATGACTAACCGGCCTATATGACACCCACACCACCGCCACCGGACCAAGAGGAAGTAGGAAGTGTGCTTCATGAAGAAACAGAATTTTTTTCTAAAAAATAAAAAGAAACAAACAAAAAAAGTAATAATAACAAGTCTTGCATCAAAACTACTTCTGTATTATCTTTTAGAATCAGTAGCCACAGAAAAAAGACAGGGTTGTTGACGGTTTGGAATGATTTTCTTTTCTGTGTTTATTTTATTTATTTGCTGTTTTCTTTCTTTCTTTTCTTTTTTTCTTTTTTTCTTTTTTTTTTTGCTATGCAGATGTATTAGCTGGGAGTGGGGGGATTTTTTTTTTGTTTGTGTACATGATAATTACACGTAGCGCACTGCTGCATTTTAGAGACAATGAAGCCTGGCGTGTGGCCGACACGCTTAGTCTGTAGTACTTCAATAACACCCTATAAAACTAATACAGCCAATCAATACAGTTGCCATGTATAGCTTCACTCTGTTCTCTTCTTACCTCGTTTTCACCACCCTCCTTCCCTTCCTTCCTGAAAATATTCACCTCTGCAAGTCAGTTAATCTTGTATTTAGAGCTCACTTTACAGAAACAAGGTGAAATATTTTATTTATTCTGGTGTTTCTCAGCTGCAATCTGTTCTCAAAGTCAAACTGTGGCTCCTTTTTGACCTTTTTCCACACCTTTTGTATGATTTTACTGAATGAATTCAAGATTAAATGGCTTGTGAATCTGATTGCTTTTTTCAGTGCACTTTTCTTCTTTCGTGACCTTGTTGAAGATCTACAGCTCGACTATCAGCCGTCCCCTCTGATTCTATAAAGCTTTGTATTTTTATCTCACTTATATATTTACACAGCAAAAAAAACGAGCAGTTTTTGCAGCTAATCTAGAGAAATTTACTGTTGCTATTTTTCCAGGTTTTTTAGGAGCGTTTGGCTTTAAGGTGTGAATTTGTATGATTTTCATTCTCTAGAATATTCTCCCAAAATCTTAAAAATGAGACGTTTTTAGGTGTAAGAGAAGTCGGGATGGATGCTTTAATTCATTTTTGTAAAAAAAACAGTATCAACAGTGAGCAGTGCTAGCTAACATTAGCTGAAGAGTCAAGGAGTTGTGTATTTTCAATCAATAATCAAATTGCACAACAAAGTTTCACTTGAGGATGGAAAAAATAAACACTGATGGTGACTTAAGATAGGATTTTAGTATAAAAAAGTTAGCAAGGAAGTAGCTAACTAACTGTTACTGCTACTTTAACAAAAAAAAATTCTAGCGAAACATTAATGAGACTGAAGTTGAGCCAAAACTAGAGATAACATAATGGTTTGGGGCTCTAGCTTGCCTGCTAATAATTCCCTGCTGCAGGCTAATGACGTTAGAAGAACACTATTTTCAGTTGATAGTTCAAATAAACATTGAGGACAGAGTAGCCTAAGAAATAAGAAATACCTGGCCTACCTTAAATTTTTATTTAGCTAACATTTCTATCTAACTGTGGTAATGGTTTGTGTAGCATATCTAAGTTATAGCTTGCTTGCTAATGCTACTATTAACTAAACGACATTTGAGTGCAAATGCTAGATAGCTTAGCATACATTATTTGATGGATTCCTTTTTTTTCAGCATCAACGATAGCAGTGCTTGCTAACCTTAGCCAAATAAGTAGACTTATTTAATATTGGTAATCGGTAATCAAATCATCGGCTCCCAGCGCAACTGTAATTTGAAATTAGAACAAAAAAGAAAGACAAAAAATACATACTGAATTTGACCATTTTAGTAGCAAAGTAAGAAAAGAAAAGGTTCTTCAGCTAACAGTTCGGTGGCCAGTAAGTTAGTAGGTAACTGACCACAGTCAGCCCAAAATCAGATATAAATGAGACTTTTTAGGGTTCAAAAATGACTCACAGCCAGCTCTTAATGACTAATGTTAGCTAAGGCTAGGTAAAAAGCACTAGATTGTAAATGCATTATTGGATTGATTCCTTACTTTTAATTAATTTTAACCGTAATATTAAAATTGATTTCAGGCAGTTAGGTGTTACAGGACCTCAAGGGCAATCACAGGAGGGCCAAATTAAACAGCTGATTAATTTGGCTCAACAAGCACAGATTATGTCACCTTCTTATTGAGAGTACAGATAATTATAATAATATAATAATTATACACACCCGACCTGACCTTGTTTGATTAGCGAATGAATGGAGCAAAGCCCGCAAGTCAGTCCAGACAGACTCAAACATAATATGACTTACGCTCCTCAGTCATAAACACTTCCTCCATGTGCTGAGCTAAAGCTCCAAAATTTTACATCACTGCCTGCTGCTCTAAATAAACAAATAAATAAAAGGTTACGCTAACTCACTGCACTCTCTTGTGGTACAAAGTGGTATTACACAAAAGTGCAGCGCAGTCCTGGTTCACCTTCAGTTGATATCTCTTGAACACAGTGCATAGATGTTTTGGAAATGAAGCCAGCGCAGTAGTTTATTCTCATTCTGAACAAGATTCAGGATTTGTGTGGAAACCTTCCTGATGTCTGAAGCAGCTTAAATCCCTGAAGATGACTTTGAGACGTTCTCTAACCCATGTCTACTGCCCTTCTGCTTTTCTTCTGTGCCATTTCATGCAGTATGGTAATGTCTTTGGTTGTTTTTTTTGTTTTTTTTATTGATGTGTTGTTTTGGAAGCTGTTTGGAGTCTGAGACGGGGCACGCTGAGACCGGAGGCGTGTGTGTTTTTAATACCTGTTAAAAAAGTGTGCTAGAGTTGATTTTCAGGACCTTTTTGGATATTAGCACTGACAGTGTTAGTCCTTTTGCTGTACATCCCTATAGGAAATAAAAACTCAGAGGCAATAAGAACAACTCTATGTGTGTGTATGTTGACCTGTCGTGAAGCAGCTGACTTCAGGAAGTCTTAATGTTCAGGTTAAAGTGGGCTGAAAGTTTTTGATATTCAACAAGGTGCTGAAACCATTCCTGAGACTTTGTCCATCACTCATCTGTTTCTGAATTACACAATTACCTTTTTTTCAAATTCAGGAGTTTGTCGTGTGTTTATGAATCCTTTCTGAAACTTTATGAAGATAGACGTGTACTTCACGCACTTCCTGCTCTTCCTGATGTAACCTGTGAAAGTCAGAGGGTCAATGTTCCAATAAGAGTTATAATACAACACAAATATTTGAGCTTATTTGTGAATCATTAATTGATACAGGATGTGTGGGAACTTCACTTTCTAATTTGAATCTAAATATTTTTAGTTTGGAATCATTAAAAGTGCAGCTTTAGATGTCAGAGTATGTCCTTCTGACCATATTTGGGTTAGGGTTAGCACTCATCTACACTCTGACTTGCAGGTCATATATCCATCACTAGATGGCAGTGCTGCACTTCTTTTACCCTGCTGGGCCTCCTCTGGGGCCCCTGAACTAAGAGGATGTTTGTCCTCCTCTTGTCTTCCTCGCTCTGTTTCATTCGGTTTGAGGTGAGATCCCATCACGTCTGCAGCTGCTCGCCTTCTGCTGATGTTTGCAACAGATGTTTTAAGTCCACCCGTCCCGAAACATGACGTCAGACTGTTCTTCTTGTCTCGAGAGTCTCACAGCAACAAGCTCGCTCTGTTTAATCTTATTGCTGATGTCCGGCAGACATTAAAACACTGAAATGTGAGCTCAATTATAACAGACTGTTTAATAAAATTCCAGGGAGAAGTAGAAATGGATGTTCTTTTTAAAAATATGATCAGTGTGAGGAAATATAAGACGAACTAAATGAGTGTTTTATTTTTCAGCAGAATAAGAGTCTCTAATGCCTCGACCTCGTCACTTCACTGCTGCAGAGTGAGGAAACGCTCAGCTGCACACAAACACTGAAGGGCGACGTTTGCAGGAGTCACAGGTCATCATTTCCTCAGTTTAAAACATTTCTGTTGTTCCTACAGAGGAAACCTGTCTGTCCAGCATTAGCAGTAGCAGTGCTTGCTAACATTAGCCAAAAGAGTGCAGTTATTACATATTGGTAATCAATAATCAAATCATCAGCCCAACTCAAATTTCTTATCAGGACAAAAAAGAAAGACATCAAATAGATACTGGTTTTGATCATTTTAGTAAAAACAAAGCAAAGTTATGGTTATTAAGCTAACTGTTATGTTTGCAGCTAGTAATTAGCAGGTATGCTAATACGAGGCCCTGGATGTGTCCTCCTTGTTCTGGGCTAACATCTGATGATTTTCACAAAAACAGTAAACCACATTTAAATTTGTGTGACGATGTTTGACAGGAAAAATCACGTTTTAGCTTTTTGGTTTGGATCTGGGGAGGAGGGTGGGTCACCATCAGCTGGTAAAGCCAGTTGGTGAACAACTTCCTCTAATCATGTATTAATCGATGGGAATGAGTTTTGATTACGCTCTGATGGCAACTCTTCGAGTGGCAACAAAACCTGTGAGGCTGCAGAAATAATTGATGTGGTTTCCAGGTTTCATTTAGGAGAGCAGCAGCTCCACTGTTCAAAAATGTGAAACTTTTATCTTTCAAAGACACAAAACAGCAGAGCGGCTACGTGGGACTGCTCCCCACTCTGTGGAGGTAAATCTCATCGTCCTCAGTCCAGCACACGATGTCCTCAGTCTCATCATCTCCTTTTGTCAGATGAAGCTTTTCTGTTTTTTGGAGTTTGCCTGTCTGCAGTTAATTGCTTTGTGTAGATAAATGCGACTGCCAATAATTTTTCACTACCAGTCTTTTTCTCCCACAGTGCTGTCTGTAAATAGCTCTTTTTGTACAACCCACAGACCAAAACGAAAGGAAATCGTTGGTTTGTTATCACAGCAGACAAAGACAAGCAGGCACAAACAGACATTTGGTGTGTTCAATGGAATAGTGACTATTGTCTAAGTAAAACAAGTAAATCTGTAATTGTAGCTGTTGCTCAGAAAGCTGGAAATTAAATTCAGAGCACAGAAAATGAGATCTTTATTAGCGAACAGGAAGGAAGCTCTTCGGAGTACAAAACAGTCGGAGAGATAAATGATAACATGGAAAAATGTCAGTAACAGGGTGTCTCTGACACCGAATAGATGGAAGGGAACGCTTCAACATGATGAAGTTAGGAGACACAAATCTTCACAGGTGTTTCTCTGCCTGCTCGTAATGAGATGAATTAAACCAGCAGTTTAGCTCTGCGTTTGCGTGGAGTCAAATATACCAAAGATATCTGCAGGATGAGCAACAAGAAGTGCGGGGAGGAAGTCATAGCATATCGTAAATATGATAAATCCAGAATTTTTAGCCTTTTATTTACATAAGATCAAATAAAGAAGAAGCAGCTGTCTCCATGCAGAGTCTCAGGCATCTATTACTCCCTTGATCTGTAGCCCCTCCTGATATTTGGCAGTATCGTCCATAATGAGGGTGATGATATTTCCCCCCTGCCCTGACATCCTCCCTCCCCCTTTGCCAGACCATGTGTGTTGCCTTCATATCTCTCTTGTTAGTGTCGGGATACAGACGCCTCACAGGCAGGAATCGAACGTGCAACTGCCAGTCCAAAGGCGTGTAGTGTTACCACTACGCTATCCAGCAGCTTACAGAGGACAAACATTCGACTTATTTTACCCACAGGTGGACCTAATATGGACCAGCAGTCAGGTTTGTTGAGACATTTGGGCCACAGTAACTACTGTACATGTGAAACAACATCTTCTGGGTTAAAACTCATCACGGTCAGCCATGTCTTCATGAAATCCCAGCGTCGGAGTGAAAACGCAGACATGTTCAACTGCAGAAAGTTCTCCAAGTGTACAACGTGAGGAAAAACCAAGACATGCAAACCAAAAAGGATCCCTTCACATAAAACACGAGAACTGAATACAGCTGAATAAAAGTAGTGAAACATAGAGCTGCTGAAGTGTTTCCACATCTCAGAGGTTCCAACAAACTTTCACATTTTTGCAATAGAGAATTTAAACACGTGTTTAGTTACAGTACTGCTCAAACATCTTGAGCCTCACTTCTTCAGCCTCCACATTGGCACCAGGTGTGGGAAGCTTTTAGATCTGACAGCTGCTTCCAGCTTTGAAGCTGCGATGTAACAGTGGGCGTGGCCAGCAAGACGACGCCGGCAGATGCTCCAATGAGAGGACAGCAATGTGGGACCGAAGCCAGCCCGTTCTCCATCGTTGCTGTGGCGATGTGATGGTGCGTTGGAGGGATGTGCCGATGTTCCCATTTTACTACATGTAAGCAAGCTCGAGCAGGTTTCCAGGCAACACTCAAACAGTCGACGGTGGAAGGCTGCGTCAGGCTCGACGGAGGAGAAAATGCTGCTTTTTTTCTGTAGCTGCTTTTGTGTTTGGCTGGAAAATTTCCAGCGAGTGCCAACAGAAGGAGTCACACCGGGGCGTCCGGCGCTTCTGCCAAGGAAACGTCATCGTTATGCCGTCACTGTCTTGACCTTGTCGGGTTAATAGATGGCTGCAGGCGCCAAGGCTTCACACCTCAGACTTTCTACTTTTATTTGCTTCTGCATGCATGAATTGAAATGTGTATGTCAGGCACACTCAGCAACACAAGTTCTACAGTAAACACTGTCACCCTTAAAGGAGTGTTGGTACACTTTGCTTGGGCAAAGAGATTATAAGAAAATACAGACGTAACACGGCAGCTTGAAAAATCCCATTTAGATGCCAGTCACTTTCAAGGATGTTTGATATTAGAGTTGAATGAAACCATTCAAGGAGGCTAATTCTATAATTTACACCTGACATCTGCACATAGATCAAGAGCTTCATTCAGCTTTATTGTGTAGATTTGAAATATTGCAGGTATGTAGAGTGCAGTGGGTATTTTTGCTGCATGCTTACACATACGCTGATGATGGTTAGAATAAGTCTCTGGGTCAGGAAGTCCAAGCAAGATGTCCTGAACTGGGCCTTAATAAGAAGAAGATAGCCAAGGCTATGGAGGGGTTGTTTTTCTTTTCTTTCTGATTCCAGGAGAAGCAGATACGAGGTGAGGTCGGACTGAGCGGGGAGGATTCGCTCTAAACTGCCACGTTCATGTTGGGAGAAGATAGCCATAATAATCTTTGTTATGGTCGAAGTATAAAACCTGTACAGCCTGATTCAGTCTCATCCTCTCTGTGAAGCAGCAAGTTCACACAAAGGTCCAGCTCTGTAAACTTGTCATTTTAACTGCCAAAGCAGTAATGTGCTCAAGCGAATCTTGAGCACATTACACTTAAAACATACAAAACACAGTGTCCCAGTTCCCAGGCTGCATCCTCTGAGGGACCCGGCTTCACGGTCTACGTGGGCCGGGTCCTTCGAAGACTGAGGACCGAATTGCGAGGCTGTGAAATGGGATGATCTAGCCTTCAGATTTGCTAGCTAATTAAAAGCTAATTAAATATATTTGCTATGATAGAAAATCGCAGTGTGATTTTCTATTGGACTATTCGCTCTTTTATCTTTTACAGTGAATCAGTACATTTTAATCAAAATGTTTTGACATGTGAAATCTTTTTTTAAAGAACAGCAACATTCATAATAGTGACAAGAATAAAACAATTTCTGATATTTTCCTTCACCAGAGCAGAGCCCTGTACTGCAGGATTAACCTGAGTGTCTCAGTCATGGACAGGTTATTTAATAATGAGGACACTAAACCTGATTCTCGCCTGAGCAGGGAGTCTCTGAAAGTGCTGCTGAATCTGATTAACCAGAATCAGAGACATGGTTGGGGTGCCACAACTGGGGTCCTTGTTTTTCTTTTCTGGCTGGCAAGTGGAGCGTCCTACAGAGGTGTTTCCAGAGTGTTTGCAACACCTCGTGCCACTGTTCACCGCATCTTCCACAGGGTCACAGAGGAGGTGGCTGTTCGCCATCAGGTCATCCACCTCCCTCAGACCCCAGAAGATCTTGGAGTCATGTCCCATTCCAAGGTGTGGGAGTCCAGCGGAGTGCTTTTAGAATGATGAAGACGAGGTTCTGGGCCATCTTCCCTCAAGCGCTGGAGGTGCACCACACCTTCTAAGTCATTAAAATGTAGTGCCATTGTTTTTTTGATTAATTAAAATGACATAATGGGAACTTTAGCGTACGTACATCTATAAACACCTTAAACATCTGTTTCAGGTCATAACAGCATGTGCTCTTTTGTATAACATCTCGGTGCTGGCGATGTCGTGGCCCCGGTGTACGAGCCCGAAGATGCTGTGCCAGATGAGGGGGAGAAAGGTTTGGAGGCAGTCAGTGGTGCTCTCTGGCAGGACCAGCGATCTGCCCTGAAGGTACCACCCCTGGACCACGATGATTGTGAACAGGTAAGTAATCTGCTTGTACAACACTACTTGTTACAGCTTTATTAACATGACTGTTCGCACCACTGTTTTGCATTTTTCTGAATAAATCTTAGAGACATGGCAGCCATCGATTACATCAGCCTGTAAACCCAGATGATGCGGTGGACAGTGGAAACAAGCATCCCTAAACACCTTCTGGACACCACCCTGTATGATGCTCCACTTACTGACTGGGTCTCACTTGTGGCACCTCCATCTCTCTGGTCCTGGTCCAGCACATTCAGCAGCACTGCCAGACTTCCTGCTCAGCCAAAGGTTAAAAGTACCTGTGCATATTGGGACACTCAGGTTAATCCTGGGCTTTAATAATAATTACAAAATGTGTTGAGTTTTTTCATGTTATTTACTCTGTTTATACATGTTAATAATCAAGTTAAAATGTTGTACATAGTTTGAAAAAAATAACTCAAAGTTGAAGCATTCACAGCGATTTTTATTTACAGAACTTTACACATTTTTTTTCAACAAGTTTTTCCAATAACCCAAACAGCCTGTCCATTCTCTGTCGTGCTTCCTCTGCTCTTCTTTCCTCAAGTTCCCTCTGCAATCTCATATCCTCTCTGATCAAATCCAACAACTCGCTCTCCCAGTTCCTCTTTCTCTTTTCCCTTCTTGGCTCCAGCTGGCCATCATCCTCCTGCTCTTCCTGATCCCACGCTTGGTGTCCTACGGCTGAACTGGGACCTGGAGTGCTGTCCTGGATGGAGGTAATTAGGACTTGAGGCCTGGTGGAAGGCCTCTGTCCTAACACTTCATCCATAAGGGCAAACCAGGGCCATGTAGCAGCAGTGGGCTTCTCAATCCCTCCCTCGCCTGACCCTGGATACTTGCAATCCTAAAGGCAGAGGAAATCAAAAGTGGTGTTGAGAAAAACAGCATCAGTACACGTTTACATGAACACGTTTAATAACTTATAGTTAAAAATCCATATTTGAATACGACTGTACATACTTTGTATTTTTTTTTTAAATTGTCCCATTTTTTTTTGGCCTGCAACGGGGTGATTTTTCCCAGCAGGCCCATCTTCTCAAGAACTGCCCTAACAGACAGAAAGCACAGGAACATGTCAATCACGTTAATCCCTGAACAGCAACAACAAAATGTACGAACTAAAAAGCACTCGCATGCCTAACAGATTAAAAACTGCATACTGTTACTGTACCTCCAACCCAGAGCGGCTGAGTGTTTAGCACCGGTGAAAAGGTGCTCGTTGTCTCCGCGGAGTTTAATAAACTCAGCCGTCTGCTCTTTGCTCCCTGAAATATAAAAGGAGTAAATTCTCGAGCATCTCACGTGACTGTTTAACGTTTATTCAGCTGTGTGAAACTATAACTGTAATCCAAACCGACTTACTCAGGAACAAATAAAACACTGATAAAGCCAAACAATAACATTTTTACGTTATCTAAGTCAGCGGTCCCCAACCTTTTTTGCGCCACGGACCGGCCTTTAAGGTGTCGCGGATAAATACAACAAAATAAAACTAGTACCGGTACCGAAAAAAAGAAAATTTATTCATAACACACGTGAAAAGACCGATAAAAACCCTGAAAACCATACATTTCACACCTGAGCCTCAACTCTCGCGGCCCGGTACCAAACGAGTCACGGACCGGTACCGGTCCGAGGCCCGGGGGTTGGGGACCGCTGATCTAAGTGACTTGTACATCATGTTTAACCTGAGTTTGAAAACGATGCGTTTTAATAGTTTCAACATTACGCTTTCTGGGTCACAAAATAAACTTTTAAGATACGTTACGGTGAGAATGTAGCCGTGTACACTTCAAATATCTACTCGATTTATTAAGACAGCACAAATCTGCAAACGTGCTCCGACGTTTTCGGAGACGTCTGTTACGACCCAGCTCGATAGCTAGCCGCCTCAGTAGAGCCGGAGAGGAAAGCGAGCTCCCGGCACATCGTTTTCAAACGCCTCGCGGTCTTTCGCTCCTCGGGTTAATAAACACGTTATATTAAACTCCATCGAGACAGCTGGTGACGCAGATGTAAAGACCAGACAGTCCAATTTCACAGCATCGCACTTGCGGCCTTCTCGGTCTTCGGAGGACCCGGCCCACATGGACCGCGAAAGCCGGGTCCTCCGAAGGATGCAGATCCTGACTTTGGACACAGCTCAAATCTAAGTTTATTTTGTGACCCAGAAAGAGTAATATTCAAACTAACCTTTATGTTAAAAAAGAGCGGGACTGTCATCTACAGTCACGTATGTTCAACGACTGTAAAAAACAACAACTTCACCTTAACATTTAAAATTAAACTCACATTAACTTTAACATCTTAACATTTGTATCGCTACTTCAAGAATACCTTACATTTAAAAATGTAGCTTTCCTCCGATGCCATCTCTACCGACCCTGTATCTGCCGCCATTGTTGGAAGCTGCTACTGGCTGGGCCGCGCTATGAATTCTGGGATAGGATCCGGGGAAATGGAGCAGCCTTCGTCGCCTGGCTGTGACGTTTTAGACCTTCAAATGCGGTCTCCGAAGGATGCGGTCTAGGAATTGGGACCGGTGGATGACGTGATCAGCGGCAGGTGAACGTGGATAAAAGCGCATTCATAAGCTGCGTTCCCATTCAGGGCCGCATTTGAAGGGCGATTACGTCACAGCGACGCGAGGAAGGCTGCTCCAAATGCTTCCAGAGAGAATCTCTGTTCCACAGGTGATTTCTTATTGCAATTCCTTTGTCGGTGACATTACTTGGAAAAGAGTATGAACCACTCCTAACAAGTATCTTGTGAGGAATAAAGCAAAAGAAGTTTCATTCAAAATACTTCATAAATATTATCCTGCTAATCATTATATGACAAAGTTCAAAAGGGACATAAATGTGATCTGTGGATTTTGTGGAAGCCAAAATGATCTTCTGGATCTGTTCACATGCTAGAACGTTTTGGACAGACTTCAGTAGACTCGCTCTACAAGGACTTTACTCTGAAATGGAAAATGTTGTATTTTGTTTCTTTCGAAGGCAAAAAAAATCTATACTTTGTAATAAACTTGTTAATTGTCTTAGCTAAATTCTATTTCCACAAATGCAAATACAGTAGCCAAAAGCCTAATTTTAAACACTACTATAATGATACTCTATCTTACATAAAATTGATTAGTAGATCACTTAATAAAAAGGCTATAAAATAATTACTATTTGTGTTAATTACAAATTATTTGAATGTATGTAACTTTTTACATTACACCCCTGGCATATGTTAACTATGTTCCAATTTGTGTACATTCTCTGTATACTGTTGCTTAATAAAGTTCAGGGGAAAAAAGCCCAACGAAAAAGGATTGCATTTTTCGGGACAAATGTAATCGCATGGCAGGATGCTGTAAAAGGACCAAACTTCAGCCAGGAGAACAACTGAGATAATCCATCCACAATATGAGGTTAGTCATTCATATACTGCTGCATGGGCTGGGCTGTAGTTACATCGTAAGGTTTTAAAAACAGCTTTAAAATGATTAACGGTAATAAAAACCGAGAGAGGCCGACAGTGATCACTGACTGTTTTTAGGGTCTTGCTGAGATTAAATAGAACAAGATACAAAGCATTAAAACATGTAAAAAACACAACAGCCTTAATAAACGTAGAGTATCCTGGGCCCAGAAGCTTATTATGCTAACATAGCTGTGTAGCTAGCGGTCACGTAGCACATCATTATATACCAGCTAGCCCAACTTCAGTAACCCTACAAACGTCACTGCTGTTTAGTTTTCTGTCTTCATTTATGTAGGAAGTGATAACAGAGCTGTATGTTTGAATTAGTTTCAAAAATCTCTCTGTCAGAACATGCTATACTACATTTAGATGGAAGCTAGCGAGCTAACTCCCTCCTAACTTCTAACTCTGTTAAATTTCATAAATTCGGTTTTCATGGATACCTGGATATTAAACTTAATTGTTACACCTGGCAGAGCAGCCACACTGATCATTTTATTACGGATGAAAGAAATCAGACAGTTTTTCAACTCTCAGTGATCCTGCAGTGTTCGTTTGACTTTGGGACCTGGAGCAGAGTTTGGGCCCAGACACCGCTAATGACGTTGGACTTAAAGACCGGATTGGGCTCCAAGTGTCTCGAATGACAGAACAGACTCAAGAGCAGATTTGAAGGAAAGGGCAAAGGTTTATTTAGACACATAAACACTTAGTGACTATATGCAGAATGTGAGGCGAATCCAGGGGCTCCATGCTTAACGATCCACTCTCTGCACTCCACTCGCTCCCGTCTACTGTGCAAACTTGCACACGTTCAGGCAATCCAACGGAAGTCCACAACAGACGAGAAATCAAAGCCGGAAAAAAAATACAAGAAATCACAATTAGGTTGACCCGAGGTTACGGTGACGTGTGTCGTACAACGTTCGAGTGATCAGAAGAACTGAGCCGCCTCCTCAAATAGTGGCAGGGAGTGGGAGGATAATAAGCTGCAGCTGAGTAACTGCTTCCAGGTGTGTTGGCCAAAAGTGGGAGCCCACAATGAGCTCCGCCCAGGCGAGGAGAAGAGCGAGCGAGCGAGAAGCAAAAACAATAACAAATACCTGCAGCCTCACTGAGCCAGCTGGGTAGACAGGGGACTCTGACACTAAGTTTTAGTTCTTGCCAGATACAAATGAATGTTTGGTCCACGTGCAGTTTTCTGTAGACAGCATTTGGTCTTCATTCGACTTATTTTACCCACAGGTGGACCTAATATGGACCAGCAGTCAGGTTTGTTGAGACATTTGGGCCACGGTAACTACTGTACATGTGAAACAACATCTTCTGGGTTAAAACTCATCACGGTCAGCCATGTCTTCATGAAATCCCAGCGTCGGAGTGAAAACGCAGACATGTTCAACTGCAGAAAGTTCTCCAAGTGTACAACGTGAGGAAAAACCAAGACGTGCAAACCAAAAAGGATCCCTTCACATAAAACACGAGAACTGAATACAGCTGAATAAAAGTAGTGAAACATAGAGCTGCTGAAGTGTTTCCACATCTCAGAGGTTCCAACAAACTTTCACATTTTTGCAATAGAGAATTTAAACACGTGTTTAGTTACAGTACTGCTCAAACATCTTGAGCCTCACTTCTTCAGCCTCCACATTGGCACCAGGTGTGGGAAGCTTTTAGATCTGACAGCTGCTTCCAGCTTTGAAGCTGCGATGTAACAGTGGGCGTGGCCAGCAAGACGACGCCGGCAGATGCTCCAATGAGAGGACAGCAATGTGGGACCGAAGCCAGCCCGTTCTCCATCGTTGCTGTGGCGATGTGATGGTGCGTTGGAGGGATGTGCCGATGTTCCCATTTTACTACATGTAAGCAAGCTCGAGCAGGTTTCCAGGCAACACTCAAACAGTCGACGGTGGAAGGCTGCGTCAGGCTCGACGGAGGAGAAAATGCTGCTTTTTTTCTGTAGCTGCTTTTGTGTTTGGCTGGAAAATTTCCAGCGAGTGCCAACAGAAGGAGTCACACCGGGGCGTCCGGCGCTTCTGCCAAGGAAACGTCATCGTTATGCCGTCACTGTCTTGACCTTGTCGGGTTAATAGATGGCTGCAGGCGCCAAGGCTTCACACCTCAGACTTTCTACTTTTATTTGCTTCTGCATGCATGAATTGAAATGTGTATGTCAGGCACACTCAGCAACACAAGTTCTACAGTAAACACTGTCACCCTTAAAGGAGTGTTGGTACACTTTGCTTGGGCAAAGAGATTATAAGAAAATACAGACGTAACACGGCAGCTTGAAAAATCCCATTTAGATGCCAGTCAGTCCTCAGAGAGCCAAGGAAAACTGCGAAACCAGAGTGCGACACATAAAAACGCCCCCGCTTCCTGTTCCCAAGGAAGGACCAATGCTGCCACAGAGTTTGCAGTTTTACAAAAACCGAGTATTTTATTAATCTTGGAAGGTAAGAAACGTTGGGGTGGGCGTGGCCAAAACAAGAAACAAAACGCTCTAGAAATGAAACAGAACTAACCTATCAGGAGAAATCCAAAGTAAAACACAGGCCTCATAACCTACACAGCAACCGTGTACAACCTACACGGCCTTCCTAACCTACAGGAGAAAAAAAGTCATGATGTCGTGACGCTCCGGTGTCAAAAAAACCCAACACACTGTTTCAGAAGCACTAACTCGAGGCTTCATTTACAACGTAGCTGCTTCCGTGCCTGATTCAGTGGTTTATAAGGAAGTGAATCATTTGTGGGACTTGTGTTTTGATGGCGAGAGATGGCGATTTTGGTCAATTGGGTGGGTTTGCCAGGTTTCTGTTCTTGTTGTTTGCCTTTGTTTTGTGTATATATATATACACCTGCATTTCTACCAGTTTCTAGTCACTCCAGCATCGTCTGTTCCACGTGAGAGGATTTTCTCTAAGGCAGGAGAAAGACAACAAACAGACTCGGCCATCGCACAGTGGAACAAATTCTCTTCGTAAATAAACACCAAACAGGATAACCTTAAATACACCATGTTTTGACTTTCCAGTTCACAATCAATTATAGCCCAGGTCAAAAATATGTATAAGAAAATTGGCCTAATATCATATTATTTATAAACACACCTGTCCAGTGATTTAATTGCATAAGTACTTGGAGGGAGAACCTCACAGCAGAAGCTACTCTATAATCAGAATCAGAATCAGAATACTTTATTGATCCCTGGGGGAAATTATTTTTTGTTACAGTGCTCCATTTTAAACCAACATTAAGACAAGACAGACAATACGCTAACTAAGAATAGTACAATATATACATATATATACATACATAGGGTAATGTGTTGTACATTATTATATGTATATTATATGTATTTTTTATCTATTGTATTTACCAACATCAAGAAGTCACAAGCAAAGAAATACCAAACCATGGTCATGTTTAAATAAGAAATGTTTATTGATCATATTTATTTATTAAAGAAATAGACATAATTTTTTCACCCAAAAATACATGTTCAAAGCAACATAAGGACGGCCCAATATCAGACAGAACTGTGAACTCTGTAGAGTGGGCGGTCAGAATCAAGCAGTACACTTTAATGTGTAGATTCAAGCTGTTCCTCATACTTTTGGCCACCAGATGTCACCAGAGATGACCGTGTTGAAAAGCGAGTAATGAACAGTTTTTAAACTCAAGCTTCAATGCTAAAAGCTTCATTTGGCCATCACTAGAACAAAGGTTTTGAAAAAAAACAAGGCTTCCCATCCCTAAAACTGCCAGCTCAATCAGAAAAGGTCTATTTACAATATTTACAAAAACAACAATCTAGTTCTTCGATCACAGAAACTTCAACACACAGCTAAACATAAAGCACAGGGCTAAACACACAGCCTGTTTGGAAGCAGGAAGTAGGCAGGCCATGCCGAGTTTGATGGGTCCCAATTTATAGCCAGCCCCCCTCAGTCTTCAACCAGTGGTTAGCCTCCACCCGGAACTTACGTAAGCAAAAAAGGCAGAGAAAACGAACAACACCCCCCTGAGGTGGGAGGAGCAAAAGCAACACAAGAAATGATGACCTGGGTCATAACAGAGACCAACCTGCATTGCTTGTGCTGAAGACACCCGTCTTATATCCTGCAGGTTACTTATCATGAGTCGCCTCCACTCATGGCATTCCCTCTGGTCTCAATCAGCTCACTGAGCTCCTCCATCTTATTCTCCAAACACCTCACATTGATCAGGGTGACCTGGTCCAGCGCTAACTATATGCTTTGTCAAAAAGGAAAGTTTGAAGCATAATTTTAAAAGTAAAGAGGCGGTCTGTCTCCTGATCCTAAAGTGGAAGCTGGTTCATAGAAGAGGGGCCTGAAAACTGAAGGCTCCGCCTCCTGTTCTACTTTTAAATACTCTAGGAACAAGTAAGCATGGCAACAAGTATGGCAGTGTCCCCCAAGAGGGTAATGGACCCCCTCTTGATCCTCTACCTAATCTAAACGGGTATCGGTCACAATCAGCCAAGGTTTCAGGTGAATCCATTGTGAAACCTAGCCCCACCCTATCATGTGATTTGCTGAGGTCAAAGGATGTGAGTGGGCGTTAAGGCGTCTGGAAAGGGATCTCAGATGTTGCACATCTGAAAACTGAAGGAACACTAAAGGACACCGCGCATGATGTAACAGCGAAACAGGAGGAATCTGACAAATAGCGAGTTCTGAGTGGACATAGATGCTTCTTTCACTCCTCTTTCAAACCATCCGTCCTCTCTGTCCAAAATGTGAACATTGGCATCCTCGAAAGAGTGACCTTTGACCTTTAGATGCAGATGGACCGCTGAGTCTTGTCCCGTCGAGATGGCTCTTCTATGTTGTGCCATGCGCTTGTGAAGTGGCTGTTTGGTCTCTCCGGTGTAGAGGTCTGAGCATTCCTCGCCGCACTGCACAGCATACAGTGTGTTGTTAGCTTGTGTTTAGGAGTTTTGTCTTTGGGATGAACCAGTTTTTGTCTGAGTGTGTGGCTCGGTCGTGCTTGGAGTGTACTTCAGACCCAGCAACACACTCAGACAAAAACCGGTTCATCCCAAAGTTAACTCAGAAAGATCAATTGGAGAAAAAGAGTCTAAATGAATATCAATGGTGCTGAAAGTAGCTGTAGATAATGTTACATCTGTGTGATAATTATTGGTAATTTTTCCTCTAATGGTTAAAATTTTATTTGTGAAGAAGTTCATGAAGTCATTACTAGTTAACGTTAAAGGGATGGTTGGCTTAACAGAGCTCTGACTGTTTGTCAGCCTGGCTACAGAGCTGAAGAGAAACCTGGGGTTGTTCTTATTTTCTTCAATCAGTGATGAATAGTAAGATGTTCTGGCTCTGCGGAGGGCTTTCTTATAAAGCAGCAAACTATTTCTCCAGACTAAATGATGATCCTCTAAATCTGTGACACGCCATTTCTAACAGCTTACGAGTCGTCTGCTTTAATTTACGCATTTGAGAGTTGATCTCTTCATGTGATCATAAAGGGATGAACATGATCAGCAACAATCAGTGGACATCAGGGGGGCCAAGAAAATATCCTCTACATCATTACACCACCAGCAGCCTGAACCGTCAATACAAGGCAAGATGGATGCTTGCTTTCATATCTTTTACACCCAGTTCTGACCCCACCATTCAAACGCTGCAGCAGAAATCGAGACTCCTCTCGCTCTGCAGCTTTGGTTTTAATCTTTCCTGATATCTCCGTCCTTCACTGCCTTCAGAGTGATTTTAGCGTTATTAAAATTTCTGTATCACAAATGAGCCTGGTTTATATACATTATTCTGAAAAGTAATATGGAGAAAAAATGAAGTCATGCTCAACAAGTGGATGCTCAGTGATGGTTTCATAAG
The DNA here is from genome assembly GCF_041146795.1 of Maylandia zebra. Taxonomy (NCBI): domain Eukaryota; kingdom Metazoa; phylum Chordata; class Actinopteri; order Cichliformes; family Cichlidae; genus Maylandia; species Maylandia zebra. The sequence continues at coordinate 31,936,032 of NC_135176.1, read as the reverse complement.
AATCCAGGCATGTGGTACAAAAATATCTCCAAATATCACATCAAAATAAAAATACAGAACAAAATGAAGAGTGAAGCTCTGGAGAAGTCTGTTTCGTTCTCTCTCCAGAGGTCTTTTCATTACTCAGGAGCACATTTGTAGTTGTGGAGACGGTACTGTATGGCCTCCCTCTCTCTCTTTATATAACCTCACAGGGTGAATCATCTCCATCATCAAGGTGTTTGTCTCCGTGCTGAACTGCACGTCTTAAAAGCCAGATACTCATACTGTTACACAATCAATGTTCTCAGTTTCCTTTAGGCCAAGAAATATTTCTCTGAAGGTGTGAGGATGTCATGTTTGTGAATCCTGAGCCTGGAGGTACTGCTGTAATCATCCTTTAACAAGATGGTGACCGAGTTGACTCTCCGCTCACTCGGGGGCATCGGGGATTGCAAATAAACTGCAGGCGTGACTGAGCTCAACGGGACACGAGGAAAGTCTGAGAGTTGGTCACAGGCAGCATGTTGCTGAGCCTGCAGCTCAGGATGAATACAAAAGACATTCAGGTGGATCTGAATCTGTTCTAAATGATCTGCCGACAGAGGCGGGAGTGTGCCTTCTTTTTGCAGTGCAGGTAAAGTAGTGAGTACTGTGCTGCTAAACAAACAACACAGGGTCCAGACTCATAATTGGACGGTGGTGCAGTGGCAAGCTCTGTCACCTCATAGCAGGTGCTAACATTGGCACTAACAGAGATGTTCTTTCTTACCCAACACTTGCAGGGATTTGAGTTTCCTCCAGTGTCAAACCAGGGATGTCTTCTGTGGCAGGTGAATGTGATAACGAAAACGGTCTCGAGCCAGTAAAACTGGATATCAGTGGTTATAGGAGGAAACGCAAGACACTGTCCACCACAACTGTCTTATACCAGCTTCTGCCAGTATCACTGTTTCATAACCTGGGTTACAATGGACTGGAACTACCCCAGTATTAGTGTGTAATAACCAGAGGCTACAGTAGGCTGGAACTACCCAGAATGGCATTCAATAAATGAGTAGTTAAAGCTGATTGGCAGATTAACACACAATACTGCAGAGTGAGTTTGGCTCAGCAATAAGAAGGTCATGATGTCATGCCCCGCTTACACCTCGAACCCTTATTCCTGCGATGCATTCATGGTGTAGACATGAAAGTTATATAACTTTGCACCACTATGCTGTACAGTATCACTGCCGGGGTTTGTCTCCTCGATGGGGAGCGAGAGCTGGCTGCTGTTGTCAGGTGGCTCAGGAGGTCGAGGAAGGTTGGTGGTTTGATCCTGGGCAGTTTTAGTTTGATGCCAAAGTATCCTTGGGCAAGATGAACTGGTCCTGATGCATTCATTAGAGTGTGAATGTTAGACAGAAAGCTCATCTGACCACAGAGACACTTTGACATATTCGTCAGGCTTTTTTCATGTTCTTCTGCAAACTTTAATCTTGCAGTTTTATGCCAAACTGACAAAGCAACGTCTTTTTCCCCCTTGGATGCTGTCTGCTGTATAAAGGTTATGTAATGTCCTTTGGGCTGTCTGAGCTGTCACTGAAGCTCTGATTTCCTTTAATACTCCCTGCATCGTGTCTGAAGCACTCTCTCAGAGACAGGGAGTACATGGTGTCAAATTAAATTTCAAATTCAAATTTTATTTGTCACGTACACAGTCATACACAGTACGATATGTAGTGAAATGCTTGGACAACTGCTCGTGACCTAAAGAAAACAAAAAAGGAAAAGGCTATGAATAAGATAGGAAATAAATATGAAAAATTAAAAAGGGTAAATTTAACTAGGAAGGAATAAAATATAAATTAAGGTTAAAAATGAAATAACTGTACAACACAAATTAGAATGAAGGGTAAATTTAACTGGGAAGAATAAGATAAAATATATAAATTAAAGTTGAAAATAAAATAACTGTACAACAAAATACACAATATAGAACTATATAAGAATGTATGAAGAAATATAAATAAATATATACACAATAACAGCAGCTGTACAAGTATTAACTGGAAATGAAGAATATAGTGACCAGTGTTGTGCAAAACCAAAGTCCAGAAAGTCCAGTGTGTGTGTAAGAACCATATGTGTGGGTCAGTACTGTGTGGTGGTGTGATTGAGAGACCGTATCGCCTGCGGGAAGAAGCTCCTCCTCAGTCTCTCTGTGTTGGTCTTCAGGGAGCGGAATCGCTTTCCTGACCTCAGCAGAGAGAACAGTCTGTTGTTGGGATGGCTGAGGTCCTTCACCATCTTCCTGGCCTTGGTCCAGCACCGCCTGCTGTAGATTGAGTGCAGGTCAGGGAGCTCGGAGCGGATGGTGCGCTCAGCTGACCGCACAACCCTCTGTAGAGCTCGTCTGTCCTGCATGGTGCTGTTCCCGAACCAGGTTAAGATGTTTCCCGCCAGGATGCTCTCTATGGTGCACGAGTAAAAGTTCCTGAGCACCTTGGAGGGCAGTTGGAAGTCTCTCAAGCGTCTGAGGTGGTAGAGACGCTGTCGGGCCTTTTTCACCACGGTGTTGATGTGACAGGACCATGACAGGTCCTGCGTGATGTGAACTCCGAGGTATTTGAAGCTGTCCACTCTCTCCACTGGGCACTCGTTGATGACGGGGGTCTGGTAGTTCCTCTCCTGCTTAGTGCTGAAGTCCACTATCAGCTCCTTTGTCTTACTGACGTTTAGAAGGAGGTTGTTCCTCTGGCACCAGTTCTCCAGATTCCTAATCTCCTTCAGGTAGGCCGTCTCGTTGTTATCAGAGATCAGGCCCACCACGACGGTGTCGTCAGCAAACTTGATGATGGTGGTGGAGCTGGTAGTGGCCACGCAGTCATATGTGTACAGAGAGTACAGCAGGGGGCTCAGAACACACCCCTGGGGGGCTCCAGTGCTGAGAGCGGTGGAGGCTGAGACATGTCCGCCCATCCTTACTGCCTGTGGTCTGCCAGTTAGGAAGTTGGAGATCCACAGACACATAGATGAGCTGAGTCCCAGATGCTCCAGCTTGGTGGTGAGTGTGGAGGGAATTATGGTGTTAAATGCAGAGCTGTAGTCTATGAAGAGCATTTTAACATAATTCCCCCTTCTAGTGTCCAAGTGAGTGAGTGATGTGTGGAGGAGATGAGAGATGGCATCGTCTGTGGAACGATTTGGACGGTAAGCGAACTGTAGTGGGTCCAGTGTGTCTGGTAGTGAAGAAATGATGAAGTCTCTGACCAGGCGTTCAAAGCACTTCATCACTACTGAGGTGAGGGCTACAGGGCGATAGTCATTGAGAGAAGCAGGGTGGGGTTTCTTCGGGACAGGAACAATGATGGACTCTTTGAAGCATGTGGGGATCACCGACTGAGATAACGAGATGTTGAATATCTCAGTGAACACAGGAGCTAGCTGGTATGCGCAGTCTCTTAGGATACGACCTGGGATGCCGTCTGGTCCTGCTGCTTTCCTGGTGTTCACTCTCTTGAAGGCTCTCTTTACTTCATGCTCGGAGATGACGAGCACGTTTCCGGTGCTGGCAGTATCTTCCTGTCTGCAGCCGTTAGCGCCGCTAACACTAGCATTGTTGGAGTTTAAAGTTGAAACGCCCAAAAACATAACGAATGTGCCCACCTGGAACTTTCTGTCCTTTCACACTCCTGAGTCTGGGATTTTGTTTCTATACCACCAAAAGAAGAAGAAAAAGGGGAAAACTGAAGACTTATCTCCCAAATCTGGATCTCCACCACCTCTCATTAAGATAATCTCACAAGTTGGTATTTTTATCTTCTTGGTTTCTTCTTTGATTTTGTTCCTTTTTGGGTTCTTCTGGATTTTTTGTCTGACCTTAACATCAGCTGCCAGTCCCAACCAATTCATCATTTATTCTGACATTTTTATTGAGACTCTTTACCTCGATGAAAGCCGGAGCTGGAAATGATTATAATAGCTTAAAAGCATCATTAACATTGTTTTGTGGCAGCAGGGAATCAGAAGTGCTCAGAAAAGGTGACATTTAAACAAATTGCTCCATTTGTCCCTGTCTGGCTGAGGCTCTTTAATCAAATGAGCCTTTGTGGTTTAATAAGTGTCGTTCATAATTGATATTCCTTCTTTAAAAAGAGGCTAAACCAACAAAGATACACACCTGAACCAAAACACCTTAACTCTACAAGCCTTTTTCAAATCACTGTCAGGGTTCTGGTTTGTCTTATGATGCTAACTTTAGCTGCTGTCTGATGTTAGCTTGATAGAATTGCTGTTTTACCTTGAAACATCCTTATGGTGCCAAAATCTGGGTAAGAATTGGTATTTCTTGCAGTCCCGTAACATGACCTGGATCAAGAAGCATCCATTCATCTTCTTCCTGTTGTGCAGGTCAGGGTCACCGTGCTGGAGCCTACCCCGGCTATCATGAGGTGAGACGTGTCCTGGACAGATGAGCAGTCTGTTGCAGTCGTCGCTAAAAAATAAAAGTCTGCAAATCGAAAAAATTAAACTTACTTGGATGTTCAATAAGAAAGATCTGTATTCACTCCTGTGTCCTGATTCTTGGTCGTTTGGCCTGATGGTCTATTTTTTACGTTCCATTTTGTCGCTCTGTCACACTCGATTCTGCTGTCATCACTTTGGTCCAATCATTTTCCTGCCTTCTGTCGACCACCCGATCTCAGCTCTCCTCTCTGCTCCAACATATCTACCTGTGGCGCGGCTGCAGGGAAGGCAGACACACCTGAGCAGCACGAGCAATCACGCCTCACCTGCTGAAAAGAAGAAAGAACTGAACTGTTGTTGATGGTGAGGCTGTGAGCTGCAGAGCTGCAGCCGAGTATTGTTGAAACACCAACCGTAAGAATAAAGTATGATGAAAAGCATGAAACCATGTGGAGTTATTACCCCTCCGTATCCACAGCTCCACTCTACTCTGTGGCTTCCTCAGAGTCTACATACACTAATCTACTGATGATTTCTCATTAGAAACTTTACAGCTGCTGGTTGTGACCGGCTGACACTGGGACGAGTGTTTCCTGAGTACGCGCTTCAGGCAAACGTGTTCAGCTGCTCTAAATGAACAGTACTGGTTTTTACCAAAGTGGGTTTTTAAAATTTCTATAATGTTAATCGACCAGTGAGTGCAAGCTCCTTAAGGAAAACCATACTTTTAATTTTAAAATTATTTTAGTTATCGACACATTTTCTTATTTAATTTTAGAGAAAAAGCTGAAAAAATTGTAAAGCACAATATTAGTTTCTGATTAAGAAATTATTTACTTGCATTCATGAAAAATAGCTTTTTTATATATAACAAAGGTGAATTCAGTTTATTATGTGGCTATTAAATAATAGCATAAAAAAGTGTGTTTTGTTGTTGTTATGGAAGGTGGTCTAATAAACTCCACTGGCCTTGAACCACGACACACCTCCACCTGTGTTACAGCTGTACCTCTCTCCTGACGGTACATACTGATGAAGATTTGAGCCAAAAATGTCTCATTTGGACTCCTCGCTCGCATCGTCAGACCTTCTGTCCACTCTTCTGTAGTTTGCCTCACCTGTCCTCCCAGTTTCCCTTCCACTGAAACCATTTCTGGCTTCAGTGAACAGTACACGGATCAGCTGAAGGTCCAGATGTAGACTCAGGTCTTGCGTCCTCGGATTCTTAAGGACGTGACTTTCAGATACGAATCATCTGCAGAAGATTTTTGCAGTTTCCTTGATTTTTGATGACGAATCTGTTTTTGGGAACAGAAATCCTGTTGTATGCTTGAAACTTGTTTACTGATCAAACGGGCAACGACTGCAGATCTCAGATCTTTGACCTTCAGACTTACTGTCCAGCTGCTGGACTTTAGTAGTTCAGTCAACACTAAACGGTACATTTAGATTTACTGACAGCTGTTAGGTCAGTCAGTTTTCATTAAATGTGTGATGGTTGGCAGGAAGTAGCGTTTGTGCCCTGGAGCTGTTAAAATTGTTAGCCAGGAGCACCAACTGACAACTTAATGGCAGAGTAATTACGTTCAGTCTGAACAGGCTCTTATTTACATTTGCCAGCGATACAAACTTCATATTAGCAGCACGTCTACAAACAGCAGGAATGTTTTGAGCCTAAACGACTCTTTGAATTTTCACTAAACATCAGCGGCGAGGTGCGTTTCCTGAGGCTTTGATGTATAAAACAAACCACCAAATCGGTCACAGCCAAAGGCTCCTCTGTGAGTCTTTTAAGAAGCAGCTCTCGGTAATTTTACACATCGTAGTTGAAGAATCTGAGGACATCTGACTTTTTTTAATCACAAAATATTTCACAGAAACTCATCTCCGCTGCACGAGGCTGAGGCGAGGAGATGAAACAGACTCGCTGTGAGCTCGTAAAGAAAAGAGAAGACGTGAGGCTGAGGTGATGGATTTGTCATTACAGCAGATTTCATTTCCACATCTCTCACTTCGTCTGACACCCCAAGAAATAAGAATATTCGGATGAGGACACGTGTTCAGCCGGGATGTCGAGGTAGAAGAGAAGGAATATTATTAAACAGAAAAGGAGTTTCACGGGCTCTGAGGGAGCAGCTCAGGGAGATCTTACAGTTTTGATGGAGATGCATAGAAAAGGTCAGAGTCCTCTGTGTAAATGCAAAACACATTTTTCAACTGATTTCATTTATTAAAGGGAAAAACCATCCAAACCTTCCTGCCCGTGTGAAAAAGTAAAACCTAATAACCGATCGCAGTCGAGCATCTGTAATGACTTTCACTGTGGAGGATATTTTTTGCAGGATTGAGCATGAACTGTGTGTTTAAGGTCACACCAAAGCATCTCGGTCGGATTTAAGTCCCAACTTTGACTCGGCCAAACCAAAACCTTCATTTTGTTTTTCCATCCCTTCAGATGGACGTGCTCTGTGCTTTGGATCGTCGTCCTGCTGCAGAACCTGAGTGCTCTTAGCACATAGCCGGATGTTGTCCTGCAAGATTTTCTGTTTGAGAACAGAATTCATGTTTCCATCAGTTACAGCGAGTCGTCCAGAAGCAGCGAAACACCTCGGACCATCACGACCACCATGTTTCACTGTTGGGGTGATGACCGTTTTGATTCCAGATGTAACGCGACTCAAACCTTCTGAAAACTTAAGCTTTTGTCTCGTCGCTCCACAGTTTTTCCCCAAAACTCTCAGTGATCATCAAGTTGTATTTTGCCAAATGTGAGACGAGCCTTTGTTTTAGTCAGCGGTGGTTCTCTCCCTGAACTCTTTGTTTTTGTTGACTCGTGACCTCTGACCTTAGCTGTGAAGCCTGCAGTTCTTTAGATGTTGTTCTGGGTTTCTTGTGACCTCCTGGATGAGTATATGTGGTAGGCCGGCTACTCCTGGGAAGGTTCACCACTGTTCCTACATCACCTTGTTCTCAAGTTATCACATTCACAGGATTTTCACGTACTTTTCCGCAGAGTCAGGCAGGTTTGGTAGCTTTTTTTGCAGCTTAAAAGATGAAATAGTTTTAAAATTTCATTTAGTATTCGCTGTTGTATTTAATGTGATAAATAAGCAAAAGATGAAGAAATGAGGAAGACGACAAACACTTTTTCAGAGCACTGTGTGAGGACAGAGAGCCGGGAGGTGTGCAGTAGGAGGGACAGATGGGTTTGAAATGGGGGTGGGATTACATCAGGGATCTGAGCCCCTTGTTTGCAGGGGTGATGGACAGGTGAGGGGGTGAGGGGTCATGTGGATCTGTATCTGTGAAGGCAACGTCATGATCTGCAGTGAGAGTAGGGAGCAGGTGGAGGAGAGCCTGGAGAGGTGGAGGTATGCTTCAGAGAGAACGTAAGTCAGTAGAAGTTAGAACACAGGTGTGAGAGGGAGACAGGTACAACAGTGAAGATAGGAGGAGCAGAGGTGGGAGGAGTTTAAATACTTCAGGGTAAAGAGAGTAGAATTCTTGTACAAGGCTTTTTCAGTTCTGTGATATTATTACCGTTTAATTTGGTTACACTGTTACACTCATTGTACCTACTCGTCTTCCTTTGCCTGTTTTAATTTGATAGTAAGTCTGCCGAATTTTCCTAGAGGTTTATTTCTTCCTTTCCTCCATTTTCATACTTTCAGCTGTACCTTGGTTCCCTCATGTCTCCATTTAGCCCTCGGTGTGTATCAATTTGTAGTCCTATCTAGGGATGGGTACCGGTATCCGGTGCCATGATGGCACCAGTTCTGACATAAACGGTAGTAACCAGACCGAAAAGCAGCGCACATTTCGGTGCTTTATTTTCCTGAGATGTCATGCACTTTGGATTCTAGCCAATCATTTTACGTTTCCGAGGATAGTAGGCGGGTCCAGGTACGTACGTTCTTTTAGAGCAGAGCTACAGATTAAAAATGCCCAAGGCGAAGCGGTCAAAGTCTGGCTGTACTTCACAGCAAAAGATGCAAACTCAGCAGCAACAAGTGCTTTAAGCTGATACTGTGATACTGTCAAAGGAGGTAACACCAAGAATCTGATGAAACACCTGGCGACGTGTAAGATAAGATAAGATAAGATAAGATAGAACTTTATTAATCCCTCGGGTGGGTTCCTCTGGGAAATTCGACTTCCAAAAAAAGCACAGCAACGACCGAAGTTACAGTTACAGAACTGTTATATATATATATACACACACACACACACACACACACACATACATATATAAATACAGAGACAAATATAAATAAAATATACAAAGGGGATAAATAGAATAAATAGGAATAAAAAATAAAAATACAAGTGAATTGCACATTTCAAGTATTGAGTCTATTGCACTGTTGACTATTTACAAAAAGTATTGCACAAGGTGTTGTACAGTGAGGTGCAGAGGCACTACAGCTTAGTTGTTCCCCCCTCCTTTGTCCTCCTGTTTCCCCTCCCTCTCCCCTCCAGGGAGGAGTTAAACAGTCTGATGGCGTGTGGGACAAAGGAGTTTTTAAGTCTGTTAGTTCTTGTCTTTGGGAGAAGCAACCTGTCACTGAACAGACTCTTCTGGTTGTTTATGGCCGTGTGCAGAGGATGCCCAGCATTGTTCATAATGTCCATCAGTTTCTTTAATGTCCTTTTCTCTGCCACTGTCACCAGAGTGTCCAGCTTCATGCCGACCACAGAGCTAGCCCTCCTGATCAGTTTCTCCAGCCTGGATGAGTCCTTCTTTGCTGTGCTGCTGTGTAGCGTTTTTTTAAAAGCCAAGAAATGCGCCGTATTTGATAGCTTGCTGCGAGACCTCACACCGTGCACATATTGGACCCGGAGTTAGCAACATCCCCCAAAAACCCGAAGAGGAGAGTCCTGGCCCCTAGCCCTGCCAGTGTAGCAGAAATGATGAGGATGATGATGCAGCAGCAGCCGTTCTTCTCTGCGTGGGCAGCTTAATGTTGTTTGTGTGTAATTTACGCTGAGTAGGCTAACCACGTTATTACATTAATGCATGTAAGGTGAACTAGCAAACATCATCATAGCTACATGCGGCTGTCTTCTTGTTTGATGGCAGATGCTCCCTTCACCCTGGCCAAAAAGGTTAAAATGACCAAAGAAAAAGTGGAAAACAGTTAAACATGAGAGGTTTTTGGACAAAGTTTGTGTTTTTTCCATTGTTTAAGCACTGATTCCAGCCAAGAGTGATACCATATATGCCCCATAGCTGCAGAAAAGGCTAACATTGATATCTTTTTACAAAAAAAACAGCTGAACATGAGAGGTTTTTGGACAAAGTTTGTGTTCTCTATTCTTTAAGCACTGGTTCGAGCACCGTTTCAAAAGTACCGGTTTGGTACTGGTATTAGATAAAACCTAAACAATACCCAACCCTATTCCTATCCTTCTCCTTAGTCTGTTTCCGGTTGTGGATTTTATTTGGAATTCAGCCTCTGGCCTGGAAAAAAGGTTCACTCCTGTTTGTTTACGCCCTGCCTCAGTAATCCTTCCATCTGTGTTATATTAATAAACGTTTATTTTTTGGATCTTTTCACAAAGCACAGGAAGACGCGTCACAGATGAAGATGTTTTTATTTCACAAGGCATTTGTCACAAAGTTTAAAAGAATGATTGGAAGTTTTTACATGGAAAAATCTTTTCTTTTTCATATCAGAGACCCAGCTGACGTCAGCCGGTGACCATCAAAAGGGCAGTGCCAGCAGTTTGCGGTAAAGACGACACTGAAAACAACAAAACAGCGCGTTACAAAATGAATCCAAGCGTGCTCGTCTCTGTGGCTTTCTTGTACTCTGCACAGCGGAATCCAAACAACTCTGAAGGTAAACTGACCTTCAGCATTTCGCCTCTAATATCAGAGACGTGCTGGCCGAAGGTCACCGTGTGCTCTTTTGTAAGCATTAATGCTCACAGTCCTCGAGGAGGAGGCAAGCTGTGAACAGGATAAAAGAAGAGAGGTCGTCGTGGGCTACAGACAGTTTCCCGGAGCCATGGCAACAGCAGCCTCGTACAATAGGTTGTTCGAGTGCAGCGAGAGGAGGAGAGATCGGGGATGAATGAAAGTGCGCCACGAGAGAGGGTAGTTAGGGCTGGAAATGAAGGCGATAGTAAGTCTGCATGAAAGGCAGGGCAGCCGCTGTGCTTACTGCTCGTTTGGATTCTCGTCCTCTGCCTCCTTTCCTTTCCTCCTGGTGTTGACTTCAATGTGACAGCAGAATTCCTCTGACTCGACAACAGCGCTTTGAAACAGTGTGTAATATGCCTACATAGCTGAAAGCCTCGGTCCTGGCAGAGTTAAGTGGCAGCTTTTGCCCACTGAGCTGCAAGGGGGAAATTAACTCCTGACGCCTCTCCAGCCCTAAAACCCTCTTTGGGCAATTAAATCTCTACTTGTAGCAGCGTTATGATACCAAATGTCCAGCTTTTTAGATGTTTATCCTTTTTCTGACAGGATTCGAGCCTAAACAGCAGTGCTCCGGCCCAGCAAGGGGAAGGCTGTTGGCATGCCACAGCTGGGCTCCAACCCCCTGAGTCCATGGACCCCCTGAAGCCCTTGCAACCCTCCTTGGAACCCCTGAATCCCTCCTTGAAGTCCCTGTATTCCACCTCTAAGTCCGTCATTATGAGTCCTCGGGTCTCTGCGGGGCATGGTAGCCATCGCGGCTGTAGCCTGAAGGGATCGGGTTGCAGGTGGGGTGAGGTTATTGTGGTTCAGATCCATGTTGGACAGGAGGTGACCCAAAGAGTCCCAGCGCTGAGACGAAGGCAGGCGTATCAGGGAGGAGTAGCCTCGGTCGGGGAACACGGTAGCCGCAGGAGGCTTGCTGGTCTCGGATGTGAACACCGGGGCGCGATCGTGAGGTTCCCTTAAAGACGGCGGTGCGGCTCGGAGAGGGGCGGGCTTCAGGTACGTTCCCCCCCGCGGGTCAGCCAAGACCTCGCAGTAAGGTGGAGGAGGATCATCCATCAGAACTGCCTCCTCGTAACAAGGCGGCTTCCCGAACACATCCGTGTCTGCAAGAACGAGAAAATGGGAGTTAGCATTACGGACCGATAAGCTATAAACTGCAGTTCCCCTAATGGCCACTGGAGGCTGTTTCCAAAAAGGAGTCAATCCTTATAGACTCCCACTTTAAAATGTCCAATCTCAGGCCAGAGCTGCTTAATTATACCCACAGCATAGTTTTAATTATTTTTATTCAGCATCGTTATGGATTAATCTAAGAATTACTTAATCAAAGCTCTTCTTCAGTCTTTTAGTTTAGCTCCATTCCTCTTGGGTGGAGCTGAATTAAACAGCAGGTAATGGAGTATTAGTATTAGTAGTAGTCTTTGTTTTCCAACTGAATCATTTAATCGAAACCTGGTGGCTTGCAGTGCAATAGCACCTGTCGTAAAAGGGAATCAGCTGCCTGAACTAACACTGTTCACATTTAAGTAACAGGCAGAAACTTTTAGATCACAGCTATTAATTAACACCATTGTGATGAGCTCAGTTATTTTGTGTTGTGTGTTTGTTGTCATCCCAAAGTGAAGTCTGTAGGACCAGGAAGAAAAACACTAATGAGCTTCTTCCCTGAAGCAGACCAGAGGGAAACCTCAGCTTTCACTGCAACACAGCATCCATTTATCATAATACATGCCTGATGCAGTGTGATACACTGGAATAAAGCCAATGTGCAGCACACACACACACACACACACGCACACACACGCACACACACGCACACACACGCACACACACGCACACACACGCACACACACGCACACGCACACACACGCACACACACACACACACACACACACACACACACACACACACACTTGTGATTACCGCACGCCCGCTGCGACACCTGTGACTGTGCTCGGCGGCAGGAACAAAAGCCATCACAGGACTTCTGCTCCGAGTTTGCGTTTCTTTCTTGTTTTACCAAATCTCTTTCCGTCTCTCTTACATCACTCACTCCTATTTCAGGTCCGCTTGTTCTCCAGCTTTCCGCCTCCCTCTCAAGACTTCATGAGTTCGAGCGGAGAAACTGCATTGCAGCACGTTGTGCAACAAGAGAAACACGAGCTGATGGCACACAGAGAAAGAAGAGGTGATGATTCTCCGGGCTGGTGTCAATGGTCTGAAGTTTGTATACATTAAGATTTAAAACCACTCTCTCTTTGATAAATCAGAGCGCACTCAGATATTCCCCCAATGCTACAAAATGCCAAAAAACTCACAACAAACCAGTCAGGAAACACAAATGTCAGATGAGGAAAGCAGCGATGATTCATCCGTCTGAGATTTCAATTTACTATTTACTACGTGTTTACTGCGTTTACTACTGTTTACTGCGTGTTGCTTATGTACACTTGGCAGTGCTGAGTGAGGGAAACATGGAGCCATTTTAGTTCATCTGTGGAAAACTGAGTTAAAGTTTCTCATTCAGCCCAGAGGGAGCTCGGAGTAGAGCCTATTCAGCACGGGCGGCCCTGATGTAGACCCAGAACTCGCTGGAAAGATTATAGATCACCAACACAGAGGCGCATTTGTCAGACGCCTCCTGTTTTGCCGTTACATCATGCGAGGTGTCCTTTAGCGTTCCTGCAGTTTTCAGATGTGCAACGTCTGAGATCCTTCCCAGACGCCTTAACGCCCACTCACATCACATGACAGGGTGGGGCTAGGTCTCACAATGGGTTCACCTGAAACGCTGGCTGACTGTGACTCACACCTGTCTTCACAAGTAGAGGATCATTAGGGGGTCCGTGACCCTCTCGGAGACACTCCCACAGGGCTTAAATCCACCAGTTGCTCTTAAAACTGAAGAAGCTTCTTGGACGAAACATCTATAACAAACAAGTCCAGACGCTTTTCTTTCCGAGCTCTCAGACTACGATGACCTGGATGACTGAGAACCTTCACAGACGATGTGCAACGCCCTGAAAAAGAGGTTGGCGGCTGGCGGCTGCACAGATTCCTGGATTAACAGTCAGGAAATTACATTTCAATACATCACAAAGGCTCATTAGTTAATCTGCAAGCCGAGCAGATAGAAAGGAAAAAAAATAAGTGTAAACACATCAAGTGCGGCTCCTGAAGACCATCGTTATACCGACGGCACTGTATGCAGCGGAGACTTGGAAATCAACTGCAAAGATCAACCGCCATCTTGACGTCTTCCAACAACGTTGTCTTCGACGGCTGCTCAAAATCACATATCGGGATCGCGTTACCAATGAAGAAGTATATCGCCGTGCGGGAGTAGAGCCGCTCCATGTCCAAGTCACCAAGCGTCGGTTCAGATTTGCCGGTCACATCCTTCGGCTACCGGACCCGAGACCTGCCCGTGTCGCAGTTCTGTGGAACCCGAAGAATGGAAAGAGACGGCGAGGAAGACCTAAAATAACATGGAGGAGGACTTTCCTTGAAGATTTACGTTCAGTCGAACTGTCATGGGATGAAGCAACAACTGCCGCGATAGACCGAGTTCGATGGCGTTCTCTTGTCGCCCGATGCGCCGATCGGCGCGGGAGGATCTAAGTCTAAGTAAACACATCAAGTAAGCCTCAGAAAAACAGCAGCGCAGCGGTCATTAAGTCAGACCGATGTGAAAAGTTCATACTTCCAACACAACACAATGTTTTTCACAGCTGAAACAAACTAAGGGGAGTTACTTGTTACTTGTTGCTAGAGCGTCACTTTGACCATTACAGGCATCAAAACTGATTCTGGCTCCTGCACTGAATATATTTATTTAAGGTTTAGAAGTCCACAAACTGAAGTAATCACGAGGCTGCACTTTGGAACACGTCTGAGCCTGCAGAGATTTAATCACCGAGGATGAGAAGCTGCCTGTGGATCCGTGGAGATGATTGTAATTTGGTGAAATTGTCTGAAATACCGTAATTTGCTATTCTCCTCCTGATTTCCTTTCTTGCAGGATGCGCTCTGATTATGCTGCACAACAGGAAAGCGAGCTTTTAGATGGAGTTGAGAACGTCTCTGTCGGTTCACGCTTTGCAGCAACAGGTTCGTTTTTCCACATTGTTCTCGCTCCTAATTGGCTCGTTCACACCTGCTACTAATTGCACTGATGGACTCGTCTGTTTTACATTTGCGAGAATCTCAAATCTCTGCAGTGAAATGTTGACACGCAGGTTCAGCAGAAGCACCTGCACAGGTTTCTGCTGTGCTGCTTTCAGGGAACGCTGGGACATTAATCACGGTCAACACTCGGCTGAATGGTTTCAGCTGACGTGTGAGATAAGTGAAGGGAGCAGCTGTGTCTGCAGTGCGGCTGAAACAACAGAAAACAAAGTGCTGAACTGTTGTGGCTTTTAAGCGGCGTGTCTGCTACCTGACACAGATTACTTTGACATTTTCTGACATTCGAGAAAGAAGCAACTGGAGGTGGTTCTGCTGCAGAGAGCACAGCAAAGGGTACGATTCAGGAAAACCTGACCGGCAGCCGGCGAGAGCCGAGTCTATGTTTCAATGAATCGTCAGGAACAATCTAACCCTCAGGCTGCAAACACACATCAGTCGAACAGCAGATTTCTGGAGCTGAAAGCCATTTTTATATCCAAGCTGATGAATGTTGCCAGATCGTGATCAATATCTGTCGAATGTTGCACAAGCTGCCGTCCTCCTCTTTCAAACACGGAAGAAACTCGGCTCTTCAGACTGCTGCACCAGCTCTGTTTAAAGCAACTGTGCGACTTCTTTAGCCAAGAAATCAACTATATTCTCACACACACACACACACACACACACACACACACACACACACACACACACACACACACACACACACACACAGGTGTTAT
Organism: Maylandia zebra; assembly: GCF_041146795.1. Classification (NCBI taxonomy): domain Eukaryota; kingdom Metazoa; phylum Chordata; class Actinopteri; order Cichliformes; family Cichlidae; genus Maylandia; species Maylandia zebra. The sequence continues at coordinate 31,920,762 of NC_135176.1, read as the reverse complement.
GTTTGGGATCGCTCAGTCTGTTTAATCATGTAGACACGATCAAGACAAGTTGCTGAAGTTCAAATGGAAGCATCAAAATCAAAAAGGTGATTTGATCGACTTTGTCAGACGAGCTGGTCTGAGTCTGTAAGGTTTTTTAGAGAATGGCGGCAGTTCTTCGGGTGACAATAGATTGTTGATGGCAGGAGTCAGAGAAGAATGGCAAGATTGCAACAGTAACTTTGACAATCACTGGTTTGAACCACAGTCTACAGAAGAGAATCCCTGAATCCACAACCTACGAAGCAGATGGGCTACAGCGGCAGAAGAGCACGCCGGGCGTCAGTCCTGTCAGATAAGAACAGCAAACTGATGCTACGAGTCACACGAGCTCACAAAAAAATCGCACAACAGATGGCTGGAGAGACGTTTCCTGTTCGGGTGAGTCTAGATTTCATCCAACATTCAGATGGCATTGTCTGAATTTGGTGTAAACATCATGAAAGCATGAAGGTATCCTGACTTGTTTTCGAGCCCTCAATGCTGAGCATTGTTTAAGCACCACAGCTTAGCTGACCACATCCATCATCTGATGGGTGCTTCAGCTGGGATAACACACCGTGTTGCTTAAATCATCTCATATTAGAGCAACAGAGGGGAAAAAATAAACTTTCAGGGGTGAATTTGAAGTTCATGAAGTTAAAAAGACTTTTTCTGTGAAACTGGCTCAATCTGTAAGCCAGTGACGAACCATGACATGAAAAGTGACTAAAATAGGAATGATTAATTGGTTTTTTGTTTTTTTTGTCACAATCTAACAGCCAGGGGTCAAAACACATCCAATTACTTTTCCACAAGAAGTGAGAACTGACAAGAAATGCTGCCATAAATACACTAATCAGAGAAAGGAAGAGAGGAGGAGGCAGGGCCAGAAAAAGCTGACGAAGGCTCTGAGAGAACCGCTTCAGCTGGAAAGTCCTCCAAAATCTGTCCACCACGCGAGTGTTGTACTGCGATCACTGACGAGTGTACCGCTAATTTGGGTTTGTAGGCATCACCCTGAGAGGTAACAGCAGCTGTATGCAAGATCCCCACCGCAGGGAAAAGGGTAACACCACCTGGGTCTGGGTGCAGTTTCCCCCTCCAGGGGCGGGGGCACCTAGACCCGGTTCGTAGAGTACGCTTGGGGAGTGTGATTGTGTGTACAGCGTCTCTCTATGTCTGTCTCCACGTTGGTTGAGTGTGGAGTGAGTGCATATGAGAGCATGAGGGTGGGAATGGATGTTTGTATCTGTGTGTGCCTGTATGTCTGTGTCTATATGTCAGGTTGGGTATCAGACGCCACCTCTCTGGGGACATCTCAGTCCCCCCCCCCACACACACACAAACTACACCCTTTTTGGCTCCTACCTCAAAGCACACTGTGTGCTGTTGATCTTACGTGCTGCACAATAATGTTTAACATTTAGTATTTACTGTCATATTCCCATAGATCATCGTGATGTTGTTTATTGTGTTGCTCTTGTCTTCTTCTGCTTGTTTTCTTTTTTTCTCAACAGGTGATCCAGGAAAAGACAAAGAGGGAAAAGAAAAAGACAAAGGTGATGAAGCAGATTTTCATTCTCTTTTCTCCTTTTTCTTCCCCTCTCCTTCTGTTAACTTTCTTCTGAACTTTTCTTCTTGTTTTTCTTTCCCGTCCCCGAGTCCAGTCTGGCCTGATTACAATAACTTAGAATAAAAATAACTAATAAAGATCAAATAAACTATGACAATCAAGTGGACCAGTATAGCAAAAGGCCCACTTGGGAAAGTAAATCTGTTCTTGGCCTTCAGACAATAATTCTGATGGCTACAGTGCCAGACAGGACACACACACACACACACACACACACACACACACACACACACACACACACACACACACACACACACACACACACACACACACGAAGCTGTATGCAAGATAAAACCTATTGGATGGCGTTAAGAACATTTTATGCTGTAGTGCCTGAAAAATGACCCACGCCCACACCCGTCAGCAGCAACCCACATACCAACCAACAGCCTGTTTACAGCCACCACAGCAAACAGCAGCGCTGGAAACCTGCAGCTGTTTGGTGAACTGTTGCCATGAAACGGGCCTTACTCATCACTGCAAATGTGTTTGTTTATACCTGGCCAGAGTCCATCAAACATGGCTCACAGATACCTGCAAGATCAGGTTACTATTGTTTCTCAGCTCTGCACTAACTCCCCTATCAACACGCCAGCTGTAAACAACACCAGCAGCTGTCAGGACGGCTTTAAATACCCAGCGAACGCTCAGCAGGACGTCAGCAGAAACACGCGGGGCTGATGTTTCCATCGGAGGGTCGGACGTGTCCGAAGCTGAAAGCGCTCACAGGATTAAGCTAATGGGAACCACGGTGGCATCCATTAGACAAAACTGACCCAGTTCAGCTGCTGTGCCTAAACCATCAAAGCTAACAATAAGAACCTTTGACTGAGGGCATTCATTCATTTCTGATCTTTGGATGATTTTCCTGTTAAACTCGAGTCTCCATCAACAGCTTTACTTTGACAATTTTGTTTCCAGCTAATGAGGAAGATGTTGAGGATTATAAATGAGTCAGAAAAGGAAGACGGATTTGTAGTTTTCCTTCCTTAACACGGCTTCCCTTTAAAAAAAAGAAGGAAAAATCCCAAAAGCCTCGTTTATTTTAATGGAAAACCTTTTTTGATTTTTGCAACTAATCCTGTGAGTTTAACAAAAATTATCATTTGGTTCATTCATGATTTGTCTACATCATCACTATGATGACAACCACAGAAAGCTTAGTTACTGTCGCCATCAATGAATGAACTGACACGTTTAGACCAAAACTAGAACACGCTAAATTTATGAACCAAAACCTAAAAGGAAAAAAATATTTTCAAAGGGAAAAAAGATTTTTAAATGAAAAAACAAATTTAAAGACAAAATCTGAAGAAAATGCAAGAAAAAAAACTAGTCAATGTGAAAATCCTTTGACCTCTGACCTTTAAGCTACTGGGACTCGAAGTCATCTGAGATTGTTAGTAGATGCATCTATGGTATCAATTTAAAAACCCCGCGTGACCTCGTTCTTCAGTTATATTGACAAACTGCTCACACCGCCCGCCCGGCAGGGTGACAACTGAACCCCATCAGCCTTTTACGGGTGATGGGAAACAACAAACGTTTAAAAGGGGGAAAAAGAGAAAGCGCAATTTATGATGGGGAAAAACAACAACAACAACAACAACAACAACACCTTTAAAAAAAATACTGCAAAATTTACAAGGAAGTGTTAAATTTAAGAAGAAAAACCACAAATTTATGATGAAAAAAATTAAAGTGATAAAATAGTAAATTCATAAAGGATCAACCAGCTAAATTGAAGGATGAATAAATACAATTTTCAAGGGAAACAAATTGGTAAATTTGCAAGACAAACACTGGGGAAGCTACAAGAACGGAGAAGATCTGCAAATCCAAGAAGAAAGTGCTTATTCTGTGAGGGAAAACTGTCAAATCCAAGAGGAGAAATTCTGCATTTAAAAGGAAAACTGGTGACTGAGAGGAATCCTGCCACATGCAGCAGGAAAAAGGCCAAATTTTTATTAACAAAACTGAAAGTCAGGGAGAGATGTTTCTTTGAAGGCTGTTACTAGAACATCATAAGCACCTCTTTCTGTTCATATTTTTAACCCAGTAAATAAACTCTTAACTGGTTTTCATCATGAGTCCCGTCCACCTGGACAAACACAGATTAATAACAGCTCATTTTAAGAAAACCATCTGCCGCTCGCTTTGCTCTCACATAGTCTCATCTTCTGTGTTTTTAGCAGATACCCAGTAACGCTATCAGCGGCTGCTTCACACAGCGCTGCAAATGGACCGAAACTGTTTGCTGAAAGAGGCTAAAAAAAGCTTCTTTCCACTTTGCTGTAAAACCTGCTTTTACCACCTCCTCTGCTGGTGAAGTCGACTGAAACAGCTCCTCTCGGGTCTCAGCTGCCGAGCACCTGCTTCGCTTTCAGCCCTGCTGCTGCCTGGATACTAAACCTCTTCATCAGTCTGCTTTGAGGCCAAGACTCCAGCGATCTTTTGTTTCATCCTGTACTGTCTGTCTCCGCTCATTAATCGTCTTTGAGAGCAGCTGATGCTCTTTTACCCCTTTCCCTTTAATTCCTATTCTTCTGTAGATGCTTGTTCGTTTTGTTCCTCTGTCATAAAGCAAGCTGCTCATTACGCACATTGTTTTCACTCTATAGACCATTGAGATTTTCCTGCCTTAGAAAAGAAAATCAAGAACAGAAATGGGAGTATTCTCACACAACCATGACGCCAAAATAAAAAAAATAATTTTAAAAATATTCAATTTAACTGGAAGTTAAATTCACATCTTCGAGAGAAAACCTGGGAAGCAACCACAGGGAGAACAGGGAACACTTTTAGCCTTTTTTTCATCTCTTGGATCTGCATGATGTCACAGAGTGAATAGTCCTTGTATGGTTATGTCAGGCACAGAAGCCACACCCCTTTGCTGTTCTAAATTTCTGCTTATGACGGGCATAAGCAAATTTTTTTTAATTTTTTTTTTAGAAAACATGTCAGTGTGAAAACAAAATAATCTGTGGACAACACACCAAAGCTAGCGGTGACGCTTTAACCCCAATGTTAGATTTTGACATCAAGGTCTCAGTTCTTCTTGTCCGCATGCAAACGCAGAAACAGTTTTCTAACATCTTTACCTGCACAGGAGTTTTTAAAGCTCAGTCTTCAGTGGAAACACCCGTGTACGTGTGGATGTAGCCTGCAGAGTATTACTTTGAGCTGCCACTCATGAAATGCTCCTCGGGTACAGCGAGAGGACAGAAATATAAAGCAGCATAACTCACATACTGCAAATGACATGTAGTATGTGGGTTTATTAAGACCTGAGCAACATTTTTCCTGTGCGGGCTTTAATCCGTGCGAGGCAGTTTCATTAAGAACGGGGAGTTTCACAGTCTCGGTGATTACAGTGATTCTTTGTGAAGCTGCACCTCTCGGCCTCTGAGTGTCTCCTCCTTCTAATCACTCTTATTTTATTGTTACTCCGTCACCGCATGGCCTCCGCGGCTGTTGCCTACGCCTCAGCGGCAGCTGTCACCATGACACCATGCGGGGGAACGCAGGCCAGCATGGAGGGAGGGAGGTGGAAGCTAGGAACTAAACTGGGAACTATAAGAAACGCTCCTGCACTTTGCTTCTCTGTCTGCATCGCATCAGTTTTGTCTTTCCTGTTGAGCTGAGCTCAAACAACGAGGCGTAAGTATGAAAAACAGCTTGTAAATACAGATCAAACACGGCGTGACAGGTTTGGTTATTTGCTCAGCAGCAGAGACGAGTTCTGCTTCAGAAAGTGAGTCAAGTTTACAGAAGAGACTAATAAATGCAGGAGGAGGTATTATGAATGCTGAGTGCAGCTCTGCTCTCCGTGGAAACTCTAATAAGCAGTTGTGGATCTGAAGAGCTTGAAGCTGGATTTTTCAGGTTATTCCTGTGAGGACGTCTGATGGCTGAGAGTAAAATGTCTAAATCACGAACACGGTGCATGGGCACGAGCTTGTGGATCGTGAAGCTGCGGCAGGATTACCTCAAGTCCATTTTTGTCTTAAATTTGTACTGCACTTATAAAATGTTCAACACAATATGCTCATTGAACTTCTCATGCTTAGCTCGCTATAACTGCCTTTTCCATACTTCATGCCCCCATTAATTGTGTAATCTATTGCACAAATAACTTTTTGTGCTGTCAGAGTTAATCTCGTTAAAATGACATTAACGCCATAACCGCATTAACGCGGCAAATCTCCGTTAGCGAGTTAACGAGGATCGCTGCGTGCGTGGGGCTGGACGGCGCTAACGCGTTAAGGAGCTAACCGCGCTAACGTGTTGACCCTGTGCAGCCCCACGATTAACGCTGACAGCGCTAAATATTTTCTAAACTTTAATTTCAATGATGTACAATTTAAAATTAGTTCTCATAAATGTGAAGCAAGTTTCTGCTGCAGGTCTCAGTCGCACTGACAGCTTGGCCAGAGTTCATAAAGCTGTGACAGTGTGCGTGGAGAAGTCAGAAGACTGAATTACATCCATGAACTCTTTGTTTAACAGCTGATTAAATACTAGGATGTCACCAAACTCCATATTATTTGTTCGATACCACTGAAAACTACAGAAAAGACCAAGATCACAAACACAGTCAGAGGTTCGGCCGAGCAGGCAGCTGTCAGAGACACACCTCTGTTTGTGGCTGTAAATTAAGGATTTCTAACACGGAGGTTTTATGGCGATCAACTCACTTTTGCTTTAAGTGGCCATTAGAGGAACTGCAGTTTTTGAAACCTGAGGTTGCGTCTTAGCTCGCGAGCGTTTTGTCGCCTGTGAAATAAAATGATTACCTGGCATGCTGACCCAGGTCGCTTGAGGCAATGGATGGGGAACAGGTAGCGGAAGAGGAGGCGACAGAGTCTGAGGAGGGCTGAACTGTGGCGGCTCTCTGGGCAGCTGTGGAGGCTGTTGCGGTGGTGGTGGTGGAGGAGCAGCAGGTGGGTACCCGGCGGGGTGGCAGCTGAGCGGCTCCATCTCTACAGTACGCAGACACTGCTCCCTCAGCCTCTCCTCGCGCCGGCGCTTCAGCCGGCGCTGCAGGAAGCTGCAGAAACAGCAAAGCATGACGACGAGGGCCCAGACCAACCAGAAGCCAGCAAAACAGGCCAGGAAGGTGTAAGTGCCCTGCGACATCACCATGGCGGTGACGGGATGCGCAGCGAGTTCCCCCCAAGACAGGAAGAGAGGATTTCAGATGGGCGGGTTCAGCGGTCGTCTTGAAACTCAGCAGATCACTTTCGTTCAGAAAGACAAAGGAGAGCGACTTAAACACGGGTCGAGTCACAATCCTTCGCCAAACATCAGGTGGCTTCAAGTTTCTTATTTAAATGTTAAAGAAAAGTGTGTCAAGACCCTTCAAGCTCCTGCCTGAAGAAGTTACAAATCACGGGAGGAAAAAAGATTAAAAAAAGAAAAATCCAGTAGAATTCAGTAAAACTGAAGCTTTTCTGAAACACAGCAGTCACATGGCTCAATATTTAGCTGCGCTCGTTACGCTTATAAAAGGCTGGCAGGTGATAAAATCTTCGACAATAAGACGTATAATCGCACACATTAGTGTCCTAATTACATAAGATCACTTGGAGATAAAATAAATCAGAGAAACTTACAGAAGAAAGCAGGCGGAAAATTTAGATTTTTGTTCTGCATCAGCACCAAAGTCATTAAAAAAAGTATAAATAAATCTTTGTGCTTTAAAAAATAAAAATACTGAACATAAACATCAGTAATCAAAACCGTCTTCGTCTCTGTTTGTGAGTCTCCTCCATCCGTCCAGATGTTTCAGATGATAACCCTCTGCTGCCTGAAATACGCCTCATTTAGATGGAAATCTGTGTGGATCCCACACAGTCACACACTGTTATTCCAAATGACTACAGATGAACTCCCCGGTGTTTCCACTGCAGCAAACCTCCATTTAAATTCTCCGAAAGGCTCGAGCAGCCTGCTTTCAATAATCCACCCTCTCAGGAAGCTTCTCCTTCGTTCCTGCTGGAGGATAAAGTTGTAACGGTTCCGTCATTGTCACATTTTGAAGCTGATTCTAGAACTAAACCAAGCGGAGAACCGAGGCAACATCCGGTCAGAAGCACCAAAAAGAAATGTCTTTGTTCACGTGAAGTCAAACAGCTGGCCCCTTCGGGGCCGGGGGTCCTCAGATTTCTTCCCCTTCAGATCACAGCTGGACTCCTCGGCCTCACGCCGCCCTGCAAAGACACACAGGAGGCCTTCGTCAGGACAAAATCAGGCAACATTTTCCACACAGTGAGAACCGAGAGCAGGAAAAACAGCACTGAGGCTGGGCCGTTATAAATGTCAGCTGTTCATGCAGGATATAACACCAACATCGGGGGTCCAAGTATCAGTTTCACACTTCAGAGAAGAAAAGACTTTCACAGAGGTGAGATATGCAGAACGAGACAGGATCACTGGGAGTCGAATAAACACGTCAAATAGAGAATTAATTTATTACTTCAGTGTAAATCAGAAGACTGTAACAGACCTTCAAAAGCACCTCAGCGATAAACATGAAAACAAATGTTTAAATTCTGGTGACTTTCTACATGAGTATTTAAAAAAAATGAGAACGTCACAAATTTAATATTAACACAAAAGTTCATCTGGATTTGGCACACGGTGTAGTGATGGTAAATTCGATTCTTTTTACTGAATCGAGTTTGAATGAGTCACTCGCCAAAGTGAACTGGGTTTTTTGAGTCATTTGAGTCACTGAGTCAGTTGCCCAGAGAGTGCAAAAAAAATGTACATTTTCACTCAAACTTAATTTATTTCTCTTTCGTGTAAATCCTACGGCTAAGATGAGTGATTGAAAAAGAAAAACAACTGTTTTTATAGATCAAAAAAAGAGCAAAAAAAGATTTATTTTATTTATTTTTATTTTATTTGTATTTTCCTCAAATGTGTATTTTTATACATATTTAAATGTCCATTGAGCTGTGAGCCAGGGGGCGGTAATGCGCCTTAACATTGGTTGCCAACCAAGAAGAAGAAGAAGCTGTGAGCCAGGAGTGATATCTTATAATAAATAATAAATATAATATCACTGATTCGTTTATGCTATGATTCAGCACAGGAGGGAGGGGGTGAGTAACTCAGCTAACATGATGCTACTGTGAACCAAGGAGCTATCCGTTCGTTAAGTCTGACGTCACTAGCCGTGTCTGGGTCTAAACTCTGCTGCAGGTCCATATATCAAACGATCACTGTGGCATTACTGAGAGTTGAAAAACTGTCTAAAGTCTTTCATCTTTAATAAAATGATCAGCGTTCTGCTCTACCAGGTGTAACAATTAAGTTTAACATCCAGGCATCCATGAAAACGGAATTTATGACATTTAACGGAGTTAGAAGTTAGCAGGGAGTTAGCTCGCTAGCTTCTATCTAAATACAACATAGCATGTCCTGACTGCGGGGTTTTGGAAACAAATTAAAACGTACAGCTCTGCTATCACTTCCAGCATAAATGAAGACAGAAAACTAAACAGCAGTGACGTTTGTAGGGTTACTGAAGTTTGGCTAGCTGGTATATGATGATGTGCTACGTGACCGCTAGCGACACAGCTATGTTAGCATAATATAAACAAGCTAACTTTTTTCCCACTCGATAAAAGTTAACGTGAGTGTTCTCGGTGGTCAGGAACAAATGTAATCGCATGGCAGGATGCTGTAAAAGGACCAAACTTCAGCCAGGAGAACAACTGAGATAATCCATCCACAATACGAGGTTAGTCATTCATATACTGCTGCATGGGCTGGGCTGTAGCTACATCCTAAGGTTTTAAAAACTGAGCTTAAATAAATGATTAGCGGTAATAAAAGCCGAGGGAGGTCAACAGTGATCACTGACTGTTTTAGGAGCTTTTTGAGATTAAATAGAAGAAAATACAAAACATTAAACATGTTAACAACACAAAAGCCATATTAAACGCAGACTACTTTAGACCCGGAAGTAGGATGCACTCACGTCATCACTTAACGACCGGATAGTCTTGATGTGAGCTTCTACTCAGGGTTTTTTCTTCCAGTTTAGAGCAGAAATGTTTTGTTAAGAAACTGGCTGTTGTTTTTTTCCACACAATTTTAATTTTAAGTTAGATATATTTCTACTAATGAAATTAGCTTGCTAACAGCAACAGGGATGAGTCAGTGAGTCAGTTGGGCTTGTGAATCATGATTCACGAGTCCGTAAAGTGATTCTTGAGTATTGAACGATTCGTTCATGATTCGCACATCACTAACACGGTGTCATATCTAGGGAATAACACTGAGTATATATATCACAAAGAATATATCACAAAATGTGATATATTCTTTAGCGTTAACAGCTGTGACACCCTCACCTGGTTGGTTTCTTTCACAGACCCATTACCTGCCCTGTATGAGAAGCTGTGTGTAAAAAACTGTTTCTACAGGCCTCCAAATCTGCTGCCAGAGATCAATCATCCAGATACTTTAGGAAATTCAAGCATCCATGTTAAACTGAGCTCCACACCTGAGTCTATACGCACAGAGCCACAGTACCAGAAATATACCCTAAAACATCCAAAGGACCTAAAAGCAGATTTGTAGATAATTCAGTGTTAAAATGGCCAATAAAGTAGGACTGTAGGGACCTGAAAGTCTTCCCTCTAGGTTTTTCCAGGATTGTCTTTGATGGTCGATGGGAGGCATTTGACATGGAAATATAACTTAAAAATAACGAGTTTAAACCTTTTTATATAAACATATAAACGCATTACTGTAACTGAGTGATTGGGGTTTCTGTGGATGAACTTCTCTCAGTACACGATTCGTTTTTTTAGAAACTATAATTTTAACAGTTTATGATCTGTTATAGCTCACATTAAAAACTTTATTTTTTCTGTGAAAGCTCCAGCACATCGATCCCACGCTCATTCCTGCAGCTGCTGAAGGTTGCAAACTGAATTCATGATTTTCCCCTCACTGCGATGACAGGAACAAGTAAACATGTCGTTCCCAACAATGATGCAGACACTCCTTTGGACATGTTGTTCCTTCAGACTTCACACTTGGCGAACAGAAGATCCTGTGGTCGACTCCTTTGTCACGTGGTGTGAGCAGAATCATCTGCAGCTCAACGTGGCAAAGACCAAGGAACTGATCGTGGACTTCAGGAAGACCAGGAAACACTTGACCCCTGTTTCAATCCAGGGGGTCAGTGTTGACATTGTGGAGGACTATAAATACCTTGGAGTACACATTGACAATAAACTGGACTGGGCTAAAAACACCACAGCACTTTACAGGAAGGGCCAGAGTCGTCTCTATTTTTTGAGGCGACTGAGGTCCTTCAACATCTGCCAGAAAATGCTGAGGATTTTCTATGAGTCTGTGGTGGCCAGTGCGATCCTCTATGCTGTTGCATGCTGGGGGAGCAGGCTGAGGGTCGCAGATGCCAACAGACTTAATAAACTGATCCGTAAGGCCAGCAATGTTGTGGGGATGGAGCTGGACTCCCTCAAGGTGGTGTCGGAGAGGCGGATGCTGTCCAAGATAAAGACAATGTTGGATAACACCTCCCACCCACTCCATGACATGTTGGTCAGTCACAGGAGCTCGTTCAGTGAGAGACTGAGATTACCGAAAAGCACCACTGAACGACACAGGAAATCATTCCTGCCTGTGGCCATCTCCCTGTACAACGCATCCACTTAACACACTGTTTGCTGCTACAACTACACATGTTTCTTTTCCAACTATTTATTTATAAGTGACTTATGTATGTATGTATGTATATATATATGTATATATTGTACTATTCTTAGTTAGCGTATTGTCTGTCTTGTCTTAATGTTGGTTTAAAATGGAGCACTGTAACAAAAAATAATTTCCCCCAGGGATCAATAAAGTATTCTGATTCTGATCCTGCAGGGCTTCATGTCAACGACCCCGAACAGACAGACAGACGTTAGACGCAGACCTCCATCTGGAGAGATCTGACTCTGCACAACTTTTGTCTCAAGAATCATGCTGACACACAAATTTATACTGAAAAGTGTGATGGTGCTAGGAGAGTACGGCAAGATGGTAGGAATGTAAAACGTTTTACTGTGTTAAGGAAACATTTTTTCAGTAGTGTTACATCAAAAAGGCGAAGGGTCTTTATGAAATGAGGGTAGGATGAAGTCGTTCACGGCTATTTTGGTAACTGGTGCTTTTTTAAGACTGCCTTTTTATTCCCCTTCCTGGTTCATGGTCCCCGCTTCTTGTGGAGGATTTGCTAAGTTTTGATTTTTACCAACTTTTTGGTTTCTTGTGGGGGGTTTTTTCCCGATATACGCTCAGTGTCATCTCTGTTGCTTTCTTTGTCCCCTTCTGTCTACATCCGTGTTGCATCTTCTTCCTTTTGCCCACTTCCTGTTTTAGATCGGTAATGGCTTTTCTTTCTGCATCTCGTGTTTCTGTGTCTCCGAGTAATCAAGTTCTCTCTTTTGTACTTGTCATCCCATCTTACTCCACCTCTTCCCAATCCGGTTGTTCAGTCTGACGTCACTAGCCGTGTCTGGGTCTAAACTCCGCTGCAGGTCCATATATCAAACGATCACTGTGGCATTACTGAGAGTTGAAAAACTGTCTAAAGTCTTTCATCTTTAATAAAATGATCAGCGTTCTGCTCTACCAGGTGTAACAATTGAGTTTAACATCCAGGCATCCATGAAAACGGAATTTATGACATTTAACGGAGTTAGAAGTTAGCAGGGAGTTAGCTCGCTAGCTTCTATCTAAATACAATATAGCATGTCCTGACTGCGGGGTTTTGGAAACAAATTAAAACGTACAGCTCTGTTATCACTTCCAACATAAATGAAGACAGAAAACTAAACAGCAGTGACGTTTGTAGGGTTACTGAAGTTGGGCTAGCTGGTATATAATGATGTGCTACGTGACCGCTAGCGACACAGCTATGTTAGCATAATATAAACAAGCTAACTTTTTTCCCACTCGATAAAAGTTAACGTGAGTGTTCTCGGTGGTCAGGAACAAATGTAATCGCATGGCAGGATGCTGTAAAAGGACCAAACTTCAGCCAGAGAACAACTGAGATAATCCATCCACAATACGAGGTTAGTCATTCATATACTGCTGCATGGGCTGGGCTGTAGTTACATCCTAAGGTTTTAAAAACTGAGCTTAAATAAATGGTTAGCGGTAATAAAAGCTGAGGGAGGTCAGCAGTGATCACTGACTGTTTTAGGAGCTTTTTGAGATTAAATAGAAGAAAATACAAAACATTAAACATGTTAACAACACAAAAGCCATATTAAACGCAGACTACTTTAGACCCGGAAGTAGGATTCGTCGCGTCATCACTGAACAACCGGATTCCTGTTTCTAATTCTAGAAGAAGGACCTGATACGTCTTTTTGTTACCTTTGTTCGATTGTCATTGAATATTTGTTTTAAAGTGTTTTCTTGGATATTTTCAGGGTTAGCTGATGCTCAAGAATCAAAAAGTTCTTGAAGGATCTTCTCATTTATAATAATATCCCTGTAAAGTGGAGTTCTGACGACTCTATGCAATCAGAATGTGGTTTTGTTTTTTAGTTATCTTTGTAGATTTTTCCAAAATGGTCCATTTGATCTTTATCCAACATTCAGAGTTAGAGTTACCACCAATAATTTAGACATTAGAGGGTTTAAAAGGGCATGAGACATCTGAAATTGTTTCCAAAACCTTGCATTGAGAATCTTTTCAAATTATTACCATGCAACATTTTGGGAATGTTTTTTTAAAAGAAGAGTTTATAGTTTATAGGCTTATAGTGTCAGTGAAGTTCAACAAATCCAGGCCTTCATTGCTTTAGCTGGCTCAATAAAACCTAAAACCCCAGTTAAATATAAGGGACGTCATGACTGTGGTTATCAGCTCCCATTTCACTCTACTTCAACACAAAGTTGATCAACTACTCCAATCAGTTACATTATCAGAGGAATGGTGAGAGTGGCGTGTAAAGAATGGAAAATATACCAGTAAAATCAAAAACTGTAGAAAGTTGTTTGTCTGGTGATTTGATCACAAGATCAGGGCAGCTTTCACTCGGCCAACTGTCTACCAATTTAAAGACTTCTAGTAATGGTCAAATTGAGTAGAAAGCACCACACAGGAACCACTCCATCTACCATCCTGTGCTGCTCTTTATTTTTAACATAACAGCTGCGCCTTAAAGCATTAAAACTGCCCCATAGCCTAATAAAGGAGAAATCACTTTGTCCACGTTGTTTGTTGCGAGATCAAAGTGCATTTAACTTTGACTCTCAGGTAACACCTCGCTAATCTGTGTTCTAGCAGCTACAACTGTGTGAAACAGACTTGGCAGCAATTTAGGAGCAAGTTACTTCTTTATGTTTTTAAAAGAAAGAAATCGATGCCATCTGTAAACTGTTGTCTCCACGTGTGCACTGCAGTCATTAACAACAGGATACATTTCAATTTTCTACAGTTAATTTCAAATTTCTGGGATAAGTCTGTAACTTACATTCTTTCCATTATATTATGAAATGTTGTAGTTTTACTCTTGACATCATGTAGTTAGAAGTTAAAGTAAATTTGAGCATTTTAACACGAGAGTCTATGTCTGGATGCACGCTCAATCATTCAGGTCGTTGCATTTACAGCAGGGGTAACGTTTAAGCTCAGCTGACTGCAGCTTTCCCCAACCTTATAAACAATATATACCAGCAGCACTGACTAACAATGGACCGTGAGTATTGATCAGCGGCCACGAGTAGCATTCACAGAGAGTTGGGGAGTGGCTGCAATCACATCATTGTAAGATGGTGAGGCTCCCTGCTCAGTTCAGTGATGGTCTTTCTCTTTTCATGTAACTGGCCTCCTTGACTCGCCCCCCAAACCAGCGTTCCTCCCCGTTCAGCACGTCTACATCCTTATCTTTAATACAGTGCATGCTGGCCTGCAGGTGTAAACAGACTGCAGAGTCCTGGCCTGACAAGGTGGTTTTCCTATGTTGTGCCATCTACCTTTGGGCAGACCAATATTTAGCTCGGGGTGGGGGGATTGATGTAATGTTGTGAAAAAAATGCATGTCAGCTGTTTGATACTCCTGACAGAGGGATCAGGAGAGGTTTTCGCTTAGGCAGCAGTTTGCCCGTCTCTCCGGGATTGCCTGGAGCTTTCTTTAGGCGCCTTCCCAGCTTTGACAAATGTCCGGCTGAGATAACTACATTTACTCTGGGTCTTTTTGATATGATGATCTGCTCCCCTGTGTCTCTGTTGTAGCATCCTGATAACACCCAATTTGTGCTGCACTGGAGGAAGCGAGTCAAACCTTAAATATGTTCCATTTATGCTGGTTTACACATTACTGATGGAAATGTCACAATCTAAGAAAGCCAGCCTGTCATTTCTCATTTCCTCCCTGATCAACTATAAGTGTTTGCTCAAATGACCAGAATCAACTTTCTGGGAGAGTCCAGGGGGCCTGACTCACTTTTGTGTGGACATTCAAGGACCTGCAGATTGTTTTTCTTTCTTTTTTTAAACAACTGTAAATGTTTATTATGTCTTATGTCGCTCAACGTGTTTTATTGTTGTGTTTTTGTGGTTGTTGTACTTGAGAAAGACAACAGAAAAGAATTATGCAGTCATAAAGCGATTCTCAGGGACTTCTTCTTTCTCTCCAGTCAGAACGACTCCTGTGTGAATTCCTCTCACTTTGAAATACACTCAGCAGTCGGGATTACCTCATGAGTCTAGCTAAAGTGAAAAACATTCCCTACAATTATAAAACATTTCTGACTTTGTCATGCTGCATGAAAAAAAATCTAAATGAGCTAAAGGTTGAGGGCTGTGTTTTCTTCTCTGAATCGGACACTTGTGCTAGATTACCGTTTCATTTAAGCCATGTATTTTCCCTCCATCCTACAGCACCTTTGGGAGTCACACCCTTGTGTCTGTTGCAATTTAATACTGTTCAGTAGTGGTGATTCATCAGCTGAGGGCTCGGTGAGGTCGCACAGCCACTGATATTTCAATCTGCTGTGAGCGCTGATATGGTAGGAAGGCTTTGTTTACTCCCCACGCTTCCTGCCTGTCCGACACAGTCATCAAAGGGAAGCGATACACACTTGGACCTCCACCTCTACACCTACAACAATACACATAACACTCGCTCTATTTTTATTTGCTCTTCCTTTTGTCTTTTAATGGCTCTCACTCGAACCACAATCTGAGATGAGGCTGATCTCCGGGAGCTGAGAGGCAGTAGTAAAAGCACCTCTTTAAAGAGATGTTTCCAGATAATACGTTCTAATTGTGCTTTTATCTGCAAAGCTGTTACAACCTCGACGAGACAACTTGAGCGCACCATCAAAGCCGAGCAAATCAAAGTGCTTCACAGAGCGAGGGAAAAGAAAGCAGGTCATTAGATATTTCATTTTCCATCACGGTCGAGGTTTGGTAACCGCACATGCGCGGCCTTTCTGTGGTGCAATTTAAGTAGAGCCTGATGGATATCTGATTTAAAACACTGATATCGATATTTGGTGATTTAGATATTCACTATATTGTCTGTTTTTTTTCCTCAGACGCATGAAAATAAAAACACTTGTTATTTGTAGTTATTTCTGAGTAGTTTATTGGTTCAACCAGTTGTGGATTTCTCGTTTACGCTTTGCCCGACTGCTCAGGTCAGTTACTCTTTTAGCTCCAAAACATACGATATTAACAGGGAAGTGGGAGAGTGCGCTGCTAGTTAATAAACTACACAATATCAACACTAACTATGGTGGAAGGGTGATGCTCATATCTGCAATTTTTACATTTCCATTAAACAGCTCTTATAAATGCTGATGCTGTTATTGGCCAGTATATCAGCCCCAGCTCTAACTTTAAGTCATATCATGAAAATTAAACATTTTAGGAATAACAGTAACAAAAAAAATATCAGTGGTTTTAACCACATTTTTTAAAATGATACATTTATTATTTCTCATAAATAAAATAATTTTACAAAGTAATCTCAATTTGTGTGTAAGACCTTGGGCAGATTTATTAATTCATTATATCAGCTAATGGCACATGGCATAAAGTCACATGTCTTAGTAATCACACTTTCCCTCTGATAAACACATTGATTATATTCTCTCATTGTATCAGAGTTTATTCACCACCTACAACAATGTTAGATCCACGTCAAACAAAATGCACTAATACTAACAGCAGCTAATAGAGGCTAACAGAGGCTAACAGAGACTAACAGCAGCTAACAGAGGCTAGTAGCAGCTAACAGCGGCTAACAGAGACTAACAGCAGCTAACAGAGGCTAACAGCAGCTAACAGAGACTAACAGCAGCTAACAGAGACTAACAGCAGCTAACAGAGGCTAGTAGCAGTGAACAGGCATGAGTGTCACTGACTCATCGACTCGTATCAGACTTTCATGAAGTTTGATAGCCTTCTCTAAAACAAACAGGAGTTGACACCTGGCTGATGTAAACAGTGGACTAACAGCCTACATTCACTACAGATAAACTGCGGCCATAGTTGATTGTCCTTCATTAGCCACTGTAGGATGATACACTTGAATTGGGGAGTAAGAAAACAGAACAATGACACTAATACTAGCTCTGTTTGTACACCAAGCACACTTGATGACAGAGCTCAGAGCCAGCAGCAGCTTGTCTAACATGCTAATGTCCCATAAAGACCACAGGTTTATCCATAATGTGCATGTCCAAACAACCAGCTGCGAGCTTCTCACATTGACAAACTCTAGCAATTGTTAAAAGGAGACGGACACTCCCTGGAGAATGCCTACCTCATACGGGTATCAGTGGCCCAGCAATCAAGCGCCATTAATTCTGCTTCCAGAGACAATAGCAAACTGTGGCAGTCGTATAATAATATATTCAAACGGGCATTAGAGAAGCTTTACAGCTTGAGATAAAAAGAGGCAGATCGCATTAGGTATGTTTCAATTGATATCTCTTTTTTTAGATTTCACTGCCTACCCTGACAAAACACTAATGAAAAACAGTTATGAAATACCTACGGATGCTGTAACTAAAGGTTTGCACTTCCTCAGAGGTCACAAGCTGCTCTAAATTCTTAGCCGTCTATCAAAACCAGCTATGTAAACTTCAATAAGGGTTTAAAAGTGCAAACTCATAATTGTACTACAAGCAGTCTGTTTGAGAATAGTCAAAGCCAAAAAAGCTCTTGTTGGCAATTTCAGCAGCTGAAGGCTTTCCAGGAGTTTTTCTAGCTTCTGGAGCTGGAAACCTTTCCTGGAAAACTGCAGCTGAGGCATGTGAGCATCCCACATCAGTTTAAACCACTTTAGCTACTTCATAGCTGGAAAGATTTTAAACCACATCCCCCAACATGAACAACACAAAACAATCCTGATCTGCATCTGCAAATACTGCCATCATCACTTCACTCTGCAAGCACACCTTTCTGCATCACTGTGCCTGTCTTTAATTCAATCTTTCACCATTTATATAGCACAACAGTCACCTCAAAGTGCTTTATATTGTAAAGTAAAGACCTTTCAATTACACAGAAACAACCTGAACATTTAGACAGTCCCCTGTGAGCAAACCCTTGGTGACAGTGGGAAAGAAAAACTCCCTGTTAACAGGAAGAAACCTCTGGCAAAACCAGTCTCTGGGATGGGCAGCCATCTGCTGCAACCGGATGGGTCTGAAGGGAGAGAGACAGGAAAAATCCTTGGAAATCTTAACAGTGAGACAACACTGCCACCAACAGGTCAGACTTTAAATTACCAAACTCATTGAGCAATTTTTTAAAATCGGAAAGAGAAAAACTAAGGCTGCAAGTATCCTGTCATCATCTATTTTCCAAAACTGCACAAAACCTATCCAGGTGAAAATCATGTTGGAGAGCTGGAGCAAGGACAAAAGTAAAGATCTGCCACATTTGGTGTGGTTTTGAATCAGACCAACGTCCAACAATGTGAAGAAACAGGTCACCAGCACATCTGGCTATTGCTTGTCACTAATGTATGTTGCAAGCAACTCTTAATTCCTCGAGTCATAAAATGCATGAAGGCATTCAACACATGAACACAGAAAGACTCTGAAACATTCACAAGTTCATTTCTACGCTGTGACGACCCACTGCACCCTGCCTTCCTTTTGGCTCACGTGTGTCTTGTTTGCAGGCGTTGGAGAGGCGGAGTTCCCGTTTACAATCAGTGACACTGGCAACATCTGGGCCAGTGAGCCGGGACTCTATATAAAAAGCCTTTACCGTAGGTTGGACTCTGGCTGCGTTAGGTTTTTGCTTTTGACACTATTACATGTTTCACACACACTACTGATGGTACTGATTACACACATCACTGTTTGTTTTTGACAGTAGGGTTTCTTTTCTGTTTCACTTGCTTTAAAAGAATAAAGCAGCTTGGGATACATTCCTAACCATGTCTGGGGTTTTCTTTGTCATGACCGTACGGCCCAGTTCGTGACAATGCTCTAAAAGCAACATCTAAATTTGGCAAAATCATATCTGGTCTAGTTTTAGAAATGAAAGTGATCATGTGCGATTACAAATAAAAGAAAAAAAAACCTTCAGGTATCCTGTTAAGATGGAAAATTCCTCCCAGCATGTATTTCCAGCTTTAAGATTTCCAGCTCGGGTTGATCTCTGTCAGGATTTAGTGTTTCTGCTTCAGCAGGTCACGCCGTCTCCTCTCAAAGCAACACATCTGTCGTCACTTTTCACTCAAAAGTCCCTCATGATCACCGGATCCACATGCTGAGGGTGTCGGATAAAATCTTAAGACCTTTTTCCTGGAAACGAGCGGTTTTTCCTGCTGGTGTCCTTTAAAAGTCTGCAGCACTCTCATTTCTCAAAGGTCACTGAGAGAATGTGGCTGAAAGGACAAATGAAATCGTGACTATGAGGTGAACATTTTCTGCTTCATGCCTGTTTTAGAGACATTTTCTGACTTTTTTTTTTTTTTTACCTAAAATTTGTCCTACAATTTGTGTAAGCAAGTAAACAGAGCTGTTTATTGCTGTTTCATGCACTACAGATCACCACTATCAAATCTGAATATCTCAGCAGGGTTAAAGGGCACTTATCTGCTTTTCCTTATTTCCTGTCATACAGAAACTGTTGATTTCAAATAAAGTAATCCCTGCGAGCCAAAAGCACAGACTGCTCACTGACCTGCTCTTCGATCTGCATGATGTCATAGAGTGGGGCTTTCCCTAAGATCACTTTAGGTACAGAAGCCCCACCCCCTTTTAAAACATTCTGTTTATGAAGAACAGCGAATTACGAGTAAGTTGTATTTAAGGGGGAGGAGCTAAAACAGCTTGCTTCAGACAGAGGGATGATTATTTTGAGCTTTCAACCATAATAAGCTATTCTAGGAGAGCCCAAGAATAAAAGCACTGAGGTGTGAGCAGAGTAAGTCCACTGAAACAAAAAAGGCCTGTTTTTGGTTTTTTGGGGCCATAAACCAGCTGAGTCACTTCTAAGGACCAGCCTGAGGATAAAGGTCTGAGTCACGACTGAGGCTGCAGAGCAGCTTCACCTGCAGATGCTTCACATGCTCACTGAATACAAAACAATCCGACGTCACATACTAAACACGGCGATGGGGTACTTTACGTCTCTGCAGCTCCACAGGTGTGTCCAATCAGGCCTAATGTTGCCCTCGTCTCGGCCTCAGCAGCAGGTTCCTGAGCTCCTCGGTCGGATAAGAAGGTCTCTGCCGTATTCTGTTCGACGCCTTCTTGCTGTTTGTTGTGCAGAGGAGCTGCACGTTGAAACCGATTTAAATGAGCGCCGATTTGAAGCCCCTCAGCTCTGCTTTGATCCCGTCTCACCGGTTTTGTGTCCATAATGAAGCAAACTGCACATACCGATGAGTGTCAGCTCGATGCATTTGTACTTCAAAAGGCCTGGCTCAAAACGACGTGAAACACATTAGTAAAGGTGCAAGTTTCCATTCGGCTCATTTTATCCAGAGGCAGCAGAAGGACAACAACACAAGGTCGAGACTTTATCGTGTTAGAGAGGAAGCTTGTTGGGAGGAATGACTCTGTGCAGTCAGTGAATGCAATCAAGTCCAGAAATGAGAAGTTGCCTCTTACAATAATGCAAACAAATTCATCTCAATACCATCAAATTTAGAAACATCCAGAGTAAAAATGAGTCCAAACATTTATACCTCTAGGCTGAGCTGTTGTAAAGAATTATCAGGCTGCTCCCTGAAAAGCCTCAAGTTGATCCAAAATGCTGCAGCAGAGTACTGATGGGGCCTAACTAGCTTCTCTTTAATTAAATCCTGAATTTAATTCTAAATCCTTCTCCTGACAAGTCTGGGACAAGCAGCCCGTGTCTGTCTTAAAGACCTCACAGTAGCTTATCCCCCTAACAGATCACTGCTTTCTCTGATTTATTTTGGATTTCTGGGGTTGCTAAAAGTAGAATGGGAGGCAGAGCCTTCAGCTTCAGGTCGCTGTGTGGAAGCAGCTCCCAGTCTGGGTTCAGCAGACAGAGACACCCTCGTTACTGTTCACACTACGATTGAAGCTTTCCTTTTAGGTCGGGCTGGATCAGGTGACCCGGAGCCCTGCTGCTATTGGCTCAGGGTGCTGGTTGTTTAGTTTGTGTTTTTTTTTCTGTCTCCCTGACTCCACCCCCGATGGGTGCCTCTCCCTGATCCTGCTTCTATTATTGTCCTCTTCCTGTTAAAAAAGACTTCTTCCTCCCCAGAGTCTCCAAGTGCTTCCTCAGAGTGGACCACCTGATTGTTTTCTCTCTGATACTGACTGTTCATTTGATCTGTCACTACATGAATTCAACTGAACTGAATTAAACTTCAGAGTAAAGCCAATAATAAAGCAAATAATAAAGCAGAGTTTGTTTCTGATCGTTGCTCCCCTCAAACTGTGAGCGAGCAGAGCTGGTGTCTCAGTCACACCTGTTACCTCTGGTTATAAACACAACAACTGTGGCAAAGTCCAAATTTATATACAGTCTGTGGTGTTGAGACCAAGAGAAATGTCAGTGAAAGTCATTTAAACAGTGCAGTAATAATATCATGTCTATCATGACAGTCCTACTACAACAAAGCTGGTCAGTAAATATCAGCACTGAGTCCACTCAGCTGCTGAAAGGTTCCTGCCCTGTGATCAACGCTTTATTGTTTCTCAATAAACTGAGGGAAACTAAATGCATACCAACTTACAAATCTAATTCTTCTTCTTCATTCAAGTGTTCGTCCATCAGTCGCTGCTCAAGCTTCACTTTCAGCTCTCTGCACTGGAATTTATTCCCCGATAATGGACACATCTGACGTCAGTCTGGGTCATTTATAGCACAGCTACAGCACCAGGAAGGGCTCTGTGGATGTAGCCCAGGTGTCACAACACACCTGAAGTTTGGCCAAATAAATCTTCACAATCGTTTATTCATCTGCTTATAAATCACTGCACCCACGTGACCTCTAGGGCCCCTAAATTGGACCTTCCTCTCAAACAGAGGACACGTTTTACGGCAGCAGGTGTAGGTGTCAGTAAGTAACTGCACCTGCTTCTTCTTGGCCACTTTTGGCGTTTATGACTCACTTTGCGCACTCCAAAGTGTTCAGTGGGCCAGATGTGTTCCAGCTGTCACCCCTGACATCGAGGCCGTGTTAGGTGGAGCTGCGGCTGATCCGAAGCAGTCCACACTCAGAGCTACCTGTGCGTCAGGTGCAACCATGTGTCGCTAAAGAGGCTCAGAGCGCGCAGCTGGCGCTAAAAGTGCGCGGGAAAGTGTTTGTTTTGTGTTTAGTGACTCTGCGTTAAGCGGAGTCGTGTCTGTGAAATCGTCCCCAAAACGCGCTGATCGGTTTCCACATTACGCAACCGCTCAGACGCACTGCTGCTCTCCAAAGGTCTCTCCTTTAATTCCCCAGCAGCAGGAGGGACCTTTGCAGAGCAGCTCCGAGGAGCACCGATGCCAAAAACACGGGAGTGTCTGCGCACAGACACGCCAGGATAACGTGACAGCGCAGGTAACAACTCCACGTTATCGAAAAAAACAAACTCACCTTTAATTCCTGCGCTGGTTCCGACGGGCTCCGCTCACTGAGCCATTCAACTTAGAGTCCACAATTTAAAAACCAAAAAGGTAAACACAGTTTCTCCTCGGTAAAGATGGGAGCTCCTCTCTCCTCTGCCTCCTCCCGGCAGCGCTGCGCGTCGTGTTTTGGACGTCAGGCTGATAAAAAAAAGAGGTTTTCACCTTGACAGCCTGGCTCCTCCCTCTTCCTCTCTCTCCCTCTGTCTCTCCTTCACTCAGTCCCTCCCCTCCTCTCCATCAGCGGAGCAGCAGCAGGAGTGTTTCGTGACTCTCGGCCCAGCAGTCTGTCTGAATGATGAGAATACAAATCAAGCTGCCGGGTTTTTCCAAGGACGCACGAACTGGCAAAGGAAGACAGAAGGAGGAAAGGAAGGAAGGAAGGAAGGAAGGCAGAGAGGCGTAAAGCGATGAGAGATGTTTCCATGTCAGACAGTTTAAACTGGGTGGATTTTACTGCTGTGGGGATTTCTGAGGAAGTCTTCCTCACTGCACCTGAGATCCAGCTGGAGGAGTGGAAGCAAATAAAACACAAGCTGCTTAAAATAAGTTCAAGTTCCTCACAGCATGCCACGGAGCCAGACTGATATATCAGCAGATATATGCAACATATATCTGCTGATATAATAGCTGATAACTATATTAAAACTAAACATGTGAAAGAGAAACACCCTTCAACCAGTGCGAGGGTTGTTGTTGCATAGTTTGTCCACCAGGTGGACAAATAACAGGTGTTTGCTGCCCCAAATATGAAAACCAGCTGATCTGAGCAGAGTCTGAGAAAGAAAGCATATTTCTCTCATGCTGGCTTATGAGAGAAATATTATACAGCGACTCGAGGAGACTGCTGTTGCTATATCATCCATCCATCCATCCATCCATCCATTCGCTTCTGCTTATCCTTTTCAGGGTCGCGGGGTGCTGGAGCCTAACCCAGCTGTCATAGGGTGAGAGGCGGGGTACACCCTGGACAGGTCGCCAGTCTGTGGCAGGGCCAACACACAGGGACAGACAACCATTCGCGCTCACATTCAGTCCCGCATTCACACCTATGGGCAATTTACATTTTTTAATTAACCTATCCCCACATATTAGTAAAACTAAATGTAAACTGAATTGAGTCAGGCTGAGCGTGATCTACAACTTATTTTGACATTGAAACTAAATTTCTTTTAAACTGCACTATCATGTTATCTGAGCGAGAAGTCGTAAATAACGGCACATAAAAAATGTTAAGGAAATCTGTTCATGTTTCATGTGTATGAAAGAAAAAATATCGGCTGATATATCGGATAGCTAAATCACCAAATATCGGTATTAGTCTGAAAAATCCTATGCCGAGGCTCTAGCACACAGTGCATGATGAACCACAGGCTTTGAATAAAAGATGAATTAAAATAAGACGTCAGGTGTCCTACCTGTGCATTGCCAGCCATTTCATCTTGTTTATTCTAGCCAGTGGTAGCTAACGCCATTGCCCTTTCTCATTTGTTA
The DNA here is from genome assembly GCF_041146795.1 of Maylandia zebra. Taxonomy (NCBI): domain Eukaryota; kingdom Metazoa; phylum Chordata; class Actinopteri; order Cichliformes; family Cichlidae; genus Maylandia; species Maylandia zebra. The sequence continues at coordinate 31,896,502 of NC_135176.1, read as the reverse complement.
GCTACGTCACTTAGCAAGAGGTAATAAGGTCAGCTAATCCGTCCTAACTATTAGGGGCTGATGCTAACTTAGCTAATGATCTAATTTGAAAGGTTACATCACAAACTAACCCTCTCTGCAGCGTATAACTAGCAAGCTAACCATAGCTTCCTTGCTAATATTATTGCTAGCAAACTCATACCTAAGTGAAATGTTAACTGGCTAGCTTGCCAAAAAATAACTCACCAGATAACATGATCCAACATTTATTTATAATGTCAAACTGATGGATAATCAAACAGTTTTTATTTTAGCCATCAGTAAGTCATGTAAGTACAGTTGTATGGCTAACATAACTTCTGTAGCAACAGTGAACACGGAGACAGTTAGCCAGCTAGCTGTAACTCAGCTACACAAGGTGTACCTGATAAGCTTTGTCATTACATCAAGGTAGCATAAAGTCTGATTTACTACAAACAAGGCTGTTTCAAAGTAACGTGTTATGGGAAATGTAGTCCCCAGTGTTTCTGAGGCTTGCATTTTCAAAGCAGTCTCCTGTGAGCTGAGCAGTAACTTACATTAACTCAGTTGTGGTTTCCTGCTTTTAATATTTAACACGATGCTACAAACCAGTGAGTTCGTATCAGGTGACTGTTTAACACACCTGCACCTCCTGAACATTAAATATTTACACTGTCATTAGTGGTAAACTTACCTGTAAGGCATCAGTGTGCCGTCCGAGTCCATATATAAAAGGCTCTGCATCAGTGGTCAGATTTCAGGGGCTGAGCTCAGACTACCTGCAGCTCATTTGACTTTCAAACTTCTTCATTACACTAGATTCAAATCACATATAGCATGCTGCATCTCTAGTTAAAAATTTCCAGCTTCTGAGAAAGTGTTTTGTGCTAGTTTTCCTGCTGAACAACGAGCTTTCCTTATTTCCTGTCATGCATCTCCTGTTCCAGTGGTGGCTGTTCATGTTAAATATGGGCAAAGTTTCTAATACCGAGGTTAGTTTGTGCACAAGTAATCCCTGTGAGCTAAAGGCCAGGCCTTACACTGCTCTAAATACCCAGCTTTACACAGTTTGTTTTCTATCATTGCACCTATGTGATGTCAGAGAGGGGATATACCCAACTGCTGCACCAAGAGGCCCAAATAATTATTCATAGCAGTCTTTTCAGTCTCGCTACATTGCTGCCTTTGTTGGATTTTAGTGAAATTTCATGCCTTTCTTTTTCCTCTGTTATAAATTTCGTCCCCACCAGAGATGAAAGGCAGGGCTGATCCCAGGAGGAGAAACAAATCGCTTTGGAGATCTGTTATGAATAAAGGAGCAGCTGAAAGAAGCTTTTGACTAAGTTACTCTGAGGTGTGTTGGTGTAAATTATGTAAATTATGTGCGGTGTGTATTTTATTACGTGCTAGACTCCAGGGACGTCCGTTTAATTCTCTAGATTGGAACTATTACGATACAATTTCAACTCTACAACATTTTTTAATTTTATGTTATCAGAAAGTGTCTTGAACATTCCTTTATTACATTTTGTCAGAATCATTACTTTCTGGCACCAGCAGCAACGTGAAGGGTAAGGGGCCCCCTCTCCACATGATCAGTTCAAACTTCCACTTTTAATTGATCCTACTAGATGTGCACCCAGCATCCACTGCAGGGAGGGGCCCCCTGTTCATTTTTGCCCAGGGTCCCTGAAGACTCTAGAATCTCCACTGCTTCCCACCACAGATGTGAGCAGAGGTCTTATCGGGCCCACTGCAGTCAAATTGAATCAAATTAAAGATTCGTCCTCCCTCCATCGTTTCCCTCCACCTGTGCCTCCTGACTACACGTCCTTCATCAAACCTCCTCTCCCCTGCAGATACATTTCAGGTGTTGTGACCTTTCAGTATTCTGTACAGAGACTGATTTCTGGGTTATAGGCAATAAAAAAGCCTGCTTACGTCTGGTTTTCCTCTTAATGATTTGAGTTTAGCTTCTTTTTATTTTGGGTTGCAGTGAGAAAAGTTTCCTCACGTAGACTTTCCAAAGGAGGTGCTGAGAAGTCCTTTATGTGCGAAGGTAAGGATGGAGGTGGATTAAAGATGAGGAGAGTTGCACAACAAGTTAAAGGCAGTGACTTTCAAGAAACCTTCAAACCCATCACAGACCTTCTGTTGCAGAAGAAAGGAAAAAGAAGCGTCTTTGAGGTCCTGGTGATTGATCTTTGAAACGTGTAAACACCAGAAGAAATGCACAGCTCCTACGTTCCTGCTTCCACGTGCTCAGATATTTAAGGCTTTGTGCAGCCCAAACGGCCCCTCATATCGGTTTTTGCTCCTGTTTAGATGTCCTGCCTTTACCATGTATTTTTTTGTCTAGTCTCACTTCTGCAGCGTTGATGATTGTCATGGTCCTGCGGCTGGAGTTTTATATCCCTGATTGTTTTGTCCCCGTATGTTTCCAGTCCTTCGTTCTTTGTGGATGTATTAGTTGAAACATCGCTCGATGGCTCCGTCTGTTGTGTTTTCCCTGAACTCCTGGATGAGTTTAGACTCTCTAGGAAACCAGGAAAAGAGGGAATCATCTGCTCTGAGACTGGATTCAGTGACTGCTCCTTTGCTGGTTGCACTCATTTCCATAAGCAGGTCAAAGGTGATAAACAACAATAGTGTTACTTAAAAATTTTAATGTGAGGTTTCAGCACAATATCTTGCAAATTTGAAACCATCTTGTTAGCATTTAATCAACCGTGTCACTGATTAGTCGATTATTTTAGACTTGCTTGTTGCTTCATTTCTTTCTATTACTTCCTGTCAAAGTGGAGCTGAAACACATAGCAGCTGATTGGTTCATAAAAGTACAAATCATCCAATCAGAATCAAGAGTCCTACAATCAGCACCAATCTGCAGGCGTGACACACACACACACAGACACACACACACACACACACAGATAAAAACACAGCCTTTGATGAGTAACTTTCCTCCAGCTGGTCCCTTCAAGAGGCTTTTCAGATGAACACTGAGCCTGTTGTCTTCATCGCTTCCTTCGTCATAAAGATCAAGCTGTTCATCTCTCTCTCACACACACACACACACACACACACACTGACCCTCTCATAGCAGAAATCCTCAGTCTTTTCTGGGAACAGAGCATCTCTGATCCAGTTAAAGTCTTTGCAGAGGTGTCGCGCGTCTTTTCCAGCTGCTGTTAGCAGGAGACGATCAGCGTGCTTTGTTTCACTGTTTTCTTACAAACACACGTATCTGTAAGACAGTCTGCGTGTGCGTAGGAGTGCGTTTTCCAGCACATTTCAGTTTGCTTTTGTTTCCTGCCATCAGCACTCGGAGTAGTAGGAGGTTTTTTTATTGCTATTGTTGTCATTTTTTCTGTTTCTAAACCGAACCGAGGCCTGATGGCATGTAGTTCAACGACCTGTCGCTCCAGTGGGCAAAGAGCCTGGAGGCCACACTCTGAGACACAAAGGAACTAAAAAAGGCTGTCATAGAAACCTGTTAATATCCACCAAGAAACCAGTGACCTGTTTAGAGTTAAGCTCAGACCTGTCTGTTTATGAGGTATTTTCAACTATATGGCACGTCAGCTACATGTTTGGCAGCTGATCTGTAACGGCCTCTTCTTTCTGAAACTCAGAGAACATACTGGAGTTTTAATCACCAAGCAGTGATGGTCTTTACCAAACAGCAGGCTGTGTTATTGGTCAGATAGCCAATTAAAAATGCTCCAATAGCACAAAAGGCCTAGCAGATGCTACACCTGCTTGGGTTGGCGCAGCAGTCAGTCCAAGCAGCCGTGCTCAGGTATCCAGGCGAGTCATGAAAAAGTTCACCTCACTCAGTAGTTAAAAAGTGTTGCTGTAAGAACGTATTAATGCTTTAAAGTTGGACATTTTCACAGAGACTCAGTCACTTCTGAAGCCAGCCTCTAGTGGATATTAAAGGAACTGCAGTTTTTTACGTACTTCACTTCCATGTGGTTATTTGCTGACTATACTGCTTAAAACATGGTGTTCCACAGGGCGCTGTTCTTGGACCCTCAACACTTTTAACGCCGCTTGTTTAGACACTTCCATGTTTCGGTCTCTCCCCTTTAGCTGTAACTCACGTTTACAAAGGTAAAACATCTCCACATGTTTGTGTAGGCTCATCCAGGTCACGCAGTCTTAGGAGCTTTAAAAGAAAGCGACTGGACTTCAGTTTTGTTGAAGACGGTTCACCTCTCAGCCAAGAGGCTTCAACAGCTCTAAAACATTTTAGAACGGAAGAAGTGAAGTCGCCTTCTTCTTAAACTTCATGACTGTTCTGCTCTTCTACACATTTGCAAGATTGCAAGACATTTTGTCCTACTGACGGCGACCTCCCTCATAGTATACCGGAGTAATAAATAAACAATTACATATTTGTTTTTTACTAACTACAATAGTATTTGTGTAGATTTTTTGGGGAATTAACAAAAACTTTCTCCTGTATAATAAAAGGACAGTTTAGGACTTCTTCTGTAATTTTACATGTTTATTTTTTATAATTTAAGCCCAAAAGGTCGTGCTGACAGACTTTTTTCATTTACTACAGCAGCATTTCTTTATCATGTGCTAAAATTGAGACGTGCTGTTGACATTGTGTTTCTTTTTCTTGAATAGGAATATCGTAGGGATTGAATGTGCAGGTAAGCTTACACTGAGAGAAAGGGGATTTTTAATGGTCCGGCTCCGGATGTGAAATGAGTTTGACATTCCTGCTGTAGAGGTTTCCTGGACCCAGACTTTTGCATGGTATGTAACTCTTCAGCTGAGGTTTCTCAGTTGAATGAGCTGTCCAATGAGCACCATGACAACACTAATGATTAACCAGGCACTAATCCACTGGCAGAACTAAATCAAGCCTCCCATGATCATATACAATTGGCCAACTGAAAGTTTGGATAGAGACATGATACAATCTCACCACTGAATATGCAAAATTTTTATAGTTTTATTAGATTTAGTTAGTTTACAGTTCTGGTTACAAAGTATTTTATAGGACTGTGTAAGCTGGTGGTTCCTCTTAAAGCTTTGGGTTGGGTAATGTGTGGAGGATCTGTTGCAAACACTAAGGTTTCATTATGCAAATCCTCATTATGACAAACAACACTTTCTGTTTGGGTATCAACACGTGGATTTCATCACCTACACAAGTCAAACTGAACCGTGTGAGACCGTAATTAGAGAGTCAGTCTTGGACTAATGAACAATCTGCTGCTCCATTGTACTGCAGTTTGTCCCGTCCATATTTTGTTGTGTCCTGTGGTTTGTATTTCTTAATGTAGTAAAGTTGTGAGCTGCTCCTCATTTCTTTGCATTTTGCTTCCAAGGACCCAGAGTTTCTGATCATTTTTAAAAACTGGCCTTGAGTAATAGCTCTGGGAGCTTTCTGGGAGAATATATTGGTCTTTAGCAGGGGTGTGCAACTCCAGGCCTCGAGGGCCGGTGTCCTGCAGGTTTTAGATCTCACCCATCACACCTGAATCAAATGATTAGTTTATTACCAGGCCTCTGGAGAACTTCAAGACATGTTGAGGAGGTCATTTATACATTCAAATCAGCTGTGTTGGATCAAAGACACATCTAAAACCTGCAGGACACCAGACACGAGGCTTGGAGTTGGAGACCGCTGGTCTTTAGTCACTGGGTAGCGAAAATCACCCCCCTCCATTGGAAGTCAGATGGAGTGGAAAGAAAATCAACTCTTTGGATGAATCCTGAGAAAAGTGATAACAAAGAGCGCCTGATAAATAAAAAGACCAATGGGCTCGTCCACCTGTTGTTCTTCTCCTGTAACCTGACTGCTAGCATCATGGCTTTGATTCCAGTGTTTCCTTTGTCATCACTCTAGTGACGAGCTTTGTTTAGAGTTCATGTCCCTGACTGTCCCTTGCTCGGGCTCAACATCATGTTTAATGCAGTCGTGTCTTCTTCTGTGTGTGTTTCGTTTTGGCCTTTACGTTATTTCCTCTTTTTACTATGAAAGTAAGTTGTTTGTTTTTAGTCCCTGATTTTTCTCCCCTGTGTTACTGTCAGCTCTTCTCCCTCCTGGTCTTTGTTCAGTAATTAGTCTTTAGTGTATTAACAGCCCGCTCTTCCTGTTGTAAGTTTTTATATTTTTTGTAGGCTTTCAGAGGTTAACACACCACACTACTGCTCTCATGGCTTTTTATTCTCTGTTTCTTTTCTTGAAAGCAATAAAAATGCTGGTTGGAGCCAAACTGCTGCTTGGTCTTTCCTATTTTCTCAGCAAGTAAATCTGATTGCTCTGGATCAACAGAATGTTTCAGGGGCACGACTCTCCTTCCAGTTCTCTGTTAGAAGCCTTTAACAAAAGCTCGTTTTACTCTGTCTTTGGAGAAAACACGTTCTTCTTTAACACACATCGAGGTTTCCATTGAGATTCATCTCTTGATATCTGGTCATCGCTTTGAAATGGGCGCCAGGCCATCAGCACAAGGCTTCATAAATCAGCTTCTCTGTGAGGAAAACTAAAGGACATGAACACTGACTTATTTCAGTTAGAACCAAATCTGCGCTGCATTTGCAAAACGTACGTTTTTGTCTAGGAGCAGGTGTAAACGATTATTTTAGCTGCTCAGCTTCCTTCACTTCTGCAGTTTTCATTAAAGTAGTCGACCTTCACTGGAGGAACTCGTGAGCGTGAAAGTCGTGCATATTAAAGCTCGAGTCACTGAATTAATAACGTCTGTTATGTGAGTTTGGTAAAAGTTTCCTTATGAAATGTCAGTTTTGAAGATCCCCTGGAGGTGATTTCATTAATGCCGCGACTAAAAGATAATCAGCCTTGTTTCTCTCTTGGATGCTTGCAGCCCAGAAGCTCTCCTGCGTTCCCATGAGGCTTTGAGGCAGCTTGCTGGGGATAGTGGTTTAACATTTAAACTTATTTTCTGCACATTCCAGCACATAATTTTTTTTGTGTGTGTTTACACTCAGTCTTTCAAATAGATGCAAGTAAAACACAGCAGAAAATAAATAAAGTCAAAGACTCAGCGGTCCTGTTGCTCTATTTTCACCTGTAAAGCAGGAGTGGGGTAGGCGGAGGTTTACCCTGGTGCAGGTGTGCCGCGGTCAGTGGAAGAATCCGCGAGTTTCTCTGTGAGTTTCCCATTACGTCGTAGCTACTCGGTGCTTGTTGGAAGTTTAGGGGTTTTTTGCTGTAAAAAGAAGTTTTCTTCCCACGCACAGCGGACGCTAATGTTTTTGTCACTTTTTATGGAATCAAACTCAAAGTAAGGTCAGTACTTCCACGCTTTAAACGCTGCACGCTCATACTGTCTCCTGCACTCGATATATGATCCACTGTTGATCTGCACACAGCTGTCGTCACTAACGGCGCACTCGCTTACGTCACTGTCATGAGACACTCTCGCAAAAAAATCACGGTTTTAGTAACGCAGTAACGCAGCGTTCCTACGGGAAAGTAACGGTAATCTAATTACCGTTTTTGCAATAGTAACCCCTTACTTTACTGGTTACTTGAAAAAAGTAATCAGAATACAGTAACGCGTTACTGCCCATCTCTGCCTACGAGTCATATGTTCATCATCTGAAGGCAGAATACGCCTACAAACAGATTAAATGTCTTGATGCTCATCCAGGTAAGTAAATCCCAAAAGGTTGATTCTGTTCGTCTTGGGACTTCCAGAATAATGTGGCCTTTATGGAGGAGAAAAAGAAGAGAGCAAAGACTGGGTTGGACTGAGGAGCTCTTTAAAAATGTATCTTCAAATCCCAAAGTTACTGCCCATCTCTGGTCGCGTCGTAACCTCAGATTCTGCCTGTGTGTTTCCGGTTCTCAGTATTCATTGTTCTATTCATGTTTTGTTCGTTGTCAGCAATAACGCTGTGGTTTTCTGTTGACATTTGGCTTCACGAGTCCTGCGTTTGGATCCTCACCTCCGCCTGCCGCACACAGAGCCCTGACTGAACCAGGCTCAAGCTGTGAGCCGTTCCTAATCACCGGCTGTTTTGGCAAATCACAGAGAAGAAAATCTGATTTGTTACAGAATAAATAATCTCTCAGTGTGAGAGCCAGGAACATCTCAAACTATCACCATAAAATGTAAACTATGGCCTGAAAATAGATTTAATGAATTTAGTCAGAAATCTTGGTGAACTGTTTTTACTTTGTACAACGTTTCTGCGGTAAACTGTGTTGGAGCACCAGATCGCCGAAGCGGGCGCCGTCTGCTGCCTCTCGGGTTGATTTCCCAAACATCTCAGTGGGTTTTTGGTTTATTCTTAATAAATTTCAAGCACATCGTTCTTTATCAAGCATGTTTGAACACAAATGTGGCGTTTTTATCAGAAACGATGAATGAAAACGGAGGTCGTGATGATGTAAGAACCTGCTGTGAGGCTCATTTCATTGCAGCTTTGGGGTTTGCACACAGCTTTTATCTTTGGTTTGCTGAATAGAAAAATTTAAACCATTAATCACAGATATTGAATAAAGGGTTTCCCTTCAAAGAGCTTAAAGGTAAACACCAACATAATCGATGTCGCAGTCACCTCTACAATACGCTGATTATTACTGCTGGCGTGTGATTTGGTTTGAGCCGGTGGTCGTTTCCCTCCGGCTGAGAGGAGAAACGATGTAGTAACAGTTTGTTTTTAGCCCCGCTGACGGTCTATAAATGGACCGGGCTGTTTCTGCAGCTCCCAGCGGGTGGATAGACGCTCTGAGTGGAAACTCCTTCAGTGGTTTTACAGCTGACGTGGTTTCCACCCACACTGAGCCGCTGAGTGTCAGAGAGGGAGGGAGAGGAGTGGGTTTTATATGAGGGAGCAGGAAAGCAATTACAAACAGTTTGAGTCACCCTAATCACGTCCACGGTGGTTTCCCCTGACACACTAACAGTTATTCACTTATACTTTGTGTTTCCCTTCGTGTGTGTGTGCTGTCGATGTGGTGGATTTTTACATTAAACATGACCAGAAAGCTTCAAAATACTGTAAACACTCAGTTTTTCACTCTCGTGTACGATATGCTGAGAAAAAGAGCGCCGAATTATGGTTTATGGTTTGTATGAAAAATAAAATGGACTGCTATTTCTAATCTGGTGATGCTACAAAATTCATACAAACTTAACTGAGATCTAAAAGCATCGCCAAAGTCGTCCTTGTTTAAACAGGTTTCCTCAGTTAGTAGCGTCTTGGCAACGTGGCCATCTCGGACATTGTGAAGCATTATTATCAGTCACACTGATGAGCGACACCCTGGAAAAAAAAAGTCTGCACCCGGTTGGTGAGCAGTTGCTGGAGGTTCCTGATAGCATGAACTTATTTCCAAAGAGGCTTCACTACAAACTTCTTTGCAGTTGCTTTGGTTGCTAGCAGGTTGCTGCTGTTACCCATTGTTTGCATGGCTGGTGCCAACTTGTCTGCAAACAGTTGAAGACTGCTCAGCAAGTAGAAGTCAAACGTACAAAAGTACAAACAGGAAACGGAGACCGTTTGCTTTCAAAGTTTAAAGCTGCACTTGTTTAAGTGTTGCTGCAGCGGTAAGGCACAGCTTTTATTTTGAAAGTGAATGCTTGTGATGCAGACAAGTTAAAATTTTGACACGAACTACATGTGACCACAGCAAGGAGGTTTTTGGCATATGCTGAGGTTCAATTCTCGACCTCACCGATCCTTTAATGTCGCACCTGGAGAAGGAGCGTCAGATGAGGCTGAAGTATCCTCTCATCAAAGCTTTGTTACCAATGCGCATTGGGCGATCACACTACATGCAGCCACAGCAAGCACCAAGTGGATCCGAGGAGCAGTTCCTCAGTCTGTTCCTGCTTTTCTCTTCTTCTTTACAACCTACTGCTTATCTCTGCACGTCAGAGGGGAACTGAAACATGCCACCTGCTCTAATACTTTCTCACACATAGCGTCCCTTTGCGACTGATTTCACCCAGAGGTCCTCTGGTCACCTGTGTGTCTGATATTAACTAAACATGAACAAGGACATAAAAGCTGCTTATACAGAATCAATAAAAATGCTGAAACTCTGCCAAACTTTTCTTGTTTTTTCATGTTTCCCAAGTTTTCTGTTGTGGAACTGTCCTGTAGAGTGCCAAGCTTTTAAGTTTTTTAATATTTGTTTGTGCACTTAAGTGATGGTTAATTGGAACTATGAATAACTATGAAGTAAAATGACTCCAGTGTCCATGAATAATGATATAAAGGTGGTAATGAGCAGAACAGGACCCTCCAGGTAGAACTGGATGACCTCAAAGATGGAGCTCAGGAACCTAAATGAAATGTTTTCAATATTTCGTGTAGTGCTCGTGCTCATTAAACCAGTGTGCATTATAAAGTTACAGAATCATGAACGTCTGTGCAAATCTCACTGCAAAACTGTTAATCTGATGCTTGGATGTTTCAGTGCTGCGTCACAGGTGTAAATAAAAAAGAGACGCTTCACTCAGACACCAAAATTGTCCCGGGATCTGAGCCGATCGAGTCATCCAGCCTACTGACTCATGAAGGAAAACGTAGGAAATAAACAATGGCACAGTGATGATCCAGCGTGGGATCCGACCCACAGGACAGGGAAGCAAGACAACAACGACAGAAAAGACAAAAGTGTCGGTCTGAGTGGGTTCGGGCTGACGTTGCTGCGCTGAGTCTGCAGGCGAAACTGTGTTTGATCCAGTGACACACAGCGCTGACAAGTGTGTGCGTGCGGGGGTGAAAGTGTGACGGTATGACGTCCGATCCAGAAGTGACACACACACACACACACTGACTGTACACACAGTGGAGTCTTTGTGCTGGACGCGTCCCATCCCGTGACTTTTCTGGAAGACGCTACATGACGGCATTTTATATTAACTAAGGATCAGTGTGTTCTCAGTGCAGTCAATCCAAAACCACACAGTGACATAATAAACCTCGGGGTGTGGATGGACGTCACAGACGTTCTCTGAGCTCAAGTTTGGTCAGATCTTGGTGTCTACTTCCTGCCAGATGATGCCATTGAGGATCCTCAACATGAACTCACCTGAATTTGAGAACCTTAAAAATATCGCTGCGACTAGTTTACATCCAGAGTTATAGCAGTGCTACATGTTTTTTTAGTATATCATCTTTAAATATAACCTCTTGCTAACTCAAGTTTCAGAACTTTTTCTCGGCTGCCTGGACTTTCCTGGAACACCTATGCAACAAAACAGAGATAAACTCAAACTCGATCAAGTCTCTGTTTCACACACTGTCCTGAGATGGCCTTTCTTTTACTTGGAGTCATGTTTGGACATTAACCTGTAAAGAACAGAAGCTCAGTTGGATTATTTAAAGTCTGACAGGCTGCAGACTGCTACCGAGCCTGGCTGATGATGACCCGAAGCCTTTGCACAGGAAGTTTCCGGTTCTTCCCTCAGCATGAAGGTTTGATCGAGCAACCATCGCTCACATGAACCCATCATCGCCGTGATGTCCCATGTATAGTTTCCTTCATTAACTAGTATCAGGCTTCACTGTGCATGTGAGGGTGGATGACCCGCCCACTGCAGACCTCAGGTAAACACGACTGACTGCAGTCACTCTGCAGCAGGTTTGCAAATAACTGTCGTCTAAAGTTTGAAGCAGCCAGTCTGAGTCGGTCTGCAGCACATCTCTTTGTAACTCGACTCAGGTGTTTGTACTGGATATAAGATGATGCACCTTCGTCACTGTGCGGTTAAATTGCTGCAGTGCAGCAACTACATCACTATTTGTGGAGCAGTTTCTGTTTCATGTCTCTGAAGTTCTGTCTGGATAGTTCATGTTTGTGGTTTTCGCTAATGTCTCTCAGATTAACATGCTGACCATGACCCAGTTGAGCTGACTCCGTCTTATAGTCGTTTGGCTGCACCTCTCAATACAGCAACTAGATTGCAAGTAGTTGCAGAGCTGTGCCCTATATTCAACACAACAGTTTGTTTGTGCCACCGTCTCCAACCAAGTCTTAGCGAGCAAAGAAAGCAGCTGCTCGAGTTCCCAAAGAGCAGGATGTGATTATGGTGATGAGGCCTTTCTTATTTTCTGAACATTTCTTTCTCCTCAGCATTTGTGCTTCTTTTCATTTCGCTGTTTGAGCATTTTTAATTTCCTTCTCTGAAACCCGCTCTGTATCTTCCTGAGGAAAAAGTGCTCTAAAAATAAAGTTTAATGATATTTAAAGTCAACAGCCTACATTTATCTTGTCTCTGAGGTGATGGGCTGGCTTTCCAGCCGAGACTGCTGAGCTTCGCGTCGTGCTTTAATCACAGGTTGCTCGCAGGTAGATTTTCAGGGTTTTGAAGTGACAGTGAGATATGAGGCGCTCCTCCCCGCCGCTCGAGTTTGAGGACTCTTCACACAGCTCACGACCTGATTGCTGAGAGGACACGGCGCCTCTCCTGCTCTGCCTCCTTCTCCTCGTTTGTATCTTCATGAAAGACAAAGTGGCTGCAATCATGAAATATGCGAGCAATCATCTTTTCCTCCTCTGCCTGCCACAAAGAGACGAATGCAGAGAGCGGCGGCGAGCGTACGCTACGGGTGTCTGCGTGGGTGACAACACGTGTGGGCGTGTGTCTACTTACAGTATAATCGCTTCATTGAAATCCTTCCTGATTCCGAGTTGCCGTGGTAACGCGGGTTAAAACGGAGGATGGATGGGAGATGTTGACACTCGTGCATGCTGCTTGTTTCTGCACCAATTTCATTTTCTAATTTTACTTTATGGGGCTTTAATTTCTCCCCGTGTGATCGAGAAAGACATTCTCATTTTCTGAAAAAAGATCCCACTTCTCTCCTAAGACGTGGATATCTGCCCTCTCTCATGATTAACTTTCATTATGTGGAGCAATGTCAGCCAATAAGGAACGATTAGTAAACTGTTATGATGGAATATAATGAGATGAGATGGCAAACGTGTCAGATGTGGGTTTTGTTATCAGCCTGTCTGCAGCAGCAGACCCACCTCCGTGAATTGAGTGCGTTAATTATTGTTCTGAGCCTGCGGGTCCAAACTGGGCAAAAACTGAACCATGAAATAAGTAATATGGGTCAGAAAATAAATGCAGCTGTCTTTGGTTTTTAATCAGGTGACATTTGATTGATAACTTGCACACGGTCACATAACAACCGCCCCAAGATCTCAGAGCAGTATCACCAGAGCCTGATGGGTATAAACAAAATGTAAGACATTTGATGAGCTTAATGCTCGAGTCGACTCGACAGCGGCACGACCAAAACTCCGTGCGATGAGCTTACGGCCTCGGTGCATCTCGGGGACTGCATCTTCAGCCAGTCGCTGTCAACCGCGATCTTCAGGACAGCTTTGGTGAGACAAGACGGCAGTTACACAGCAATAACTTTTCTACGAGTCTGTTGTGGCCAGTGCTATCCTCTACCCTGTTGCATGCTGGGGCAGCAGGTTGAAGGTTGCTGCTGCTAACAGACTGATCTGCAAGGCCAGCAATGTTGTAACCAACATAATTTCTCTAGGGATCAATAAAGGATTTTGACTTTGATTCTGATAAGACGCAGTCAGCCTGCTATCAGTCTGTGGCTGAATCAAGTCACCAATTATATGCAACCTGTTTGTGATGAAGTTAAATGAAGTTAGAACTACAACCAGTTGAGTTTCCTGAATGTGGTGATCCACAGGTTGGTGGTGTTGCCTGCTGATCCTCTGGATGACGAGCAGGGCGCTGCAACTGAATGTTCACCAAATATGAAAAAAAAAATTAATTCACCTGCCAATCTTTCCCAGTTCTAAAGAGGTTTTATTTTGACAGTAACATGTCAAACCAGCATAACCATCGCCTCTGCCGGCATTAATATGGACCTATGATGTCAGCGGTTCACATTCAGCTCAGAAGAACGAGTCTGTTTGATTTAATTTTGTTGTAATTAACCAACATATTAAAAGATTCTTGAACATAAGCTTTCTTTGCTGGAAAATCTAAGAAGGACGTCCAGGAAATGTTCAAGAAGTCGGGCTAACAGCCAGCCTGTGTTGAAATGTTTGCTGGGAAATCTTTTAAAAACAGGAATGTGCGTCATATTTATGTTGGTTATAATTTCAGTGGTTAATGCAGGAACTAGTACAAGTCATTAATATTTGCAGCAGCCATGTGCTAATTTGTTTAACTGGTAATTTGGTGTCGTAGGAGAAATATAATTAATTGTCGTCAGCACTGAAATAGAAATTCACACTGTGTTCTTCAATAACACCAACAAGCATAACAGAAGTGATAAAGGTCCAAGAACAGCTCCCTGTGGAACACCACATTTCAGCATACATTCAACAAACAGCAGTATTCAAATCCTTCGGCTTCCTGTTACAAAGTGTTCTGTGTCTGTTATACGCACCGTGTCTCCCAAATATAATCACATCTGGTTCTGACAGCAGCAAAAACGCGTTAAAATCTGTGAATAAGGTTCCCAGAATCCTTAAAGTGAGAAAGCTCCTGTTTCACATTAAATGAGAATATTGATGACAAATATCGGTGTCGCACTTAGAGCAGCATGTGGAGGAATTAATGAGACAATATTGACCATTTTGTGTTGGAGAAAATTACATGTTTCACACTAATTTCACCAAACGCTGCGCTGTAAGCCTTTAATAACTTGGGCTTAACATTTCCACAGCTTATAGCTGCAGGCTTCTTTTGCTTTGGCATTAGCAGAGGGACTTTTGTTATCAGGAGGGACGAAAAATGGTTTGAAGGAACAAAGAGGAGTTCAGAGAGTAAAATAACAGGCTTGGTTCAATAGGAGGATCAGAGAAATGTGGACGGGGAATGTATCAACGCTGTAAAAGCATTCACAGCAGTGTCACGGACAGACGTCACTGCAGTCTGACTCAAACTGACTTCTTTCTTTTTTATACATGAAAATGATTCACTCAGCCGGATCTCTGCCCTGCTAGCTTATTACAGTTAATTTTACTCACCTGGGGAGTGACTGTCACTGATTAGATGGTGAGACGAGGCCCAGCAGGACTCGCCGACACCGCCGCATCTCTGAAATAATCTGCAGCCATTATTTCCAAGGACAAGCTGTTCATATTTTACATACTTGTGCTGTTTGGTGAAGATTAGTTTTTCGGCTAAATCACAGGTATGAGCCATGAGGGTAGGACGCCTGATGAATCTTCTTATGCTGGACTTCTGGCAGGTCGCAAAATCCTGGTTGGTGGTGTTTTCATCTCAATCTGGTTTCTACGTGTTTATTACAGCGAATATCTGAATGCACGAAATGAGCAGAATGTAATAAAACATTTTTTTAGCCTGACTCAGTGAGTTAGTGGAAACAGCTCTACAGTAAAAAGTATTTTCCCAGTTTTGAGTTTTTAATGTTTGTCACATTTACATGTTTCACATCATCAAACGAAATGAAATGTTAGCTAACCCTTCATCGGAGTATCAAAGGTTTAACCGAGTCAAGGGTTAGCAGGATGTTAGCTAACTAGTTTATATCTAAAAACGTTCTGGTTAAAAACGTTCTGCACTCCTTCGATCAATCACTCCAGAAAACTAAACATCAGCCACGTTTGCAGGTTAGTACTGGGTTGAAACGCAGGTTTCAAACCAGTACTAACCTGCAGGTCCAAGTACTGGGTTGGACCTGCGTTTCACCGCAACTCAAAGGTGATCTACTGGGCTGAGATCTGGTGACCAGCCATTTGAGTTGGACAAACCAGTTTGAAATGATGGAATATTACTTGCTGGAAGCAGCCATCAGAGGATGGATACTCTGTGGTCTTAATGGGATGGATGTGGTCAATAACAACACTCAGGTAGACTGCGGTGTTTAAATGATGCTCAGCTGCTGCTAATCGACCACAGATATGGCCAACAATACCCCACACACCGTTACACCACCACCAGTCTGAACTGATGTAAGCCAGGATGGATCCATGCTTTCATGCTGTTTACACCAAATACTGACAAAGCAATCTGAATGTCACAGCAGGAAGACTCATGTCACCAAACAATGTTTTTCCAGCCTAGGCTTCCTGTTGTTAGCTGACAGGAGTGACAGTCTGAGTGTGGTCTTCTGCTGTGCAGTCAGAGATGCTCTTCTGCAGACCGTGGCTGCAGAGACTGGTTCCTTGACTTCCTGTTGCTGTCTCATCAGCTTGTTTAAAGAGGCCATTGTCTGCTTTTATTCTCCATAAACTTTACAGATTGTTATCAGGGACAATCCCAGCAGATCATCAGTTTCTGAAACACCCAACAACCACGTTTAAAGTAACTTAAATCTCAGTTTCTCGTTTTGATGCTCACTTTGAACTCCAGATCTGAGTTGCTGCCATGTGATTGGCTGATTAGAAATTTGCATTAGTAAGATGTGAATGGGTGTAGCTGACTGCAGACTGTGGTCCGGCTGATATAAACACACTGGCACAGAGATGATGGAGGATTTGTTTGTTCTTAATAAAGCTTCATGTTGAGGGTCAGAGACTGAGAATGACGACTGATAAATTCTTTAGGCTCGTGTTACGTAAAAAAGACGAGCACCTCTTCAGCAGATTTCATAGTCTCGTCTACATGCAGTCGGATTCCCGAAGGACTTCTCTTCTAAGTCTCCGTCACCGCTTTCCTTGAAACCATCATATTTTTTATCGAGGTCAAAAAACAGAGTTGGAGAGACGTCATGTTTCTAACGATTATTTGACTCGTCTGAATGTGTGCTGAGGTCGCTCCACAGCCAGGACGAGAGCTTTTATTTCAGTCTGTATTATGTTTTGTTAAAGCTTTTCAGGGTTTACAGGCGATGGTTCACAGAAAAGTGCTTTTATAATCTATGAAGCTATAACAGCGTGAAAGCAGCCGGAGCAGTTTTCACTATAAATGAATGAATGACGTCAGCGTGTTCCTCAGTGAAAGGCTCTCCGGGGTAATGAATAGTCTGTTAGCAGGAGAGCAGAAACAATGACGGACACATTCAGAGCTGCACCGCCTGAATCCTTGAACCACGCCAGCGGCGAGAAACTAACAGACCATTAACACACCTGCTGTCCTCATGTAGGTCGTTTAATTCAGGATAGCTCGAGCTGGATTTAGTAACTTTGGGATTTGAAGATACATTTTTAAAGAGCTCCTCAGTCCAACCCAGTCTTTGCTCTCTTCTTTTTCTCCTCCATAAAGGCCACGTTGTTCTGGAAGTCCCAAGACGAACAGAATCAACCTTTTGGGATTTACTTACCTGGATGAGCATCAAGACATTTAATCTGTTTGTAGGCGTATTCTGCCTTCAGATGATGAACATATGACTCGTAGGCAGAGATGGGCAGTAACGCGTGTAATCTGATTACTTTTTTCAAGTAAAGGTAATTAGATTACTGTTACTTTCCCGTAGGAACGCTGCGTTACTGCGTTACTAAAACCGTGATTTTTTTGCAAGAATGTCTCATGACAGTGACGTGATGTGATGCAGCACAGGCCCTGGTGTGGTGCTGATGTCTTCCACTAGCAACACAGATGCAGTTGGTTCAGCCGGCAGCACAGGCCCAATAAATAGACTACTTTCCAAGAATTTAGAGAATACTTTAAAATAGTCTTAAAAAAGCTTGTTGGAAAAAACGAAAACCCATTTAAAATAGTAAAAAACAAAAAAATACCCCACAAATTCAAAGCAGACGTTCAACAAGGAGACATGCTGCTGCCATCTTGCAGCAGGTGCAGAAAGTGCGACTGCTGTGAGCACAATAGAGCAACAGGAGCACAAAGTCTTTGATTTTATTTATTTTCTGCTGTGTTTCACTTGGATCTATTTGTGAGTGTAAACACAAAAAATATTTTATTTTATGTGCTGGAATATACAGAAAATAGGTTTAAATGTTAAACAAATTTCTTCAAGTCAGAGACATAGAATTTATTTTTGCTTGATGCATAAAGTTACTCTGACTGCTGGGATATTTTGTCAGTGGCTGGGATAGTGGGAGTTTCTGAAAAAGCTTAAAGGTTAAAATCAAACAGGTTCGGTCTCCTCAAACCAAAACTACAGTCAGTTTTGTTCCTGTAGGAATCACAGGATCGGACTGGAGAAGTTGACTGCAACTTAAAATTCTGGCTATTCAACCTGCAGCAGATCGAGGTCTGGATGCAAGTTGAGCTTTTCTCTCAAAGAGCCTGACTTTGAAGTCCATAATGTGAAACAGTTTCTTTGAAAGAGTCCTTTATCCATTTAGTGTTGATGGGTAGCTGTGTTTTTGTGGCCTGTATCTGTGTCTGGTCTCCTGTGAGTCATTCCTATCCAAGCACAGTGTCCTCAGTGACTCACAGGACAGGACGACGGGGCAACCACTCGCAAACATGCCCTTGAAGATTCTTCTCCAAGCGTAACATCCTCATTGACACACAGTATCGCCGGGTCAAACTCACAAACATGTCCTAACCTGTCCAGGTGTTGAGCTATAACCAGGTTTTACAAATGAATCAGGTTTCATTTTGCAGGTTGTGTGTGTGTAAAACTATAATATGAAACAAAAAGCTTAAATTAATCAATTATTGTTCCTCGTGAGTCGTGCATCAACCTAAACTCTACCCAATCACAGGCATCTAGGGCGGGCCGTAGTGTCGCAGAATTTTGTAGAGGCTTTTCAAAGTAAAAGTGATCTAGAGCATCGCACGTTGATTCATGATGATTTTTTTGTCTTTTGTTTTGATAAAGATGAGTGAGGTCCAGACCTGAGTGACCTCACAGCTGGTTACGGTCATATCTGACACGTCAGAAAAGAACCGAGGTGGCAGACGGTGTTTGCAGTGAAACCCAGCAACCAATCCGGAGACGCCCTGTCGTCAAGGCGCCACTCAGCTTCACATCTGCACCTAATAGATCGAAGGTTTGAGAGAGGAGCGACGGAGGCGTCGATGTCCACCTGGAAGGAGTTCAGCTGAGGGCCTCACAGGTGATTCAACCTTCATCCTGTCATTTCATTCAATGTACCTGCGATGAATCCCCATCAGCTCTTATAACTCAATATGTCTGTATGGATGAGATGGTCAAACATCTTGAATAACATAAAAAATAACTTTAGACCACCGTGACATGAGCTGGGTGACTGAGAACCTCCTCACACATGAAAAACACACCAGTGACGGGAGGAAACAGCAGCAGGCTTCAAACATACTGTGAATGTCGTAGAGGACCTTCAAACACCAAAAGACACTTAGGATGGGATCTGTGATTTTCTGTACGTGACGTGTTTGGTTAAAACGACCTGGCTGAGAACAGCAGGCACACCTTGACTTGATTTACACAAAGAAAACTGAAACACAGCTCAGAATCAAAGAGTGGACTGATGAGAAAAATACATTTTTTAAAGGTAAGTTCTGTTTTTCAACTCAGGCTAGAACGTTTGATCAACAGCTCACTCGCAGTTCAGTAACTTTCTTTTACCAAACGGCAGTAAAGCTTCTAGACAGCTGGCCCAGCTTTCTTGCCGTTGTCAAAGGCTAATTCTTTATTATTTTAACCCATTTCCTCTACAGAGGAATGAGGAACATGCAGACACCAAATATTAGATTTGGTGATGACGCTCCTTCCACAACAGAACAGAGCCAGTATCAAATAAGAAGAAGGGGTGGGGTTGCCGAGTGGCTTTCAGATGCACAACAAAAGCTCCTGTAAATACTTTCAGATTGAGACAGTTGAGATTTGTTGCTCATGAGATTATTTCCATCCATTTCTGTGACACTGATCAAGTCAGGCAGCGGATGAAACGAGGAGCTGTGGTGGAGGTGGGTTGTAAAGCGGTTTGCACAATTATTGGTGTCAGCTGAACCTGATGTGGGTGGGCTCTGAGATCATCTGATCTGCAGGTGAGCTGAACTTCCTGAACTGATACTTAAGATTAGCATCTCCTTCCTGGGACTCTTAGCAGCTCACTCAAACTGATTGTGGTCAGTCAAAGTCAGACAGCCTCTAACGGATCACTTCAGCACGCTGGACTTCCTGTGTCATGGAAATATTTGTGGTAGTCCAGAACGGGACTCTGTGGAGCTGAAAAATGTAAATCCGGTGGATAAACTCTTTTGTTCTGGGTGAGAGAGCGTACAAAGTTCCAAACACCTGGATTTTAAATGCATTTCTGTGAGTATGCAGGACGTCGCAGCACCACAAGCTGCTTTGGGGCATCCTCCATTTTTATTTTGAGCGTGAAGCAAGCAGCACAACAATCAGACGTCTCTTCTACACGCAAAGTTTCTGCTGTGGTTTACCTTCTAATGTGTGGCTATCATTTGGAGCTGGACGCCACTGAGTCTGTCCTTAACCGACCAATCAGCACGCATTAGCAGAGTGGCTGTGTTTCAGGGGGAAAAACTCAGCTTTGCTTCAAGAAAAACTAGAGAACAAAAGTGTTGTTTTATTTCAGATTGGAGACTTCTTAGTTTCTGGGGCTTTATGGATATTTTTGTCTAAAACTGGTATAAATAAAACTTGTCGCATGTGCAGATCGGCTCTGGCTACATTCAGTGGAGGTGATGTGCTTCCTTCTTCCAGTGAGTCTGTGTAACTAAACTTCAGATCCTCAGACCCCTGTTAATGATGTGGTTGACATCAGGTTTCATCCTGTCATTTAGAGACAATAATATTATTATATAAATCACAGTGACGACAGATGCTGGTGTTCACTGTGACACTGACGTTTCCAAACTCTGTCTGTCATCGAAGCATTTCAAAACTGCAGAGCAGGAGGAACAATACTGGTAGTTTGGGCCAGAAACTAAAAACGTAAGACTTTTGCACAGTGCTGTACCTCACAGGGTTGAGTCTTTTGTTTCTATTTTGCTTGGAAAATGTAAAATAGATGCAGCGATTTACTGAAACGTGCAAATATACATGGAAATACAGCATGTAAGGCAAAAGTCAATATTTGGTATGATCGCCTGTGTTCTTCAGCACAGTCTGAACTTTCTTTGGCAGAATTTCTTTCAGCAGTCTTCAGGAATCCTTCTCAAGGCTCCCTGAAAGACATTTAAAGCTCTTCTTGTGATGTTTCTGCGTTTTGTTCTATCCTTGGTCAGCGTCTGGGCTCTGGGGAAGCCGATCCAGGTATCCAGGTATGCTTTTACTGCACTGATAGTGTGTTTTTAAAGGTGCGCTGAAAATACAGGCTGCTGCCAATCGGATCCTTTTCAGATGATATTGGTATTAAAATCTGATGTTACATTTTGGGGTCAAAATTTCATCGGTTTTGACAATTACTGCGACAATGAAGCCCAAAACTGTCACACAGTGTGTTTTACAGATGGCTGCAGATACTCACTGCTGTTCGTCTCTTCTCTTCTGTACATATTTCAAGGAAAAGAGTTACATTTGGATTCATCAGCCTTGTCACCACTGATTTTCAGTCCAGCTCTGGTGTCACTGAGACTCCTGCTGATGACGCTTCATAAAACAGTAGCTGGATCAGCTGAAGGTCACATAGAGGCCTGGATTTTCCCCTTTCTTAACGTACTAATTTCAGCTAATCACTCTTTGAGAATCACCTCGTTGGTGGAAAAATATGATTCTGTCTGTCAAACTGTGTTACCTTTGTGATTTTGCACAGACTTAACTAAAGAAATGGGAACAAATGATGTTTTTGCAATTGGATGCTAGTAAGTGCTTAAAGATACGATTTAAAATCGGATGTTTGCTAAGTTGTCTGTTAAATGTAGACAAAATGCTGGTTAATCCCTTGAGTTGGGTGCATACTTTATGCTTAATGATTCATAGGTCAGTGTTAACTGACTTAAGAAACAAAACAACAATCATCTGCAATGGTCAGGTGACAAAGCAGCCGATGTCCAAAGAAAAACTTTAAAACACCTTCAGGAAGCCTGGAGGATTCCTGACCTCAGTGGCTCAGAACCTTTGACATCACGTTAACTTTTTAAAAAACTGGATCATTTGTCCTCGAACGCTAAAAGCAGCAGTTTTTCCTGCTGTCGTGTAAGCAGGATCCCACTGAAGTCTGAGATTTATGGAAGAAACCATCAGTCACGCTCATGTTTGCCTTTCCTGCACAGTGGGCAAACTTAGCTGCATTTAATACACGATAAGGTCATGATTCACCTCAGTGATCAATCTCACTATCTGACTGGCTAAAGGAAAATTCCATTTATTTTTTAACATTAAAGATATCAGGCGCACTAAAAGGTCAGCGGGTCAGGGGTCATGGAGGTCCATCCCATCACAGAGCACTTCCTGTCTGGTCTGCTGGGATACTTACGGAGCCATAATTATAACAGCTCAGTGCTCCAAATACAGACAAGCATCAGACTGAGAAACACGACTAGAGCAAAGTGTCAAATCATGTTTTCTTTTATAAAACTTGGTGAAGAAAGTCTTAAAAAGTGACCGTATTTTATGGTACAGCTTTAATTCTGGAGCCTGTAAGTCAAGAGGAGGGTTTCCAAAATCATCCGCTACGGAGGATTAACATAACAGCAGAAACAAACGGATGTTTGTGAGACTTTGGCGTCTAGTTGCATCTGTTGTCCTAAAGGTCGTTCTGCAGAAACAACATGGCAGCCAGTCTGTACATTCAGAGGTATTTCATTTTAATAGCTTAGAGATAGAAAACCATTGACTGTAACCGTCCAACTTCAGTCTCAGGGTTTGACCCCAAAGCTTCAGTTATTCTTGTCGTTTCAGTTTCAGAGTGACTGAGAGAGTCTGGACTGAGTAGAAAGAACCCAGAGCAACTGGAGGCAGCAGAAACCCTGAGAGAAACGCAGTGTGCAGCACTAAACACTGGGACGAAAAGAAAAAAGCCTCATTGTTTTATCTGCAGCGCTTTATATTTGGCAGTATGAGTCTGGTCTGGGAGCTACAGCATCAGTGACAGGATCTGGGTTTGGCGGGGGGTTGCAAAGCAGCTTGCACCGGCTGCCAGCACAGCCGGTTTGTAACATGACCCGGTGCACGTAGATCAGTGTGTCATTGGCCTACATGATGATTTTAGTTTCCTTCACAATCACACAAGCCTTCTCTTGTCTCGCGATATGCAACAAAATAAGTAGTAACTATTTGTCATAATTTTGTAGTTTAATTTTTACCAACTAATTCAGATTTGTGTCTTCAGTCATATACTTTCATCTTTTATTTAGATAATCAATCACAATCATTGTAGATCTTTGTGACATGTTGAGTTTCATTCATGCTGACTCTTGTGATTGAAACACAACATTTATGCCACTGAAGAAAAACAAAAACCTTTGGACAACCAGATGTCTTGGTGGGTAAACGAAACCCGGGCTGATGTTGTTATTATCAGGGGTTAAAGGTGGCAGTTTGGAAACTACCAGAGCTGGTGTAACAGTTTTCTTTGCTGCTGCTCTGAATTTCAGCCAGTACGTAATCATAGCTGCTTTCCAAACCTCGCCAGGATAAACCAGAGTGAGTGAAATGAAGGCACAATAAGGTGTGTTGGTCAATGCAGCTCTGAGTGACCAGAAGTGATTAAGGGTGATCATTTCTATCTCAGAGTTTCTGTTAAAACTGGACGGCTTATCTCCCATCACATCTGAAAACTGATATTTTACTGACAAGAGTGACTGAAGCTGCGCTGACACACACGAGGAGTCGATTGTCTCATGAAATCCATCGGAAAAATTCTGAAAAAAACCCAAATGTTCAAACCCTGAATGTCCCAGCTCGCAAACAAGAGAATAAAAAAGCGGTGAGGTTCGTCTCAGCAGGATGGAGGGCAGAAGAAGTGGTCACAGTTCACAGGCTGAAAGTTTCCCTGGACAAAGACATGGAGGAATGTTCGGTCCTCACTTCACAGTGCCCTCAAGCAAGGCACTTCTACAGCAGGCGCTTGTTCCAGTGGAGCTGCTTCGCAGCCAGAAGCAGCCCTCAGTTCAGTGTGTGAGTGGATGAAAACAAAAGCAAAGTCTTCCCTGGACAAATGACAACAACAAACTAAAAATAAAAGACAAAAAACCAAAAAAACCAGAGTTCATTTTCTGTCTCCGCCTCCTGATTTGAAACAGCAGATATTTCACACTTTTAAATAACATTAAACATTATGGCTATGATGAAAATTTACATTCTGACATTTAG
Source organism: Maylandia zebra (assembly GCF_041146795.1). Taxonomy (NCBI): domain Eukaryota; kingdom Metazoa; phylum Chordata; class Actinopteri; order Cichliformes; family Cichlidae; genus Maylandia; species Maylandia zebra. Next base: position 31,872,427 of record NC_135176.1, on the reverse strand, counting down.
ATAGGACTACCGTAAAAATACAAATGTGCAAAAGTTGTAAACAAATCAGATGGTATGTGTGTGGTTTGTCACAGCCTGGTGGGCTCCTCGTCACTGTCGCTGCAGTTACCACAGCACTCCTGCAGGGGGAGGAAGAGAGCACCGATGTTACTGTCATTCACAGATGAATGCAGATCATTTTTCTATCGACTAAATTTTATTCATGTATTTGTATTGTATGTATTTACTGGTCTTTTTTGTTTTTTACCATCTTGCTGTTTTACCATATTAACTCCGCCTTACCGACGTCCGTCTGTCGAGTTAGCTTACACTACACAGTTTAGTGTACTTTGTGCTAGCTCACAGCTCGTGTGTGTTGATGTATGCTGGTAAATAAAAGAGCGGTGATGTTCTGGAGGTGAGGGAGGTTGCTCACATTTCTGCCGAACAGTCGCTGCAGGAGTCCCTGTTTGGGTGTCGGAGACGGCTGTCCTCTCCAGTCCAGGTCAGGAGGAACCGCCCCGTCCTGGTAGAAAACGTTGAGCTCTGTGAAACACTCTGTCTCGATCATCTGCCGAGAAAAACACAAAAATCTCAGAACCTGTGCAAAAACACGGGGCAGTTAGGAGTTTGTTCTTTTTACCACTAACATGGTCAAAAGGCTCGACTTGTTCTGGACAGCAGCCGTTAGTGAAGCAGGTGGCGACAGATCTGGCAGGTTTGACATGGCATGAAAAAGGGATGAAGGTGGGTTGCAAAGCAGCCTGGACTGACTTTATGGCCTCCCTGATTAAAGCTGTGCTTGATTTCTGTAACATGTTTTACATTTAAGACTGTTTTTCGAAAGAACAAATATAATGTTTGGTTACTCGTGTAACCACGGTTCTCTGGAAATTGAGCACTGCATCTAATTACTGGGGGAGTGTGAACCATCCTGTAACTTCCTGTCTTTGCAAGAACTCGTGTGCTGGTGCTTTTGGCTTGTTGAATGTACTTTCCTGTACTTAAAAAAATGTAATCTTATATCAATTATAATTTAATTAGTCCCATCTTCAGTCTTTTGAGTCCCTTTTTATGTTTTGTTCTATCTGTTATTTATTTTTTAAACTGAAATCTGCTCTAAAGGTCAGGCGACTTTTCCTAACAGTCACCATTTTCTCGGGTGAACAGTGTGCGCAACGACAAAGTGAGGACTGTGCTTTTCCAATTAGGTATTTTTATCCTCCTCCTACGGAGATGGAGCAGCAGCAGCATGTTTAACATTTTCTCACTGCTGTTAGTCATAAATGTCAAAACCTCTAAATATCATGATGCGGATGATAACATCATCAGGAGAACAAATTCCTTTTCCTGCATTTTTTACAGCAGGAGTGTGCCGAGTGTGAGTCTCTAACCTCGTTTTGCCAGGGAATGGAAACGCTGCCCGTGGACACTTTACTGTAGAAAGACTCGTCCTTGGGCTCCAGCTCCACCCCTTTAACTGTGGAGAACTGCTCGATGTCCAACACGTCTTTACAGTAGATGGCCTGAGGCTGAAACACACAAACACACACAGCCGATAAGGTCGTCAGTCTCAGCAGAGACAAGTCCAAACATCTCCAGTTATCTGACCCCACGTTGGCTTCCTGCCTTTGCCATCGTTTCCACGTGCATCACCCCGAGTCTTCGCCCTCCCCTCGTCAGCTTACCTCCAGCACAAGTCTGCGTTTACCTTTTCAGTCTTCTTTGGCTTTTATTGGGAAGCTCCTGCTTCACCCTGACAGCGCCTTCAGTCTTTTGAGTTCCTTTTTATGTTTTGCAACCTGCCAGTTTGCCTCGTCGGTGGCCTCTTTTGGAGGCACACCTGAAGGGGAAAAACACCTTGAAACCAAACTCTGCGTCTCTTTGATTAGATGCAAGCTCGCTCTGTACCCGCCCAACACGAAACCTGCTGTATGGATCCTTCCTGTTACAGACGCCGTGCAGCAGCTTCACAGAAATCACGCCAGGGCCTCGGAGACGCACTCACTCACGGTGCTGTGGAGTGCTCTCATTGTACAGCCTCTCACTCAGAGTTATTATTAGATACTTGGCTCTCGCATTATCGGCTAACGCACAAAATCAGCGAGGTCGTCCCACCTGACCCCCTCAGAATCAGCTCCATTAATAGAGCCAGTATCTGACATCACACGCTGGAGGTTTTCTAAGCGTTGGTCCTCAGAGCAGGCAGAGTGGGTCAAACATTTGGTGCTTTTTAAGTCACTTAATCCATTTTTACATCTACATGAAAACTGCCTATGAAGCTATGAGGGTTCAAAAATGCAGAATAAAAAAATAACTGAATCTTCTTTTTTAAGCAGCTTCCTTTAGAGGTCACCACTGAGGATCATCTGCCTCCATTTCATCCTCCTCAGTCACACCGAGCATCTGCAGTTCCTCCTTTCTTTCATAAAAAATGCATCAGCTGATTCTGAGGGTCGGATCAGGATCCGGTTGATCTTTTATGCCAGATGTGTCCAACTCCAGGCCTCGAGGGCCGGTGTCCTGCAGGTTTTAGATCTCACCCTGGGTCAACACACCTGAGTCACATGATTGGTTCGTTACCAGGCGTCTGGAGAACTTGTTGAGGAGGTGATTCAGCCATTTGAATCAGATCAAGTAACGACACAGAAAACCTCAAAACCATCCAGACTTAAGTGATTAAATTGATTTTATTACTTAAGTTAGTGCAGCCTGGCTTTAAGACGGACCTTTGTCTTTGTTTGGATCGGTGACGTGATTGGAGGCTTTTTGCTGCTTGAATAAAGTGAGCGTGGCTCACGCCGGGCTAAGGCTACGTTCACTCTGCAGGTCTTAATGCTCAAATCCGATTTTTTGATCAAATCCGATTTTTTTGTCTGCTCGTTCACACTACAAATAAAATGCGACAGCCAACGCGCTCTAGTGTGAACGCTCAAAGCGGCGCATGCGCAAAAGAAGACGTCACACACAACGCGCTCTGTACACCCAGAGCAAACAATATTGTTTCACTGATGGCCTTAATCTAAAGAGTTCGGACTTTACGTTTCCCAATTTTTGCTTTAAGTTATTTTGTTATTGACATAATAATGTAAATAACCTAATAATGATCCTTATTGCTGTTTTAGAGGAGCGCTGCTTCTAGCTGCAGATTTCTGTCAGAATCTGCAGATTATACAGAACAAATAAAATGTTCACGTTTCTCCAACGTTGTCTTTCCAACAGTTTCACTGACATCTACACTGGATGAACAGGAAGCGTTCGCGATGTCTTCTCCGGTGCTGATAATCGGCGTCTGTCTTGTGTCAGTGACGTAAAAGACGGATTTAATGGGACTTGACCGTTCAAACAGCAGTCGCTTTCTAAAACATCAGATATGTATCGATTCAGTACCACATACGAAAGTGACCCAGATCGGATTTGAAAATATCGGATTTGTGCCGTTCACCCTGTCAGACCATGATCGGGTATGGGTCGCATAATCGGCTTTGATGCGCTTTCGCCTGCAGTGTGAACGTAGCCTTAGACTGTGACGTTGGCTGACGATGCACAGACAGCTCTGATAGTTTTAACGGCAGAATCACAGAATCATCGTTGATCCCAGCGAACCACATGACGTGACCCCAGAGATGTTACTGAGTTTGGTATTTTTGTGATATTTAATGTTTTGTTTCTTCTTGTGTATTTAGTATCACGGGTGGAATTAAATGTTTATTTTGCACTAACTCACAAGAATCACAAGTCCTTCTATAACGGTTTTATGTTTTTATAGATTTTTAATCACCATCTGTGGAGTAGGTGGCGCTTGAGTCATGTGATGTATGAAACACCTTTTGATTGGTTAGACGCTGTCGAGTCTAGTTTTTACATTTTCTTGCCCCTCCCCCTCGTCTTCACCTGTCGCTGACTGTTGTCAGCTGCTGTGTGCTTTGCTCCCTCATGCGCCTCGTTGTGTCATCACTCCCTCGGCTATAAATAGTCTTGTTTGTTAAGACTTCTGTTTATGATCCCTGATTTGCTCGCTGCGTCCTTCCTGATTTCTCGTGTTTATTTTTGGATTTCAGGGTTTTTTCCAACCTTTGAACTTTGTGACTTTGTACTTTTGAACCTTCCAAAATAAAGGCAAACTCTGTACGCACTGACAGATACAGATCTCATCATTTGTCTTCACTCGGGGAAACAAAAATGAATGTGTGACGGATGAAGAGTCTCAGACTTCATCTCGGGTCACCAACAAACCTGTTTTCAGGCTCGTACCTGAACGTCAAGTCACAAACTTGTCAACGACTCTTCAGAAGCCGAGTTTTGAGTTTCGAGTATCTACATGATAAAAATTAAAATCTTTTTAAGGTCGGTGTGCTCGCTCTGGACTTACATCAGGGATGAAGGGTGTCTGCAGCATGCCGGCCTCCAGCCGTTTGAAGTTGATGGAGCGGAAGATGGGATGAGCTTTGACCTCAGTGGCTCCGCCCCCCAGGCAGCCCAGCCTCTCGGTGGGATCTTTGGCCAGCAGCTGAGGGGTTAAAAACACAGCAGAGCTTTAGAGAAGGTGGAGAGTTGCTGCTTCAGGTCAGGCGTTAAAGCATCAGCGGATACGCCTCAGACAAAAGTTGAGCCGGGTTTCATTTTCCACCAGTTTTTCAGAGTTTTAGCAGGAAGCTGTGTGTTTGTATTCAAAGCATGACGTGTCTGCGAAAAGCAGCCAAAGGCAAAGACTTCTGGATGTTTGCTACCCTCTTTATTAAAACGAAGCAGACACAGTGCCAGTGACCAGCTTTGCTTGTCTGGCCTCCACAGTCTCACGCATCGTGACTCTGATCTTCAGGAGGAAGTTCCCTCGTCTAAAGCTTGTTTTCCTAAGCATGGAACAGGTTTTCCTGAAACCCTGCAGTGAGATGACAATAATTTCCCATCTTTGAGCCGTGTGCACTCGCCCTCCAGGTGTCCAATTATGAGTCAGGATAAACTCAGACTACAGGTGAACCACAGATCTCACCTTAATCAACCTCCCACCTGACTTTCATTTAAAACAAGATGCAGGTGGAGATCTGACCAATGACCAAAAACAAACTGCAGTATTTCCTGTTGGGAGGTTATTCCGTCTTCTGTTTGTTAGCAGACTCAGCAAACATGGCTGAACCGCAGACGGACGATTCGCCGCGAAGACGGCAAACGCACACGTCTGCGTGGTGTCCCTGGACGTTTCTCTGCGTGAGAATTCGGTCATTTGTTTCGTCCATTCACCAAAATCTGGGACGATGTTTATAACGAGGTTTGTGATTTGGCCCTCGACCATGACATGGTGCAGCGTTTTAAAATGTTTGCCTTTCACGCCAAAGAAGGCTGGATTCTGGGGGGAGACACACCCCCAGCCTCGTGGAGTTATGAGCTGACGTTGTCTTATGTTCGGTTCTGAGTCTGGATGAATGGGATGAATGTATCTGGGTACAGCTAATCTGGATCCACACGTCCTCCTGGATCCAGGAATATTGGACGATTACGAATAATCGCGGGGAGCAGGGAGATCTCGCCGCAACGTTTCAGCCACTCTGAAAAGCTGAGTCTAAAAACCGGAGTACGAAAACATCAGTCAGCTATACGATGGCGTGACTGAGGTGGCAGATGGGAGCTAAAGACGCCGAAGAGAAAGAAGTTCCACCCACCATTTTACAGAGGGACTTGGCGTCCTCGGAGAACTTGCTGGAATATTCCTCCTCCACCTCCCTCACCAGCCGCTCCACTTCCTCCCTCTTGATCTTCTTCTTCCTCTGCTGGAAAGGCGACTGGCCCTCGATCATCTCGTACAGCAGGCAGCCCAGCGCCCACCAGTCAGGGCTGAGGGTGTACCGCTCGTTTTTCACCACCTCTGGAGCTGGAGGGGAGCGAGGAGGCGGTGGGAGAGAAATTAGAAATCTGGATCGTAAGGTGGATGTTTGTACTACAGTAAAAGTACAATTACCACTTTGTAAAAGTCCTGAACTAGATAAACTGAGTACAAATACACAGGAACCAAATGTTTCCCAACACTCGAGTGTTAAGTGTAAAAGCTTTGTTACTGTGAAACGTCTCAGTGTTAAATTAAAGTTGGTAAAAACATTTAACGTCCCTTTGAAATGTGTTTGATGTGAAAGCACTTCATACTCTAGTGCAGTGCTCACATAAATGTACTTGCTCAGTAAAGGTCAGAGGTCACTTACACATGTATCCTACTGTTCCCACTCGTCCTTTGATGGTTTCTCCCTCTGGCACATGAACCGCTAGACCCAGGTCTGATATCCTGATGTGACCTGAAGACACAAATGTTAGCAACCATGAGGATAATCGGCTAATTAAAGATTTACTCCATCTACCCATCTGCTCAAAGCTCCCTCCTGTGGTCCACTCGCTCTACACAGGCCCCTGTTTCTGACTTCTTGAGACTTTCAGTCACTGGTGATTCAACTGTAGACAGTTTTGTGGGCCTGCCGCTTCTTTTTTCCTCCACTTGTCCAGCATATCTCAGTATATGTTAGCATGCTGAGATCAGTTTTCAGCTAACAGCTCTATGAAAAGCGCCTTGCTTCAAAATGGCATTAAATACCTTCCAGACTGTCATTTTTATTGCTTTATCTAAATAAATGGAAACAAATTATGTTTTTGTGTTAGTAACAAACTGCGAGTTCTTTGCAAACGTGTCTGTTATGTGGACACAACACTGGTTCATCCCTTGAGCTCTTTTTAAGATTGAACTATTGAAAAGTCAGAGTTAAAGTGGTCCAGGTCTGAGCGACTCTCAGCGAGCTGGAGAACTATTGTTTAAAAAACTTTGAAAGTGACAACAGAGTCTGGCTCACTGTAAAGAAAGGAGGGGTGGCTCAGGACTGTGTTTAGAAATCATTCCCATTGAAGGCTCAGATTCATCGAACAAACCATCAATCATCAAGTTTTTGCAAACGGAGAATCTCAGATTTAGACTTTCATGGCGTTTGTCTTTAGCTTCAGTCACTCTGTTAGTGATGTCAGCAGAGACTGGCGCTGCCTGAGGAGAGTTTCCTGGAGTCAGAGCGCCCTCTGGTGTTTAACAGCAAACACTGAAACTGCAAAAGTGAATCTTGGAGTGGAAGCGGAGCTCGCGTTAACCATAAATGCTTTTTAATCTGTATTTGAGTCAGATAAATATGACTTGCTGCTTCCCGGAGATCTTTAACAAGGCCTCATTTTCACCCTCCTCCCCCCCCACCTGCCATATTTTTATTTTTCCAAACACTGACTGGAATTACTGCAAAAGTTCATCGTGCAATGTTACTGAAAGACGTGCAGAATTAAAGATTTGATGATGTTTGTGGTGGCGATATCTCCTCCTCGGTAATCGGACTCACCGTGGTCGTCCAGCAGGATGTTTTCTGGCTTTAGGTCCCTACGCAGAAGATAAAGACACGGAGAGTGAGCAGAAAGGCAGGAGCCAATGAGATGAGAGGAAGGTGTCCGGGTGCTCACCTGTAGACGATCCGCTCCCGGTGGAGGTCCTCCAGGCCGCAGCAGATCTCCGCGGTGTAGAAGATGGCTCTCTTCTCATCGAAACCCGCGTCACCCATGTGATAGATGTGAAACTTTAAATCGCCGCCGTTCATGAGAGTCAGCACGAGGCACAGGGCGTCCTTGGTCTCGTAGGCGTACGCTAAACTCACCTGGAGATGGACAGGAGTCGTGTGTTTAAGCATTTGGAGCTGGGAGTGATTCATGGACTCTTCTAGGGCGGCTTTGCATGATTCACACAACTTTCAGCCGTTTGTGACTAAATCGACGAGCTGATCTGAGAGCTGCTCTAAAGCCCTGAGGTTGTTAAGCAGTATGCTGCAGCTGCTTACACACACACTGCCAACATGCTCACCGAGGCTCCGGCTCTTCATACACACATGTGGATGTTAATATGTGGAATCTGTAGGCAGCCAATAAGATCTCTGACACTGAGAGGTCGACTGACTGATGCAGGGGAAATGCTGTGGCTGGTTTTCATTTAGGATTTAAACGTATTTGCAACGAGGACGTTGAATTGCATCAAAAATGTGCGCACTGTCCTCAGATGCCGTGCTGCAGAGATTCTGAGTTTGTCGGCGCCGTCGACTGTTTTCTTTTGAAAACTGTAATCCTTTTAAGTTTAGTTCAGCATGTTCTGTTCTGCACACATAAACACAAAAACCTCGTGCCAAAGATTTCCAAACTGATTAAGATGTGTTAATTAAAGCCGTCTGTGAGTTTTCGCATTAAACCCCGGGAGACGGTGTAGGCCCGAGAGCCCGGACGAGCCGACTGACGGCCGTCCAAATCATATAACAGCTGAACGAAGTCCATCTGGTGGAGAATCAAACCACAGCAGAGACGCTGCAAACCTCAGCGCTGCCTTTTAATTACTGCCACCGCGACGATCCCTCGATCTGAAGCTGAGATGAGATACTTACTACAAATCTGCTGTTGACTTTCTCCAGGATCTGCTTCTCGTTGAGGGCCATAGACTCTCCTTTCCTCTTCTTTATCCTCTTCTTCTCCAGCTTCTTGCAGGCGTACATTTTCCCCGTGGCTCGTACCTGACAGGCACACACCTGCAGAGGACGGGGTGGAAGAAAAAGGACACGTTAGGATCCCTGAAAACATCATCATTTAAAAAAGAAAAATTTAAACCAACAAAACTATGGAAGCCCGTTTCCACCACACACAAAAAAGTATCTATAACTCGAAATTTCGAGTTATTTTCTCAAAATTTCAACTTATTAACTCAAAATTTTGAGAAAATAACTTGAAATTTTGAGTTATGGATACATTTTTTTTTAGTGGTGGAAACGGGCTTCATTACAAAACCTCGCTGGAAACTGACTGAAAAAATCATGAAAACTAAAAAAAAAATCAAACTATTAACTGCAGCAAATGAGGAGGAAACGAGTTCACGTTGGATTCTATCACATAAACACACAGTTAAAGGAAACTTAATGTCTCAGCTGTAGTGACTTTTGTGAGGCAGCAGCAGTGTTAAGGTAAAGAAACAACTCACTACTGACAGGCTGAGAAACACAAGCTGTGGTAAAACAACCACATTTAAGCTTTTTCTTTTTGACACTGCAAATACAATTATGTTGTATTTGTTACAGTGACAATACACACATGATGGTTATCTTATCCAACATCATTCAGTGTGAAACTGTTCGACGCAGAAGAACCGAAACAAACCCCGGGTTTTGTTCAGATTTTGCCAAACTGTACCAGAGGAATGGATTTAAATCAGACATGCTTCATGGAGCTTGGACGCGGATCAAACATTGTTTTTCTTTCTGGAGAATGCGCGGAGGGTGGTGGGATCTTTGCGGTTTGTTGCTTCATTGTCTGCTCTGCTTGTCCCTTTTATTAACTTGTACAAACTTCAGAGGAGAGCATCCAGCTGTGTTCAGTGCAGTGTCCTCCTCCTTCTGGTAGTATCAGTGCTCAGATCATCCTCTGAGCCTGGAGGTAAGATTTGCATGGTTTCATTAAATATACTGAAGTTACTGTACAAAAGCAATCAGCTGACTCTGAGGGGGTCAGATGGGAGGCACTGAACGACCCCAGAGCCCCTCATGCAGGTCAAAGACGGTCAGAAAATGTTAGCACTCCGAATTGCCGTTGTGTATCACTTAAAGGTGTCCCCTGTTTTCTCCTCACCACGACCTTCCTTGTGGTTCCAGTAAATTCGACTCACCGTGATCTGAACCGACAAAACTGACCCTGACTTAATGTCCCCTGTTATCTCATGACCTGATGCGTATACGCCTAATCAGCTATCAGTGTTTGGAATTAAAACAGACTCGTCTCATTAGACGAACAGAGGGCACAGAGACACCATTCAGTGGTGTGTAACAGGATTTAGATGCCTCCGATAAAGTCCTTCATTTCAGGGGCCAAAGAAAAGATTGAATTAGGAACACTGAACTCTTCTGCACGATTAGACCGTTTAAAGGTTTTAATGCATTTGTTTTAGTCTGACCTCAGTGAACAGCACCCATTTCTCTGAATCTAAATGACTGGAACGTAACTGACAATTTTTCCTTCTGCCCTGTGTTTCTTTGGCCAGTGTTAGGACCCACAAACTCATCTACAGCCTCTGATTTCTTAACGCTTGAGATTAAATCCAATAAAAACATGTCTTAAAGTCTAGAACTTTCTGACTTACCAATGCATAACTTTTCATTCAAATCTTCACTGACCTCAAATGAGGGCAGAGCCTCTGAACTTTTAACTCTTGTAACTTTACCTGTATATACTGTAGCTGCCCAAGAAAGATTGTTTTAATGACATTATGGCAACATAACACATTATAATTAAAGTAACAAAAACTTTCAGTACTCACCTCTCCAAAACCACCTTTTCCTAAAACTCTGTACTGTCTGAATGTATTTTTCGTCACTGGTTGCCTGTTTGACAAAGAGAGAAACTCACTTTAATAAACGTCCAGTTTAAAAACCAATGTACACGTGTTTAGAAATGAAATGACATGAAAAAAGGATGTTTAGGAAAGCTATAATGATGATATAGCTGAACCAGTTTAAAACCAGTTTAAAACTTGAAAGAAAAGCAGTGTTAAGTCTGCTCATTTTCCCTTTGTTTGTTTGTTTGTCTCCAATCAAGAAAAACAAAGAATTGCAAACAAACTTTAACTTCAGACACATACGAGCCGTATACATGTTACACGAAAAACAGCCACGTTTCTTTTATTACTTTATTTTTTTATTTGTCAAGAGATAAAATTAGAGAGATAGCCAGCTAACTGCTACTATGGTTGTCAAACAGTTTGTAGGCTACTATTAGCATATCGGCTATCATTAGTTAAAAGAAACCCAGTTTTATCTATTAGAGCCTCGCTAGCCTGTTAGGAAATTGACTATGAGGAGAAAACTGTTTGGTCAGATGTTCAAGTCGTGGAGATTCTTTGTTTGGTTTTATGGACCAATTTTAACTTTTCGTCTTTGTCTGGTCAATGTTGGCTAATGCTAGCATGAGTGCTTATATAGATAAATTGCTAAAATTTCATTTGTTTTCTAATTGGATGTAGCAATAATTTTTTTGTTTGATTTTTTTGTCCTCTTAGTCTCTTTGTCAAAGGTAATGCTAATTAGCTATTAGCTTGACATCAGATGCTAGCTATCAGTTAGCTATATAGTCAGTTTTCCTGGGGAGTAGGGAAAACCACTGATATTTGGTTTTAATCACCCATTGATAACTTGAATTAACAGCTATCATCTAAACTTTGTTAGAAGTGATCAACACTGAGTGTCTACTTAATACATCTGATTTAACAATAATCCATTACTTTGGTTTAATAAAAGTAGATTAAATAAGGCTACGTTCACACTGCAGGCGAAAGCGCATCAAATCGGACTTTTTTGACCCTATGCGACCCATATCCGATCATGCTATGACATTGTGAACGGCACAAATCCGACCTGGGCCACTTTCATATGTGGTACTGAATTGATACATATTTGTTTTAGAAAGCGACTGCTATTTGAACGGTCAAGTCGCATTAAATCCGTCTTTTACGTCACTGACACAGGACAGACGCCAATTATCAGCGCCCGAGAAGACATCGTGAACACTTCCTGGCCATCCAGTGAAACTGTTTAGAAGAAAACGTTGGAGAAACGTGAACATTTCATTTGTACTGTATAATCTGCAGATTCTGACAGAAATCTGCAGCTATCCTTTGAAGCACCGCTCCTCTAAAACAGCAATAATGATAATTATTAGGCCAAATGTAAATAACAAAATATCTTTATAACTTAAAGCAAAATTGTGAAACGTAAAGTCAGAAACAAGTCTTTATATTAAGGCTATCAGTCAAACAATACTGTTGGTCTGGGTCTAAACAGAGCGCGTTGTGTGTGACGTCTTCTTTTGCGCATGCGCCGCTTTGAGCGTTCACACTAGAGCGCGTTGGCTGTCGCATTTGTAGTGTGAACGAGCAGACAAAAAAAATCGGATTTGATCAAAAAATCGGATGTGAGCATTAAGACATGCAGTGTGAACGTAGCCTAAGTGTCTTGTTTTGATCTTCAGGTGACCGTTACTTTAATAATGACTTATTGTGTGAAAACTATAAGATACCAGCAGCTCTGCATGCCACCTGTTTGAACAATGCAGTGGTTTGAAATACAGTTTTTCTGTTGACAGACAGTCGTTGGTAAATGGATTGCAGAGAACCGCACACTGTTGTAAACCAGCACCACTGATCTGGACCCTCCTGGGATCAACACTCTCATCTCATCAGCCCTTTTGGGCATTTTGGTCATCCAACTGGGTAATTTAAATGGACCCTGGGGCACAGGCTCATTAAACCTGATGACTCATTTACTGCTTAATGAGCCATGGGATGAAAATTCTCATTTCTTTTTTCACATTTGCATTTTTTAATAATTGGCATTGGTTTTGTATATTTGCATTAAGCACATGTGACATCCTTCGTGCTTTTATTGGCAAATTTCTCTGCCAACAATCATCTGATGTATTCAAATGGAAATCACAAGGAATATGGAAAGTTACTAGCAACAAAAGCACCACTCTCTCTGCTGCCCTGCATATTAAAACGTGCAGTAGCCCTCACTTTTAATGTGTTAATATCTTTTTATTGACAGTGTTGGAACATACTCTAATGAAACTCAAAGATTTTCTCCATCTTTCTCTTTAGGCTTTAATAGCATGTGGACTGATTTCTATGTGATAGGTTGATAAAGTCACACTGATGCTTACGTCCAATTCCCTTTCCTAATTTCCCAGCATCAACAATGAGCAACACTAGCTAGCATTAGCTTACAAACAACACAACTCCACATACAGGCGAAAAACAATCACAGATCCAGCTTCTGATTTAAATTGAGACACAGCTAGCTAACAGGGTGGGAAGCAAATAATAAATTATTGACATTACTTTGAGAGCCAGTTTCCCCGTTTAGGTTTCTTCACTCTCTCTGACTGCACTCCTGCATCATCAGCTGCTTACTATCAGCCATTACCCAGCCCTGCTAAATCAGCCCCATTAGTCTGCGGGCGTATTCTTCTCTTGAGTTAGTCAGTCTGTCTCGTTTTTCCAGCAAGAGAGCAATCTGCCTGCACGAGAGAAGCTTTTAAGAAGTACTGACAGGGAAAAATTACTTTCCTTCTTGTCGTCACGTCTGACACTTTTCTCTCCTTACTTGAAGCACAAAGATTTTGTTCATCTTTAAGTTCACCAATTAAATCCAAATGTCAGATTTGTTTTGTCCCTTTGTGTCTTTTTGCCTAAGTTAATAAAAGGCAGAGATTCTGAGGTTTATTCAGATTGTGACTTGGTAGCTTTAGTTGAACATTTACTCAAATTTAGGCTTATTTATCAGTTTCTGGCCTCTGATCAGGAGGCTGGAAGAAATTGAGGTATTATGTTTTATAATCTTGTTGGAGACCAAAGGCAAGATGAAAATACCATAATCTCCATTAGGCATTTAATTATTTTCTATCTGAATAAAGTTTAGATTGCTTTACTTTGGTTCTTAGCAGTCCAAGATGGGGAGTGTCCCTGTTGGATAAGGCTACAATCCTTGTTTTTGTTCTGATCATATTTCTGAGTTAAACTGCAAGAAGTCATTGAGTTTTTAATGCCAGGCAGACAGAAGTACAGGGAGGACTCTTTCTTTTCAGGACTAAATGAGACATAACTGGCAGTCATTAGTTTATTTCTATAAAGAGGTCCAAGGTCTAAGCCCTGTGGGACCCCACATGCTATCTTTAAGTGATGACGTGATGAATCCTGCTTCCAGGCCTAAATTACTCTGTGTTGTGTTTTTAAAGCTCAGTTTTCAAAACCTTACGATGTAACTCCAGCCCAGCCCATGCAGCAGTATATCAATGACTAACCTCGTATTGTGGATGGATTATCTCAGTTGTTCTCCTGGCTGAAGTTTGGTCCGTTTACAGCATCCTGCCATGCGATTACATTTGTCCCTAACCATCGGGAACTCTCACGTTAACTTTTATCAAGTGGAAAAAAGCGTTCATCCTCCAGCTTCACTGTGTTTATGTTATGCTAACATAGCTGTGTCGCTAGCCACCAGGTAGCACAACATTATATACCAGCTCGTCCAACTTCAGTAACCCTACAAACATCACTGCTGTTTAGTTTCCTGTCTTCATTTATGTTGGAAGTGATAGCAGAGCTGTACGTTTGAATGTTTCAGAAATCTCTCAGTCAGAGCATGCTATCTCATGTTTAGGTGCAAACTAGCGAGCTAACTTCCTGCTAACTTCTAACTCCGTTAAATTTCATAAATCCTGTTTTCATGGATGCCTGGATGTTAAGCTTAATTGTTACACCTGGTAAAGCAGCAACGCTGATCTTTTGAGCACAAACCTGACTATAATTCTTTTAGCCTTGCTGAGCAAAACAACTTCAGGTAAATTTTTTGACTACACTGAGCAAATCAGTGAATTATATTTCCGAACTATAAATGAGCTAAATTTTCTACTGCCCTCTTAGAGTGACTAAAAATGACATGCAGCTTTATGTAAAACAATTTCTTGGCTCAAGCTGTCTCTCTGATAACTGCGTGGAGACATCTTGAATGACCACGACTTTAATCTCTGTCAGTCAGCAGCACGGCAGCCTGGCTTTACTGCTAAAAGAGAACTTCCACTTATGATGCTCATTTCTCATGATTTTGCCTCATTTAAAGGAAGGAATTCAGAGCTAGTCCTTGAAACTTCAGTCGATGAACTGAGAAGTTTGAGGTCAACAACCCTCCGCAGTTCCCGGAAAACCGATCACGCTAAACCCTTTAAAAAACTGTTAAACGGCATGTGAGGCTGGAACAAACGAGACTTGTGTTTTATATCTGCTAAACGTGGATCCCTGTAAGATTCCCTGGTTTCCCAAGAGTGTTGTTTCCGCTAATCCATCATGAGCAGAAGTTTAAACAATGAAAGCAAAACAGTCTGCAGGATCCAGAGTTTGTTTGCGGCATCGCTGAAGTTTTCAAAGTGGAGACTGGGAACCATCAGAGAAGCAAAAAAACCTGACAAAACTGCCATTATGCCATTGTGTGTCGGCTTACTCCACCACAAACAAATTAACAAAGCACTCATCAGAGCGTGCTTACAGCTGAATACCAGGAATCAGGACCCTGGTGTTTCCTGGGAATCCTCATCAGGAGAAGTCCCTGTGGGAAGTCTGGATTTTGGCTTGTGGATATTTTTCTCAGTGTTGAAAGAAGAAACTATTTCTTCCAATTACTCTGTGTGTTAAAGTGGCAGCGCAGTCATGTGACAGAATATCCTAAGGGAAAAGTTAAGGTCGCCAGATGTGACCTTGAGTGGTTTCACTGCGTCCTTCGAGCAGCTGCAGGTCGCTTCATAATTAACCAAACATTTCTAAGGAAGCCACACTGGAATCTTAAAAAAAACAAGTGTGACACACAAGACTAAAGAAGAAGAACTTCTTTCATTGCTGGTTCACAAAGATTTGCTTGAGTGAATTCATGACGATGTTTATGTGAAGCGTTTGGATCTTCTTTTGCTGCTGGTTCGGTCAATATTGTTTGGAGAGACATCAAAGTAACAGCTTTAGAATCGGCTCATAAAGGGCGTGAACACAAAGCGCGGACCCGCCGACAGATCAGAATCAGCGAGCTGTCGGCTTTCAGCCCCGACCGTGAGAAAGGCGACATCTCACTGATTCTGATCCGCGGGTCGCGCTGTGTGTTTAAGTCTATGTGCAGAATCCCTGTACCTGCTCTCATTTACTGTCTTAACTGTTTGGTGGTTCTTGAAATTTTGTGAGATGTCACCAGAGATTCTGGCATTTCGGGCAAAATAAATTTATATTAAAAAATCGATTCAGGATTTTAATGAATCGATTTTACGTTATCCAAGCCAGAATCGATTTTAATCGATGAATCGATTATAAAAACCCACCCCTATTTGAGACACCCTGCTGTGTCTATTTTCTGGTGTGATTTAAAAACGATCTACAGCGCCATCTGCTGTGTATAAAAACATGGACGTCTCTTTCAGCCAACCAGCAGGGGCCGACTGCTTGATTTTTATAGGAAGTCCAATTGTTTAAGTACTCCCTGTGCCAGGAGCAGTTGGGTTTTTTCTGCTCTAGGATGTGTACGATGTCACAGAAGCCACACCCACCTTCAAACCTCAAAGAATCCAGGAATAGAAAAGTGTAGCTGAAGGTGAATCGCTGCTCTTGCTTCAGGTATTTAGGAGTTGTTTGCAGGACACGTTGGAGCTGTTTGGAGAGATTGTCATCCTTTGTTTTTCTGTAAACCTGTTATCGCTCAGCACAGCTCTGTGGAAGCGTTTATCTCTTATTTCTGAAGACGTGATTAGACACTGCTCGGTCACACTGCATGATTGAGCAAACGCCCTCGGGTGTTGCTTGAAATTCTGCAGAACCCCCTGTAGGCTGTCTGTTCGAGTAGCTACCCCATAGTATTCAACAGAAAAGTGAAACATCCCCATTGAGCAATTTCCAAATCAGATTTTTAAACGTGTGACGGTGATTTTGTTTGTAAAGACTGTTCTCACCCCCCCGGGGAGATTGAAGGACACTGATGAAGCAGCTGAGCGTGTTCGTACTGGTCCTGTGGAGGATTTAGTGCCTCTGAATGTGCCTGAGTTATTTTTTTTAAGTTGAAAAAGTTGCTGCACACAGAGAGCAGAAAGAAAGAAGGAGAAAGTTGGTGTTTATGCTTAAATGTTACCTCTCCAGCCATTTCCACTGGAGGAACCTGTTGTAGTACATGCTGTCGAGGTAGTCTGCGAAGGGCGCCATGCTCAGGTAGTCGTGGATCAGTCTGGAAAACACACAACACAACAGCTGTCAGTTTCACACTGAATTCAGCTTCATCACTGAGAGATCTCCGATCATTTAAGTCATTTAAGTCAACAATCTAATTATTTCTGCGTCTCCTGTTTGCTGTGACCTCACTGGTCTCGTTGGGTTAAGGTGAACCTCACACTGGACTCAGGAAAATGAAGGATTTTCGGGTATTTTATTCCCTTCATGTGGACACAAACCTGCCGAGTCGAACATGACTTTGTTGTGAGTTGGGATGTTCCTGGTGACACTTTATTAGTGATTAAACGACTCAGAGGGGCTCAGAGCAGAGCTAATGGTCCTCCACATCGAAAGAAGTCAGTCCATGCTCAGGACACTGAGTAGGACACCTCCCAGCAGACCCCTACTAGGAGGAGGGACATGCTGCAGAGATGATATAACATGTCTGGCTTCAGAGTCCCACACTGTCTCTGCGGATGAGCTGGTGGAGGTGCTGCTCCATCCTGCACTCAGATAAGCAATATGGACGGATGGCTGGACAACGGAGAGATCTCAGATTAGTCGAGTCATCTAAAAGCCAGACAAAAAAAAGGTACAGTGCAGACTAACTCTGTGGCAAGGCGTGGTCTGTGATGCTGCTGCAGGTGAGATGGACGCACCTGCACAGCATCTGCAATCACCTCGCCAGTGCAAAAGGCTGTGCTGTTGTCATTAGTTTTGTTGTTGTTGGTATGTGTCCGGCTGTGAGCTGCAGCCAAGGTGTTTGAGTGTGCAGCAACCGTTAATAAGATGCTGCAAAGCATGCAAACATCGCTGGGTCTGTCGTGGTTTTATCACAAACCCGTTTGCTTATTTCCTGTTTTGGATGCTCCTGAAATCCTGCAGGTCTGCCAGTAAACCTCCTCTCTTGCACACACCTCTTCTTCGGTCATCAGTGTCCTCAATGAGACTTTGCTTCGATGCACAGGCTTTTTAAATTACAGCGTTAGCCATAAATGTTTCATCCTTGGGTGCCCTGTATGCATCCTGCAGGAAGCCTCCGGTGGACGTTAGAGGAACTGCAGGTTACCCTCAGGTGGGCAGCCACAGAGTGACCCACACAGAGCTTTGAATGGTCTACTGTCAGCTGTAAGTTGACGCACGATGGCTGCTTTACATTTGCAGTTCAGAGATCGCGGTGTTGATTTTGCCTCTCTGCGCTGCATCACGCCTACGCAGCGGTGAAGAGGACGTTACTCAACATGTGAGTGTTGTTAGCACACCGCATCAGAGAAGCAGCATTAAATGTATTCATATTATTTTTACAACCTGCTCAAGTCAAACTTTTCTTTTCCTTTTTTTAGTTAGTTTTGTTTTACGTCATCTGCAGCCTGACAAACAGCCACCGATACTGGAGACGTTACAAAGACTCAGGGCTTTAAAATGAACCTGTGATTATTGGAATTTCATTGTCACGCATCTCTCTGTAGTGCTGTCGGCTCTTTGCCTCACATTCTGAAGCACCGTGAGGCGACTGTTGTTGTGGTTTGGTGTGATATAAATAAAACTGAATTGAATTATTGTTGCGTAACAAAAACCCCAGAAACACTCCAGCAAACGTTATTAGACGGAGAACTCTTCGGACGTTTGGTCCTCCTCTGGGCCAATCATAACCCCTCACACACACAACACTCAGGACACAAGTTTGAAAAAACCGTTGACTTTATCACCTTCTAAAAATCGACGCTGCTCTGAACTGTGACTTCAGTTGGACTCGAGCCTTGTGACTTTTAAAGACTTCGCACGGGGCCGACATCAAAGCCCGGCTGCCGGTTTCTCTGCAGGGCCCTCGATGTTTACCAGAGATATTTCTGGATAAGCGCTAATGCCGACACCCTCGACACAAAGGGATGTTTTATTTCACGCAGAATGGATAAAGTCTGTCATATCTGCACAACTGAATCTCTTATATTTGACATTAAGTGGCAATTTCTCTGCCGCGCCTACACAAACAGGGCATTGTTCAAACAAACGCCGATTCGTTTCCAAGCTCATCACACGCTCGGAAAACCTGCAGCTTCTCAAACGTAGATGTAATCACATTTTCCTTCATGTGTCCATAAAATGAAGCGTCTGAGTGGGAAGATTCTGGGGGAAATCTTTTTTTGTGACGCAGAGACAAAACGCACATCACTGCCCATCCACAGAGTCGGGTTAAAGCCGCAGCAGGTGAAGCAGAATATTCCAGATCTTGTGATATTCCCAGTAAAGTGAAGCAGCTTGGACTTGAGATAGGATCTGGATGCGGCACATTCATCTTTCTGTCTGACGCTGCTCGTCTTATTTTGTTGGAGTCAGCTGTTGGTGCCGTTACTCGTGTGTTTGACCATCATCAGGTAAATGCTGACGCCATAAACGAGTCCTAGAGTTCAAAGGCTTTTTGTGAGAAAGCATGAACAAAGAGAGCAGCTGTTGTATTTTAAATATTTCGAGGTAAAAGAATACATTTGACTCAGCTGATTTAATTTATTTACCCTGAAACGGAAACTGTTTCTTACTCCAGTTTGTAAATGGTGCTGTGGGGATCCCAGCTTTACTCAACTGCAGTGAAAGGGAAGGTTAAAAGTACTGATTGAGTCAACAACCATATTATTTTGGTTTTATGGGTTTCCACTGTGGTTTGTAAACTCTGATGTCATTAGATGTACATTAGAGTCAGGAAATAGCACCTCGGCCTGTTCATGGGTTTCCTAATAATAATATCTGGTGACGTCTTTGGTTGGCGAATGGTCTCAGCTCTGAATGTTTCCTTTTCTGATTTTCTTTGAAAACAGTTTGTTATGGACTGGTTTCACTGGTCTGAAACTGACTGAGGATTCTTGTTTCAGCCTCAGGGCTGCTTACTCCGGACTGTAAGGTGTGTGGGGGGGTCTCAGATTTAATTTCTTTGATTTATCTAACAGCTTAGGTTTTACATTTGTGTTACAAGTCACTTTTTGTTTATGTGTGTTTTTTGGTAGTATCCCCTTGCCCAGTGAAAACCTCTCAACTTTAATGTTCCTGGGGTCCAAGGTGAGCGAGAGTCTGAACAAGCACATTAATCAAACCTTAAAAAAGCTGATCTGATTAAACTGGGGAAATATATCCAAAAGAACAGCAAACAAATCCTTAAAAACCCTGCAATCTTACTTGGTACAGTCCTTGAAGAGGTCTTTGCAGGCCTCCTGCTGCAGCCTCTCTGTGCACTGAGCCATCATGGCCTCCTCCACCTCAGGCACGTGGTCCTCTGACTGCACAGGGAAAAAAACACATGAAATCCAGGTGAAAACAGTGAATCAGCTCCGACTGTAACTCTGACAGAGAGAGCCGGACGGATGAGGTTTGAGACGGAGCTGGGAGGTGTTTGTGTTCGTCTGCAGGTTCAGACCTGCACGTTCGCGCTCACACAGAATTAGCAGGAAACATCAGGGCGGAGCTTCAGCCTGAACCGAGGCCTGAACTACGAGGCGAGGCCAGGATTTCTTTCTGTTATCTGGCTTCACTGATCCTGACACAGGCAATGACCAATCAGAGTATCAGAAGCACAGATGCTGGTCAGGCATCAGACTACCTATCTCACCTGGCCTGGAAACACCTGAGGTAGAGAGAAAAGACTTTTGACCCTCTTACTATCAAACACAGAGATCTGATTGGTCAGCAGGCGGTGATCTCTTATGTCAAACATAACCTTCGCCTGCTGAGAAGTGAACCACCTTCATGACACTGAAACTTCAGGATTATCCTGAACCTCACAAACCCTCCTTCATAGTTCAGGCCTCAGGACTGCAGGTAGTTACATCATCATAAGGTCAGCCAATGAGCGGCTCTGCTCCCATCATCATCCATCATCAGCTGATTAAATCTGATTTTCCATCAGATTTCCTTCTTGACGAGCCGGACTGAGCGCTTTCTCCTGAGTGATGCGTTCAGGGACGCTCTAGAGGCAGGTGTTTTTAAAATTCAACCACAGTGGGGGCATTTAACAGAAGACAGTCGAACCTTCTGCTACAAAACTGGCTGAAAAAATAATAACAGTAAAAAACTAAAAAATACAAATAAATTTAGCACTTTGTCCAAAACTCAGTGACTCTATTCAGTCTGCTGTGATGACGAGTTTTATTAATTTAATAATTTACATGTATTTTGAATAAAATTATAAAATAAATCTATAGTGCACACTGTCACAGCACACTGGTACCGACAGACAGAAACAATGTAAAACATGGAAAAGATTTGACGACTTTTGGTCTGATATTTTTGTCAATGAATGCATCATTAATAAAAGTTTAAATCACTCCGACAGAGCTCCTCTGCTACTTTGACAACAAAACTGATGTTTTGTTGTCAAATTCAAGATCGTCCAATGCAATAATTTTCTTTAAACATCACAGTTTGGACACTTTTCAGGTGATTTTTGTAGATATTTTATGTTTGTGACACATTTAATGACCAAAAGCCAGTGGAAACCTTTTGGTCATTTGATGGTCGTTGGTCTTCAGTTTGGGCTTGTTTCTATATCTTCCTGCTTCAGAGGGAAATGAGCTTTGAGCTATCTCTGATCCTGTACATGTGGGCAATAAACAAAAATACTAACAGATATCATCCTAATAAAAATAAAACCATGTCAGACCTGACAGGAAACATCAGAAAGTACCTTTGGGTTGAAGTATTTTTCGATGAGCTCCTGTCCGCACTCCTTCCTCTTCTCATCCGGCGTCACCTCGTAATCCGCCTGCAGAGAAACGCACACATCAGCATGCTGTCAGCAGGCGCTAATACTCAAATAACACAATCTGAGGACAAAACTGTGCTCAACTTATCTCAGTGAATTCATTTACTGCCATGACCTGAGTTTACTTTTTGTTTGTGACATTATGTTCTAGGGCCTTTGTATTTCTTAGTACGAAGAAAGTTTAACCAAGAAGGCTTTAGCGCCTGAACCTACACAGGTAGCTTTTAGCATTAAATCCAAGCAAGTCAATTTTAATGTTTGAGGCAAACTCAGTAACTTATCAATTATTGCTGAGTATTTTTTAATCACTTGAAATAAAGTCGTTTTCGTAATTAGGGTTAACCAAGTAATTCTTAGCAATTAACAATAATCAATTAGCTTTTAGCTACTGATGCTAACCAAGTAGTTTTTAGCAATTGATGCTAACCAAGTAGCATTTAGCAATTGACGCGAAACAGGTTGCTTTTAGCATTTGAGGCTAAGTAGTTTTTAGCAATTGATGCTAACCGGGTTGCTTTTAGCTTCTGAGGCTAAGTAGTTTTTAGCAATTGATGCTAACTGGGTAGCTTTTAGCATTTTAAACTAACTAAAGAGTTTTTAGCACTTAAGACAAACAAGGTAGTTTCTGGCATCTCAAGCTAACTAAGGAGTTTTGAGAATTTCTGCACTACAATGTGACACTGCCAGACCTTCACAAAGAGAAGAGTACCAGGATGTGGTTTTCAGTTTCAGCATTGCCAGAAAAATGTGGTTAAAAACATTTATTTTATTTGGGTTTTACCATGTTGCTGCTAGCTGTATTTTTTTTAGCATCCTGTCATCAAAACACCTGACTAATAATAATGGATTGCATTTATATAGCGCTATCTAAACAGAGTTAGAGAAGTGTTTGGGTTAAAGTGAACTCTTTTTTTTTTTTTCTTTTTTTTTTCCACATAAGCTCATTTTTACATGCATTTCTGCATATGACCACTAGATGTCATTTCATTTAAAAACATAACTCAGTCATTAATTTGGATCTGATGAAACTGTGAATATATGATGACAGTATTGAAAGCCCATACTATTGAATGATTGCTCAGCTGAACTACCAGCTTCGTGTGTGTCCCCTGCAGCCTCCTCTCGGCTTCAGAAAACCCACTTTATGAGTTAATTGAAGACTTTTTGTAGCCCTCCTCCCCCACACCCGAACCGATTGCATCTACTCCTCCCTGTGAATGACCTGCAGTAAACTGAGCCTGACTGGAAAACCCCAAAGTGCTTCCTCTCCCCTCTGGCAGCGAGAGCCTGTAAACTAATGCTAAGTGACAGCGGAGACGGTTCAAATCTCATTTTCCCCTCTCCATCTCGTCCTCTCGCAGGGCTCTCAGAGACGAGACGGGAAGCGGTTGTGGGGTAAAAGGGAGCATAATTGCTTCGAATGCGAGTTGAAAACTGCAAAGCCATCAGACTGGAGTCAGCTGAGCAGAGCAGACTGCCTTCATTAACCTCCTCTACCTCAGCAGATAGGACTGCAACCATTACCTGATCCACTTTAACAAATCATTTCTACTGTTAATAACACCAAATTGGCAAAACTTAAAGAAATGCAGGCTTAAACGGTTAATCTGACATTACCTCAACCTGATGAGCCTCCGCAGTTACAACCTGACAGCTTTCATTTGTTTTTACTACTTTCCCATATTAGCAGGTGAAATTTGACTTACCCTTGCCCTTACCTAAGCTCAGACAGGATTAGCCATGAACCAGGACAGTTAATATAAAATAATCCCACACTTCCTGTCTGAATAATGTTTGTTTTTGTTCTGAGTGTGATACTGTCTGACAGGTCAAAGAGCTCTTTATGCTTCAAACCCTCATTTGTTATGAACTTTTGCACAGAGATTCATGGTCTCTGCAGAGTGAACCCTACAAACACTGATTATCCTCTGACTTTACCGTATCACCAGCAGGTGGTTTCAGATCAGATTTTAAGATTTTGGACTTGTTCAAACTTGTTATTGCACTGACTGGATAGATTTCCCAGGGAATGAACCCTCAACTCAAGACAACATGCAGCAGCTCTATAAAACTGAAATATCTTGAGTGTAATCACATGGACTGGATTTTTGTAAACACATCTCGAGAGGATAATCACAGATGACAGTGATGAATTACTGATATTTAACACGTAGGGACATCTACAAATCTGTGGTCTCCGGAGGACGACCCCTCAATTCTTTAAACTTCAAAACAACTTCCTGATGCTGATTTGTGCTCCTTTTCATCTTTTGAGTGGTTCAAACCAAAATATTTCCAGTATAATTTGGTAGATTAATATTCAATTTGTATGCATATCCCCAGAGGATAAACATAGATGACAGTGATGAAGTAATACACAGAGGCACCAAGAAAGTCGTGGTCCCCAGAAAGTCCTCGTTCAAAAAAATCATCAACAAATTCATGACTAAAAAACCTGAACATCAGGATTCCCGGCTAAACCCTTAATTCAAACCTTCCCCCTGACGAACCTGGCTCTTTAAACTGCGTCTGGTCCCTGAAGTTGTGAGGACCACTCTGAATGTCCTCATAAAGCAGAAATGTCCCCACTGTAATGGTTTTAGATACAGAAACACACTGTGTGACCCCATCTGCTGCAGTAAACGAGTCGTAACTCGCTCCGCTCACTTCAGGAATGCTTCCCTCACACTTTGTTTCATTCCCACCGGAGTGTGTGTGTGACGGGGACACAGCATGGGAGGTAGGAAAGAGCGACTCAGTGACGCAGATTGTTCCCAGAAGTCAAGAGTTCCGGTATTTCATTAAACAGATATTAAACCCTACTTCCTCCTCCTCATCTTCAAGTGCTCCATTTGGGCATTCAGGGTAATTAAACTCGCCAATCAGCTTTTGGAAGGGTCCGTTCACCCGGAGAAAAAAAGAACATTTTCCCACAGCTCGGCGTTGGCCTGCTTGGACAGTTGGGGCACATGTGCATTTATTTTGGGCGACTCGAATCCTGAAAAAACTGTTTATGTATCACAGCAGAAAAAAAGCATAAATAGGCCACTTTACCGTGCCCTGTTACTGTGTGTTACTTCCTGCTGTAAACTGAGAGCAGCATTTAGCTGATAACTTCCTTTATCAATGTGAGTCGCTGGAGGCCAAAAATCAGCTAAAAGTGAGTGAATATTGTGCATGTAGTGCTATAATCACAGCGTTTAAATGTCAAAGTGTTTGTTTCCTGTTAAAGGCCTGCTGTATATTCTACCTCATTTCCTGTCATATGCTTGTATTAAAGCTACTAAATAACGATGTTACACCCGGTGCAGTTTAGAGAGCAGTACAGAAATCACTGCCTCGTTCCCTAACAGCATCAATGACAGGAATGACCCAGGGTTTCTTACAGGAGCGCCTCCTCCACCTCCTCCACCTCCTCACACAGCACTGAACAATGAGGTCTCCAAACTGCCTGAAGCACATCTAAACAACACATTAATCTGACTGATTAATTACAAGCTGTAGTTAAATGTCAGATCCTTGCACACACTGATAAGTGTACTAACTCAGTCAGCCTCTTTCACTGTTGCAGTCATACTGACCTCACAGCTTAAAGCAAACACTCATTAATAAACAGCTGTATCACACTTTTCCTGCCACACAAACCCTCAGATGATACTTTCAGTCTGTATTGTTTAAACTCAGAAACAGTTTTCTAATAATACAGTTTAATCGTGTCTGTTCCTCTCTGCTGTCAGCTGACCTCTCCGTCTCTGATTGGTCACGTTGTTTTCACGTTAATGCGTACGTGGGAGGCTGATAAACCCTGGGCTTACAGGACAGTCTGAACCCTGCAGAGAAAGATGCTGAGGCACACAAAGAGAAGAGGTCAGACGAAGACGGCTCTGCTTACCACGGCGTCCAGGAACTTGACGCAGCGCTTCAGCTCGGCTCGAGTCTCGCAGAACTGCCTGAAGAGCAGCCGTCCGATTGGCTGCCGCTCGCAGAGGCTGCTGTAGTCCTTCTCTGCAGAGACACGGAGGCAAGCGAGGTCATCGTTACACAGATCTGAATCAAACCGCCGGCACTGTTTTACAGGAGGCCTGCCTACACTGATGGAAGAAACAATTCTCACATACTTCGTTTATCTGGACACAAACGTGCACGTTATTTAATCCAGAATCAGTCTGTGAATGCTCTCGGGTTAAGCCCATTGCACACTGAGCGTGCTGCGAAAGAGCAACGCAAAACTTTTCAGATGCAAACTGATTGCGTAACATAAACGCCTTTATGCAGAAAATAAACCTCAAAGCGAGCACACTGATGTCTGATTGATCGGATCTGTTTATCGGATCTGATCAATCGAGCTTCATCCAGCAAACTCCGGTGGAGTAAAAGGCTGGATTAAGAATAGGCGAGTCCAAATGCAGGAAAGATGTTTGGTGTGTAGAGGTCTTTGAGGCCCCTGAAGGACAGGGATGAGTTTAACTTTGGTGCTTTTTAACATCTTTTTCCATCATTTTTAATCCTCAGAGCTTCAGAAGCTCAGGAAGCAACTTTCAGAGTTCTGTTAAAAACTGCAACCAGATCCATCCAACACCCACTCCAAAGGTCACAATCTAAACACAAACTCTGGGTTCTTTTCTATAACAAACTTCAAGCTTCAAATTAAATCAGACCCTCACAGGAAGTACAAAGTCGCACGCAACCTTAAGCACGCCTTATACCCTGTGACTATTTACAACGTAGAAAATTCATCAGATGAAATTTGCTTTCGACACAGTTTTTCTTTCCCAAACATTTTTACTTCCTTCTAAATAAAAGCTGACTTTTTATAACATAAATAATAAAGTTCCTGCAAGCAAAACTGCAGGTTTATGCAAATATGCTGGTATTTGATTATTCCATGGATCAGTGTCGTTCCCTGTTATGCTGTGAGCCGGCACCAAATGTGCTCTTATTATCTTATTATTACTGTTGTTTCTGATGTACTGCATTATTAGAAGGCTCTAGAAAATGAAAGTCAGATGGACGCTTATTTCTCCATGTAGAGAATGGAGGTTATAAAATGTTTTCTGAGGAAGGAAACATGCTCAGCACATTTGTGAGGCAGGAACTGTTGTGAAAGACTGAATGTAAATGCTAAAGAGGCAGCACACTTTCTTATAGGAATAAAGGAGCAGGCCTCCCTCAGTGAGCACTGGAGATCCTGTGACTGACGGAGGAGTACACCTCTCTTGCTGAAGTGTCGCATTGATCAGTCTGACCTTTTCGCTCTTTTCCTCGTCTCTCACGCCGACCGCCCCGATCGTCAGTGAATCACATTTGCTTGTGCGTGAAGCTTCCTGGGTTGTTTTGCATCTGTACGAGTCTCAGATGCAAATCCACGTTTCCTTGTTAGCGTTTCTATTTTTTCCCTCAAACACAGCTGGACAGATGAACTGAAACGACCCCAGATATCAATCTAAAGCCTCCTCATGCGAGTATGTTTTTGTTTTTGGTGTACATGTGACTGTCGCTACAACAGCAGCACAGCCTCGAACGGCTCACGTAAACAGACATCAGTGTTACTGGAATCATTCTCTTCTGGTTCCACAGTGAATATGGAATAAAAGACACGATAACGTAAAGTTGCGACTCTTTGAACTGTAACCATTCAGCAACTGAGACCAAAATCAAATCGTTACAAACGGACAGAATATTGTATCGCTGTCAGGCCCAAACACTGGCCCAGTTCAACTGAATCCTTAACCCAGTGCATCACACACTGACTTCAATAGATGCCGAGCTACAGCAGGGTGTCATCTGCATATATAATAATAAAGCTTGTTAGATTTCAGCCTCTTGTGTCGACATTTGTCAGTGAGCGTTGTTACTGCTGTGAAGCGTTTTAATCCAAACTACTGGCTTACTCTAAACCTGAGTTTTATCTGACAGAGGCGTCGTGTCAGGGTTGTCGATTTAATCGCCAAGTTACACCAACAGACTGAAGTTTCATTCATAAAACCAGCTGCAGGAGTAAAAAGATGCTGTTTGCTTTGTGGGTGATGTAGTCCGTGTCATCTTTTTGTCTCCCTGCCCGGCTCAGTAGATGAACATAACTCGGGTGGCGCGCCCCTTCGATTGTTACTCTGCTGAGTCATTTCCTTTTGATGACCCACTGACTGATGGTTACTGATGCCTTGTTCCGTCAGGTTCTCCTCTGTTTCATCCTACTTTGAGATTTTCTGCTCTAGTTGTCTCTGCTCTGCCCTTTGTCCCGCTCTCCTCTCCTCTAATGATCTCTTCTCTCTCTGATGTTCCACTTAAGAGAGAACAGAGACGCTAAGTGTGCGGCAAAGGGAATAAATCTGTGGATGACAAAGGACACGAAAGAGAGAAAGACGAGAAAAAGGCCGTTCCAAGTCTTCATATCTACAAACCCACTGTTTTCTTTACAAAAGGGACATAAATTACTTCATTACAGTTCATAAAGTTACTTAGGCAGTATCAGACGCTTGCATCTCAAAGTTCTGGGAATTCTCCGAATAATCATTATCTCATTATGGCTGATTACGGACGTTTTGAGACATGATAGGAGTTGTGATATACATGAATGGAGATCCAGGGCTGTAGAGAACATGCTGTACATTAACACGCAGAAAACAAAGAGGCCTCTGTCGGGTGTCCTGTTGGCTTCGAAGGCCCTGCAGTGAAAGTGAGTTTCCATCCAGACCAAAGCACGACAGAGTGCCTCCATCACTTTATGCAGCGTCACACTGATATTAAGTGCACCAGTTTGTTCTAGAACGAGCTGAACAACTATCAATAACCAACAGGAGGAAAGGTCAGCAGAAAAAGCCAGAGTTACTGTTTCCTTCCTTTCAAACCAGCTTGGTAGGAAAATCCAAGCAGATTAGCAGCGTCTGAAATACTCAAACCAGCTCGTCTTCAAAGTCAGGGAAATCTTCCTCATTGTGGGGCTCAGACTGAACTTCAGCAGGTCATCTTGAGCTCCCACCGTGTGATTGGATGTCTGTGTTAATGACCAGTTGAACAAGTGGATGGTGAGTGTATATATTGTAGGATGTATTTGGTAAAAGGAAGCAGTAAACCTCAGAGCAGCAGCAGCACAATAAAAAATATTATTTTCATTAAATCCTACTTAACCCCTGATTATCAATGTCTATGAATCTTAGATATTAGCACTTACATAGAAAAGTGCTGGTTGTGCAAGTTGTGCAAAGTGCTTTGACGAGTAGAAAAGTGCTTTAAAAGAACCAGAGCAGTTACCATACTTTATTTTATCGCCCTGGAAGTTGCTGCATGATTACAGCATCACCACCCTGACGAAGCAGCCGGTTCCCTCTTCCTCTCTCTGGGTTGCTCGGTTCTATTTAAACCATAAACATATTCCTATGATTCAGCAGCTGAACACTGAAACCAGTGTGGACCTACTTTACTGTAATATCATGTTACTCTAATGGCCTCTTATGAGGACTGAGGAGGAGGGGAAGGGGGAGGCGGAGGAGAAAGCATCAATCGAGACTACAGATGCTTTCATTTGTGCAGAGGAGGCCGTGCGGTGAAACTCCCTGCACGTGTTTCTCAGGTTCAGCGAACAGCAGAGTCACCGGGGCACAAACAGACAGAAAAACACACTTTGTGTTTTGCTGCATTTCAGACCAGCCTGCGAATGCACTGCACACAACAAGAAAGCACATGTCCGAGTGCAGTGCAGGGCCAATCTTCAGTTTTTTGTTTTTCATTGGTGCTGGTGAAATGTGTTGTAACAAAGGGAGAACATCTGTAAGATCTCTGTTGTGCAACATAGAAATGTCTCACGTTGCTTGCGGCATAATTACATAACAATAAATGATGTTCGTATCAGGGGATGAGAGGAAAAAGAGTCTCCTGAATATCTTCCTCCCACTCGTCTTCGTTCTTCTGGTTACAAAAAAGTCTCGAGGATGAATCGTGACTTCCTTCTTCGTCTGTCGGCTCACGTTCTCATCCTCTGTTTTTACTTTCCTCCTTCTGGCCTATCAGCCCTGCAGCACCTTTGCTCCCCTCTGTGGGACATCAGCATTTCAAACCGTACTGTATGTGGTTTTAGTGCTGAGCTTCTAACTTCCTGTGTGTGTTTGACTGAACTCATTCAAATCCAAACTTATTTGCATCGGCCCTTCCAGGGAAACAAAAGAAGCAGCAGCAGCACCTCGAGTGTGAAACGGCTCATCTTTATTTCCTTATATTTTCACATCAGCAGGAAGTCTTTAATTATGTTAAGTACGTGTCTAAAAGAAGCCAGATGCAGTGATGATTAGGAAAATCAGCAGATGAGCTGGAAACAGAGTGGTCACGTTATTCAATAAGCTGCTGCCTCTCCTGCCACAGCCTAACCAAAGGGAACGCCACCGCTTCAGATATATTCATATTAGCCTCTATTTCATTTGAAATATCGGCAACTGCTCTATTAATAATATCAATAATGTCCTGGTGCTGCTCTGAGCCTGACGGCCGTTACAGCTGCTCCTGTTGGTGTTTTTCCAGTTTACTCTGGAGGCAGAGTGTCGTCACCCGACGATGGCCCGTAGTCCCCGAGCAGAGGCTACTCGCAGCTAAAAGGAAGTCTGTTCCTGCCATCGTCACGTGGAATGTGAGGTGTTTGGACAATGATATGGAAGAGCTGCATGAGTTGATTACCCACCGAGGTTACCACACTGGAAGTGCCAGGAGGGCCGTTCTGAGCCTGTCCTGTAACAACAGCACGGATGCTAAAGACAAGTTGTTACCTTTCAACTGTTTTTCTAATTTTAAGTAAGATTCGGCCAAATAATTATTTAAGGTTGATTTTAAAGGTTTCATCAATGATTTAACACAAACACGTTCGACTAAACTACAAAGAGTTAAACAAAGCACAGTAACTACAAATGGAGTTATGAAAGAAGAAGAACATGAATTGTGGGGTTAGCTGTATTAAAATGAAGGTGGTGTAAAAACAGAGCTGACCTCAGAGCTGCTTCAGCACATTTTAAATAATTACTGTAAAAGCAGAACAGTCAAAGTTTATCATCTGCCTCTGATCATCAAACCTGAAGCCGTCTCAGCTTCACCTCTTCAGGCCTGACATACGTTTGGGTGCCGCTCTGGATTTGCTCCGTTTAGTTCTCCACACTCTGGACTTCAGCTACTTCAGCTCTGCACCGGTCCTCCACCCACTCAGTCTCGCACTCCCTGCTCTAGTGGTTTTATATGAATGTGTAGGGGTCAAAATGACGCCCTCTGCAGCTCTAGCTAAACTTTCTCTTCCTTTTGACGATGAGAGTTAAACAGGGTTTAAAACGACCGCCTTGGCATTTCCGGTGTTAAACACAGTGTGAACGTATCTGTGTGGACGGGAATGTTAATCTGGTAAAAAGAAAAGATGAAGAGTCCACGCTGTGATTAGTAAATGGGGTAAGCCCGAACACGTTATTGAGACAGGGATGTTTCTGGACTGGAACCTGTGGTATACGCTTGGGGAAACCTGAGTGATGAAACGTGTCACATTGTCGTTGCTGTTGCTGAATCATGCAGAGTTTTGTTTACCAAATGGCTCAACTATCGGACCGATTGTGCTTACGTGCATAAACAAAGGCCCATTTTGAGTCCGGAGACGTCTTGAATGACTATTTGAATATTCAAAAATCATGACCATCCCTACAAGCAAAATAAATATGTTTTCTGTCTCTTGCACGCTCTACTCAGGTGCCACCCTGGCTTTAACCAAATTGAGTATTTCCAGTAGTGAAAACACATCTGGATCAGACTGTTTCCTGATACATGTGAGCAAAGTACAGCTTTGGAAAATGTCCTGACATTTTAGCTCAGTTAGCTTCATGTGCTTTCATTGTCTTTTTGAACTGCTCCACGAACTTCCCAAAACAGTAACAGTAAACTGAACACGACCCTGGAAGCATGCCCCCGGGAGCTGGTGAATGGATGTATTAAGCAATAGAAACCTGTAAGACTTGAGCGTATGTGTAGTCCTTGACTTCTTTGGTGAACTTTGGTTTACCAGTAACAAACATGTGCTGTACTTTAGTCCAGCTTGCCCACCTGTCGCCGCTCTGTGCCTCGAGCCATATTAAGTTTTATAACAAGTCATCAGCCCAGCTCCACTGCTTCTTCCTCTTCTTTCTTCCTCACAATGTGTCCTATGTGTTTGACTTGCCCCGCCTGGGTACCATGGATGCAACCATGCCTCTGTACACAAATCACACTGATATTACATGCTGCTGCTGCTGCTGTTAGGCAGCAACTTAAAGCAATTGTTTTTATGCACATGACCTCGGTTATTTATTCTAATCAAACATCAGGGACGACTTTGAAATAAAAGCCCGTCTCTGATGCTGGACAGTGGCCTCCTGCAGCTAAGATAAATATGGCATATGGTTACTATTTAAGGAAACAAAGTCATGAGAACCAAACCAAGTAAACCACAGTTCATGCTTTGGTCACATATCTTCTGACCGTCACATCTGGACATTTCCATCCAATTTTGTGAAGCAAAAATCATAAACAAGTTGACATAAACACAAAGCACGAGGCGCACATGTGCCAGAAACTGCAGTTCCTCTGACGTCGCATTTCAACGTCTTCATAGAGTCGCATGTTAAAATGTTCAACTTTAACAAGGAAACGAACGTGTTTACAGCCTGATACAAGTTTGGGTATTTCCCAGTCAATGACAGGTTACTGTGGGCGAAGTTTTATAAAAGCTTAAAGTTTGACAGGAACCATGTTTGAGCTCATCGTGTCTTTTGGGGCTTTTCAAACAAGTTACTGAACCAATAATATAAGTGAGTGAATTTGTAGACGATTATTAGCTGGCGCTAATTAGCAGATGTCTTTGTCTGTGTTGCACAGTTGCCCAAATATGGTCACTTCTGGGTGCAACAATCCAACATGACAGTGCAAACACCGAGGTTTCAGTGACGTTACAGTGCCTGCATCATTCTACTTCATGCTTTCTGAAGTAAACATGCACACAGGCTTCTTACCCCCAAAAATGTGAGACAGTCAGTGGACCTGCACTTTTTTGAGCTGACTCAAAGCTCTTTACACCACAAACCACCATCATTCATTCACACAGGACTTTATTCTTTAGAAAAAACTACTGTGTGCGAGTTTTATCTATCTGTAATCTACATGATTGCAGATAGATGACCTAACATGCACGACTTCAGATTGAAGAGGAAACCTGAGCACCCGGAGAAAACCAGCCAGGCGTAGAGAAAAACATGCTCGCTGCTTTGACCTTTAATTTTATTTTGTAAAAAACTAAGTGCAACCAATGACAAAGCACAACAACGATTATCTCTGAGTCTGGTCTCAGGTAGAGATCAGATCTTTTCCTGAGTGAGTCTAAATTTTATTTCTCCAACCAGTCACCAGTTAAAATGAAAGTAATCAGTTGGTTGAAACAGTAGAAAAAAAACAGGCTGCTTCCTCTTTCTGCAGGCGCCACAGTTTCCTCTGTGGTAGTACTTGAGCAACACTAGCGTTTTGTCTTCATACCACCCACACACTTTCAGACCCATCGCAGGTTTGACTTTTCAATGAACAGCATGCTATTAAAGTTCGCGCAGATTGTCGCTGCTTGTTGCCTGAATGTAAAAGACATTTTTATAACATGGCAGCTGCAGCTCTGAGAACACAACTTCAAAAAGTAAAGGACGCATAAAAACAGAAGTTGTAGCAACGCTTGATCCACAGTCTCGGTGTTTTGGACAGGAAGCAGTGACAGCCTGGCGATTACAAAAGACGTCAACTGTCATCTCAAAAGTGAGTCTTGGTTTGGGGGACTGGAGGGCAACTGTTTTTCATTCTCAGTTTATTCTGCAACAGTTTCCAAAACCTTCCATATAACATGGTTACAAAGTTCACAACTCCAACAAAATATACAACAATCATGAGGTTCATGCACAACAACCTGACCACTACCATGTGCATGTGGATAAAGTGGGGGTCAGCGTGGGGCTAAAGTGGGGTTTGGGCAAGTAGATGAACCCTAAAATCCTAATTATTGACATCGGCATGAACGTGTGGCGGAGATGGGGGGGTCATCTCAAATCATCGAGAGCCTTCTGCTTATAAAAGTTGCAGGTCGATCGACGGGCTCCATGGAGCTCATATAACTTTTATTTGATAACTGGTCTAAATTTAAACTAGTCTAGTTCCTGTAGGAGGGAAATGTTTTCTACACAAATGGAAATGTATGAAAATGAAGAGCAACGACAGCAAACACTTCAGTGTTACGCTCGGCATGAAAGTTCTGCCAGACACATCTTATCTGTAGCTATTTTTATTTTATTTAATAACTGTACAGTACTCTCTGTTTATAGTGACCATTGTCCTTAATGTAAATATGTAAGAAAATTGTGTACGTTTCTGTTCTGTGTCCTGTTTGTTTGTATATGTGTCTTTTTGGCTGCTGTTACAACCAAATTTCCCCGTTGTGGGACAATTAAAGGATTATTCTATTCTATTCTATTCTACATTAATCAGCATTAAGCAATTTCCCAACCGTCCGTCCGACAAAGTCACAGTTATTGCTACAAATGAGGTTAATGCAAGCACAATGTCATGGATCATATCCAAAGTGGTTGGAAGTGAGATGTTGGAGTGTGAAGGGTCACTGTTGACCTTGGAAAGAGTCGTTTCCCTCTCACAATAAACTTCTTCCTCAGCATATCCACTCCGATCAGTTCTCACAGCAGAGATATCTCGCATTTAAAAACGAAAACTTAGCCTTAATACTGTTAAAGTTTGTTATTCACATGCAACAACTCATTTATTCAATCATTTGTGATTTATGGAGGTTTATGTGTTGCAACTAATTGTTGATGAGCAACAGTTTTGTGATCACAGGACAGTGTGCCATCCATTTTCTGCCGTTTTGTACACAACCTGAGGTCTGCTGGTGATAATATCAGCCATGTGGATGAATGAGAGTCTATTTCTGTACAGAATTAGGAAGCTGCCACCACCGCTGCTGCTGTATACAGAGGAAATGAAAAATCAACACTGATCATATTCCCTCAGTGAAATGTCATGTTTAATACTGAGGATGAGTAGCTCATGTTTCACTGCAGCCGTGTGTCTGACAGTGTGTTCTCTACTTTATTTGCTTTCTTAAAGAGTTTTGAGCCTCGGGGCCACCATACCAGAGTGCAAAGACACGGAGAGAGACACTAGAAAGCATAACATCTTCTGAAACAATGAGGGGATTGAATTCAGGCTTTAGATGAGCCACAAAACTGAGAAACACACAGAGCCGTGCTGTGCAGCAATTCATAAATTAATATCTAAAACTGGACGTCTTTTAGGGGTTTTTCCCCAGTAAAGCGGAGTCATCTGCTTCTCACTAAAGACATTTTAAGATATAACTCCCACACAATTCTTTAACAAACAGCCCGGTGCAGACACAGTTAGGTCTCTGTGGACAGTTTTCATAATGACTGCAGCAGGAGACTTTTTTATGACCCTGGAGCTATACTGGGAGGGCTTTAGGGTAGGGGCGTGGCCTCTGACACGGCCTGTAGCTGCTGATTAAATGTTGATGTTAACGACTGAAAAGTCCACACCCGATAAGTGACTTAACGATGGCTACGTCCATCTTTTAAATACAGTCAATGAGGGATTGTGTCACGCCAAGTGGGCGTTGGTGGAACTGCAGTTTGTGTCCAGAGTTTCAGCCCAGCTGGTTACTGCTCGTTTCCCCACAGATGAAACTTTATTTATAAATCAATAATTTGCATCCTTCGGAGGACGAGGACACGCCGGTAATCATGATAACAGTGAAAAATCAAAATCAAAGAATGACATGATGTTAAAAACATCGTAAATAATCCACCTGCACAGCTACAGATTCTTCCCTTTCAGTTCTTAATATATTATTGCACAATTACCCACTTAAATAATTTCTTGTGTTTTGCATGATCACAGACTGTGTTTTCCATGGTAATAGTTCCTTTATCTCCTCTATTTCTTAATTCGATGTTTTTTTGTGCAAGTCTAATCATGTCGAGTTTGAGGTACCAGCGGTGATGACTGAGGGGGTATTCAAAGGGTGCCATGGATACGATGTGTTTCAAAGGCGTCCACGTCAAATGAGATAAAGGTGCTGCTCTGAGAGAGAGAGCGGCGTTAGCTCACCTATGGTTTGTCGAAGCTCCTCGCACAAACTTATGTGTGGGAACTGCAGCATCTGCTTCCACTTCTTGCTCTTTCCTTTTCTGTTCCCGCCCCCTCCTGTGAATGACATACACATTTTTTATTGTATTTTGGGTTTGAAGGAGAAGAAACATTCAAAAGTAAATCAGCAGGATGTCGTCATACCGTTGATACTGAGAACCCGACTGAGGTTTTTAAGACTTAAATATGTGTCGAGTGCATATTAAAAAACAGCACAGCGTCGAGCCCTGACGAGCCGCGCCCTGATGCTTCTGAACAAGTAAAGTAAGAAACGCAAATTCTGGTTTCCAGGTTGGATTTTGAGACCATTTCTGAGGCGGTGGAGAAAAAATCATTTCAGAGAGCCGATCGACCCGATCGATGCAGTGATCTGATTGGTCAGATCTGCTTATTCAGATCCAAAAAATCTAACTTGGTTTGAAAACATTAATGTTGCAAATTCGCCCAGTGAAATCACATCATCAGTGTGAAAAGCTGCACTGAAAAAGCAGACATGCAGATATTTTCTGAGCGCTGGATGTTTTTCCTGTGCTTAAACAACAAGTAAATTCATTGCAGGGACAGTCTGCGTTAGCCTGACTGCTCACCACAGATCACATATAAACGATGGTCTGTTTGTGTGTTAGAAACCAGGAAACTCGTTGGTTCGATGAAGTCGGGTTTTTTTCAATCTTAGGACTGAGAGCGTCCAGCAGTCATTTGGGAAAAATGTTATTCTCCAACTGGTTGTCAAGTAGTTTCTGGAGGTTGCCAGCTTAAAAGCTTCCCTGCGACTGCTTTAGTCACTCATAGTTTGCACGAAACACACCAACCTATCTGCCAACATATAACCTGGAAACAGAGAGCGTTTCCCTTCCAAGTAAAAGTTACGCCTTACTGTTGCAACCAACACGTTTCAAAAGGTACAGCTTTTACTTTGAAGGGACACTATATTTGTAGAGTAGTTTGAGTGTTTGCAAGTCGACGTCTTCCATACTGGTGGACGAAGCAAACGCCAGGAAACTCCATTTTGGATTTTTATTCTAAGGGAACACACGCCAATACGCCAATCACAAGGTAACATTATTTTACTCCGATGGTGGTTCACACTAAGCAGACCAGACTATAATACAATAGAAGCTGCAGCAGGTGATGTCTGTGTGGTTTTAAAGCTTTGTTGTTGCTGTGATGAGATTCTTTTGATGGCCATGATGTAATTCCACATAAGTAGTCCTCCTGTTGGTGGTCATGGCTGAATATTCTTGGGTTCCCAAAATCACTGTTCTTCATGTTTCATCTGAAAACGCCACCATAACAACCACAGTTTACAAAGTAAACATCACGTGGTAAACACAACTTGCGACCATGAGCTCCACGAAGGTCGTAAACTGAGTACGAAGCAGGGTCGCTTTCTCATAGACGTCTATTCAATCAGATCTGTTTGAAACCAGAAGAGTCGCCCCCTGCTGGAAGTTGGTTAGATCGGTCCAAACGTGAGAACAGAAGAGAGAAAAGCAGCATGTTGTGGTTTTAGTAGGAAGCGCAGGCTCGATCTGTGGGGGTGATGTGACCAGAGGTGCTGATCTGAGCAGATGTGGCTCCCATGCGCTTTAAACAAACAGCAGGAAACCCAACACTCATACCCACAATCACTAATTTTGCAGCTTCACCCTCTATCTCTAATTTTGAGGGTTTGAGGCTTACACATGTTCAGTAACACCTCTGCTGTTGTCGGTCGTAGGTGGCAGGCAAGGCCAAAGGGCTCGTTACAACAAATGATCCCCAGCGATGAGCCGGCTCCTCACCAATCCAGCTGTGCACACACGAGCTGCAATGCACAAAGGAAAATGAAACCGAGAGCCGGACAAAGGTCTGCCTGTTTTTCCCTCCTTCCTCCAGAGTCGTATTCAAACAAGACGAAACCAGTGAGTGAAATCTGATTAAATTTGGTCCTTTGAATTTACTCAGAAGTGATATCGCTCTCTAAAAGAGGATCTTTGTAAAGCTGTGACCTGCTGGTCTGCATCTGAGGATTGTTTGTTTTAGGGTTTCTGGGATGTTTTGAAGGACAGTCTGAATAATCACAGACACTGAGAAAAACAGAGGGAAGTAGTTTCTAAATCAATAATCAATTTAGCAAACAGGTCCTGGAAGTCTGTTTAAAGCTTTTGAACATGAAGCATTTTTCTCTGTGGACAAAAGCAGACTGTCTCTGCACCCAAGCCTGAACCACTCCTGAATCCTCTTTGTTTATCTCAGTTAAGAGCACATGCTGTGGTCAGAGGAGGGATCTTTTATTCGAGGCTCCGTGTTTGAAATGCGATGAGGTTAAAAGTCATTGCAACCCTGCAGCCGATGAACCGTTTTCATAGAAGCCGTCGAGCAGGGTGAAGACAAAGAGCTGCAGAACAAAGAGAAACCAGAGGAAGTTCCTGTCCTCTCTGTGTTTGGGCGGTTTCTCAGAGCCAGGCGGCACTCTCGTTTCTGATAGAGCTTCATTCAAGACGCAGCAATAAGCAGGACCAGCGCACTCTGTGAGCTCATGTCTGAGCCTCGAACGCCAACCATCCTCCCTTTGCAACTTTAGGAAAGAGATCGGATCCTGTCACCATGCTCCGTATATATCTGCTCCAGAGTTTCTTAACATTTAATCTGATGACAAACATCCATTTTTAGAGCTATTGGATCATCGCGCTACAAAAACAAGAATAAAGTCTTTTAAGAATCTGCATTTAATATTGATGCTCATCAGTAAAAGTCGGGAATTCAGACGATCTCTAAAAGTGGAGCAAAGCAGTGATGGAGAAATGTTTTGGTAGCATCGACTGCAGTTTCTCTAACAGCCAGTTCACAAAAAGTGACTCGTTCCTCATTGACTCCCATGTTAAAAAAAATCCCACTTTACAGAAGAAATCAACCAGCTAAGAATAAACACATTGGGACAGTTTCTCCCTTTAACTCAGCTTCAGTGTGGTGGGTAAATTTGTTTATAACTGATCCATCTCGATCCTTCCGAGGCTTAAAGTTGGGCTGCAGTGATTAATATTGGATTGCAGCTCTAGTAGAAGTGGATTGGGCTTGTTCCCATCATGCATTTGGGAGCATTTTTAATGGAATATCTGATAAGTAATATATTCTCTTCTGCTTCCAAAAACCCAACAGGACAGCTGCAATAAATCTAATCAAACTGCAGGTTCATAAATGGACATCAGTGTCTGTGGTCTCATCATCGTGTTGCTATTTTCTGGCCCTTTGCTACAAAAAACTGGGACAGAAAGTCCGATTTAAAGAATAAAAAATAAAGGAGAGCGAGTCCCCCCATCTGCTGTCTGTAAACACCCTCTTACGTGAAATATCGTGAACCTGCACCATCCAGGCTTTCACTGATAACACGGCGTTGTTGTAAATACAGCAGCAGCCTTGAGGCGTCCAGCCTTCAGCATCCCTGATCCTGAAGGAAGGCAGTCCACGCTTCAGGATTTGCTATTCAAATACTTCCAGGCAGCTGCTTTGAAAATCAATTACTGTCATAGAGACACTGCAAACAAGATGTTGTGTTTGTGCCTGAAAAATGGGCGATGATATCAGAATTACAGATAAGCTGACTGATGCCCCGCGCTCGCTGTGTGCATTAGTGAAAATGTAAATCAAGACAAACAGCATGAGTACACGGATGGGAAGCCAATGAAAGACAGACTGAGCGATACACCGATGTAATTAAGATGAAAGCAGCCCAATTCATCCCGCACTCTCAAAGTCATTAGGCAGTTCAAAGGTTACACTTGAAGGCCAAACATGACCCTGGAGGCCATTATGAGGCTGGCTTATGAGCTAAGCAAGGTGAGTTCAGGTTTAACCATGGTCTGAAGCAAGTCCAGGAAGGAAACCACTGCCTGCTGACCAATCAGCTGACCAATCAGCAGGCAGTGGAACACCTTAAACTCTGTATTTCCATTCATGAAGACGTCTGCTGATTTCAGGCCTTCACAATGACTTTGACTTGGTTCGGTGTTGGGTGGTGTTTTTCTGAACCATGGAAATAATTCTGTGATCATCCACTTTAGGTGTTGGTACGCTGGTCAGTGCATCCATGCTTTCAAAGAATGAACAAGATTGTTGATTTGACTGGTCTCTGAATCATTTCTAGATCTTTTATCAGTTTCCTGTCCGATTACTTTTAAGTCTCTGGAAATGGGACACCTTCTTTAAAAAAGACTGTAAGTTCTGATGTTGCAAAAACACTCTGCAACAAAGCTGAAGGTCTGCACGTCTTTGCATCTTGATTATCTGACCTAAAATCCACTGTGGTGGTGTATGCATTGTGTATAATTTGTGAAGCAAGGCACCACAACCAGGAAGCTCCTCTTTGCAATAAAATGTTAACATCGAAGGCCCCGGTAGGACCATCTCAGGACACTGTAGGTAGAGAATACAGACGCAGACTGACTGTGTCTTCTGCAGAGGCCACACACATTCTGATTTAATACAGATTTATCAAATCAGTTTATCAGCTAGGTCCAGAAATGCTTCTTTCAATGATGTTTTTCTGTATGTCAGGGCACCGGATTAAAATGCTGAACAGGTCATTACAACTTTGGTGGTTCAACCAACATGTAAACCGAGGCAAGTGCTTACATCGAGTGGACAGAAAACCGGCCTCAAACATGCCGATTCGCAGCTTTTTCAGCAAAGCAAACTAAAAGTTGTTTTTTATTTGTCTCTGCGACTTCGTTCCGCTTACATGTTTATTTTTAAAAGGCGTTATTTTAAGGTGTTTGTGCTTCGCTTTAAAGCTCACGATTTCCCAGATTTTAATTGCTGTAAACAGCAGTGAGAGAGGAAGTGACATCAGGGACCAAAATCACATAGCATAAGGTGAGAACTGGAACGCAAAAAAAGAGAGGAGGAGGTGACAATCAAGTCAGGTTCAGATGCGGCTTTTCATGGTACTTCCTGTGAGAAGGCCTGTTTCCTTTGTGCTGTGCATTCAGACTGTGGTTTCCTACATTAAAGGAGGATATTTGTGTCTATATACCAACTAACATTACTATACGTGTAATATGGCAGTATTAGAGTGTGCAGGGTTTTTACTGATGTGTTCGAGTCCCGGGCCAACACTCGTATATTTTAAGGCCGCCTCCTCTTACCCAAGATGACAGATTGTCAATGACATGCAGTCGGTCAATACGACCTGGCTACTTACAGCCTGAAGCAGAGGGAATCTCATAAAAGACAGAGCCTGGGAGTAAAGGCGGGGCTTGAAGGTTTTTAAAGCAAACTTTATTGGTGTTTTTGTCAGCTTTGATTAGTGAACCGCTTCAAGTGCTGACACCTGCTCCTGGATTAGAGACGTCATCATCAGTCTATGCTCTCTCAGTCTTCCTGAGAAATACATTAGCTGTGCCCGGCTGTACTACAGATAAACCATGAACCATAACATGTTCTGCTTTCTCAGAAACATTCCTGCCTTTTCACTATTGATAATGTCTTTACAATTAGATAATGGAAAAGTCTTCTCACTGCAGAAGAACCATTAAATGACAGAAGACTTCTTTTCTTCTTTAACTCTAGATGAACCCGACAATTTGTTTCATGTATTTGTGTTGTTTGTTTGTTTGTTTTACAAATTTGTTGCACTGATGAATTTCTCTGATTTACACCAGCAGCATTTCTTTGTAACGTCCTGCTGAAACTGCACTTGGGCTCTAACTCTTGGCTGTTTATTATCACTTTTACACACAGATGGTTCATTAAATGTTAACATTTTCAAGAAGGTTTTTAGGTAATCGTCTTCCATCAGACTGGACTGACTTTAGCCCCTCTGTTCTTGGAGGACTTTGTTTGACTTGTTTCCTCAGAGTCTTTCATCCTTCTGTAGCAGGACGCTAATTCTTTATTTCAAACGTAAAACTTTACAACAGATTGTTAGTTGCAGCTGTGGCACAAACCATATCTTTCTCATCCATCTATAGTTAGCTGGTTTATAATTATTGATTAACAACATTATTGCCAGAGATCTTATAAGAGAGACTCGGGTGACAGAAACAATCCTGCACTCAAATCAACGGGAGTTTATTTGGTAGGAGGCAGAAGTTGACCATAAAGGTTTTTTTAAACCATATTTAGGGTTAAATTTAAACAACCTTTGGTGATTATAAACAATAACCACACAAACAAAGTCAAAAGATATTTCAGAAATGGTGAGAGTTGCTTTCATGAGGACTCTGTCCTGGCCGCAGCCTTCGTTAGTGCACCGTCAGCATTTCTGGAGCTTAACGGGCTCGTTGGTGCTGCTGGATTTTGCTTGTTTAGCAAGTCAACGAGTTAATAATAGTGGTTTGGAAATAAAATAAATGAAAAACTATTTTTAATGCTTTGAACAGAAAGCAAATTATCCACAACAGGACACTGTTACCAAGTACCAGCCATATCTACTGCCTCGAGTAATACCTCATGTATGCGACTGAGATCTGAGTAAGTTTACACTGACATGATATTGGGACTGATGATGCTGTCTTAGTGGACTTAGACGAAGAGTAGACAGAATGAACTTAAAGTCGGTTGGACGTTTACATCAGTTTATTGCCTCACCAGACTTTTTGATTGCGTGCAGCAGTTCAGTTTGGTCGTGCTGTTGCATACGCATGATGCCGTCTTTGTGCCCGTTTTATGTGCTTAATTGCATCATTCTCTGTGCAACATCCAGGATAACCTCCCAGATTTTGAAACCTAAACGGTGGCAGGTGTGACCACGTGCTAACAGGGTTTACTGCGGGGCTTTAGATGCCAAAGAAGCACCTAAGCTAAGTGTTAGCTTAATATTCGTTAGAGCATCTAAAACATGGACAGAAATCACACAGGAAGTT
This sequence comes from Maylandia zebra, assembly GCF_041146795.1. Lineage (NCBI taxonomy): Eukaryota > Metazoa > Chordata > Actinopteri > Cichliformes > Cichlidae > Maylandia > Maylandia zebra. The sequence goes on along the minus strand of NC_135176.1, from coordinate 31,829,838 downwards.
AAAGAACGTATTAAGCTAACATGGAAACACATCTAATCTAATACAGCTAACTAGATGGCTAACCGTGTAGTAACAGTGTAGCAGCTAATTACACCAATATCATAGTGAAAACTGAAAGTGGACTGGGGCGTGTATATTGTGTTTTACTGCACGTCTAAAATATGAAAAAATAATTCTATGTTTGGTTTTGACGTCGTGTAAAATCGCTCCTCAGCGCTGGCCTAAATCACCGATCGGCCCTGCAGCACAAAAGCAGACATCTGCAGGGCATGAGTGTCTCTGCACACAGGAAGTGACACAAAAGGTCACGACTGGAACTTTTGCACGGCAGAGAGCGTGTCATGTCGGCCTCTCTCCTCCGTTCGTGCTCCAGCGTTCACGTCGCGCTGCATGATTTTAGGTCACTGACACATTCAGTGTTTCTTAGCGTGCCATCATGAAGAAACCTGCAGCTCAGAGGCCTGAACCCCCTGACTCTTTGTTTGGAGTAATACTGAAGAGCCGTCACGCTGCACATGCCTTTCGGGGAACTTTTGAGACTCTTCACGAACCAATTCGATTTCCAAGGCACACTGAAATTAACTGGCACTAATTGCTTAACAGAAGTGAGGAAATGGGCTAAAATCACATCCTTGGGCAAAGCTGAAGACGGTATACAGTACAGCACTCTGAATAATCCAACTGCAGAGTAAAACAGGTCAACTACAGATGAAACTCCCAAAAATGCTTCCTTCTGAAATTTCCATAACACACCTGAAGGACACAAAGATGTTGAAAATCAAGGTGCTGCCCCTCTAAAAGGTTTACGGATGCAAAACCAGAGCTGCTGATGAGCTGAGTTTATCATCGTCTGGCTGAATACCTCCTCTGCACCGAAGTTATATGCTCTTTGAAAACCTGCATTTAGATTACAGGATTACCTTTAGGACTCATGTGCAGTTACAAAGAAAGTACACAAACACGAATTAATCAGGTTCTTTGTAGGTTGTAAAATTAGGTCAACACAACCTGTAATAAAATACAAAATCTAACATATGTATCATCACACTTTGTAACAAAACCAAAGCAAAATGTAGAAACAGTGTGGGCAAAACGAAGTGCACCCCATGCATCCGTAGAGACTTAGAGGTTAAGTATCAGCCAGATGCTGATAATCAAATGCAGTTAATTCATTTATCATCGGAAAGCATGACCACCTCTATTGACTCATTCAGGTGTGTGATAACACAATTCAATTATATTTTATTTTTATAGCACAAATCACAACAACTGTCACCTCAAGGTGCTTCGTATTTTGAGGTAAAGACCTTTCAATGATCCCCAACAATCAGACGACCCCTGTGAGCAAGCGCTTGGTGACAGTGGCAAGGAAAAACTCCATTTCAACAGGAAGAAACCTCCAGCAGAAGCATACTACAATCTTCTCAGGAGTGAACAGCAAAGACGTCCAAACGTCTGGGAAACTGCAGAAAAGCCTCAGACTCTATGGACCTCAGTCAGCTTATTAAAGGTTAAAGTTCATGTCAGCACACTTAGATAAAGACTGCACAAGTACATCCTTTTTGGAAAGGTTTCCAGGAAAAAGGTCTCTCTAGAAACGACATGGCTGCACGGCTTAGGTTTGCAAATCTCAACAAACTACAAGACCTCTAGAACAATGTCTTTTGGACAGACAGAGTGGAAATGCACAGCGCCACCTCTGGAGAAAACCAAACACAGCAGATCAGCAAGAACACCTCATACCAACTTTCAGCATGTTGGTGGATGGATGATGATTTGGGCACCTGGCAGCCGTTGAGTCGACCATGAACTCGTCTGTGTACCAAGACTCAAACGTGAGGCCATCTGTCTGACAGCTAACGCTTGAACTAAACTGGGTCGTGCAACAGGGCAACGATCCGAAGCAGCAAACAGAACGACTGAAAAAGAAAGGATTCAGGGTCCTCGCCACGCCTGAAATGCTGCGGTTGGACATTCACAGAGTTGTGCATAAACAAGTGCCCACAAACCTCAATGAGCTGAAGCAACATTGTAAAGAAGAGTGAATGAAAAATCCTCCACAACCATATCAGAGATGAATAAAGTCACAGTTTAAATTACTCCTGCTAAACAGTCACTGTTTGTCACACAGTGGTTTAGTTTGAGTAAAGACCCGCTGTGATATGTCGGTGTTGTTCACTGCATTATCACAGTTTATTGACTGTATTTATCGCTCCACTAACACTATGTAACAAACAGAAGAGTACAGCGACACTTACATTGAGAGGAAACAACTTTATGAAGTGACTGATGCGTTTCGGCTCGTGGCGTTCCTCGGGGTCATTCGGCCAAGCTGAAACACGTTGGTCACTTCCTGAAGTTGTTCCCTATTAATGTAAGTGTCGCTGGACTCTTCATTGGTGCACATGACATGAATATTTTTCCAATTTTAAAAGCAGGGATCATCGTTGTTAGAGCGAATCACTTCACTCAGCTTTTACATCAATTTGTGTTATTTTAAATACACTACTGATCCAAAACACCTCATAAATTATTATTTAAAACTACATGCAGATATTTAGAGGAAAAAAATCCCAGTTTGAGTTAAAGAAAGTGAAAAGTTGTCCAACACATGCTGAAGAATAACACTGCCAGCCCTTGTTTCGATGAATGAGTGCCCTGTTTACTGAAACACGTCTTAGGTATGTAAATTAAATTAAACAAATTATTCATTCATCCCCAAACAAAAGGCCGGGGAATTATCCCGATATCAGATGACTCTCACATCCAAAACCAGGCAAACCCCAGTGAGGTCAGAAGAGTCACGGCTGCATGTGTGATGACTCAGTGGGGACAGTGCTATATGAGGAAAACTGAGAACGATCATTAAACAGCAATTATGTGTTACATATTAAGCAACGAGAAAAGGTGCAAACTGGTGCAGAAAATTCTGCAGATCGCAGGAAATTAAAAGCGCCGGGCTCACACTTTGTGTTGAACTGAAACTCAAGAGTTTAGATAAGTCTCAGCTCCAGAGAGGTCAGAGTCAAGGCCTGACGGGCCCAGAGATACGGTGCCTTTCTCAAGGGCGCTTCGGCTGGATGCCAGCACAGAGCCTCAGGTTCTGGTTATGTATGAGCACAGCTGATAAACTCATGAAACATCTTCTCAGGTGCCTGTGCACACGGCATTAGGATCATGTCGGCTGTGAGCCACTCAAACCTTTGTCTCCTGTTTACTGGAACAATAACAAAGGCCTTTGATCACAGGAGGGCCGTTTATGTTGCATTAGGTATTCAAAAGTGTTAAGAGTTATTGGACAAACTGTGCCAGTAGAGTGTCCTACGAGCCAACCTTCTCACCTGGACCCTTACCCACAGATATCACAGCTTCCTGGTTGTAGCTGATTAATGAGGGCCGTTTTAATGATGATGATCTTTGGCAGGAACAGTAAAATCAATTGTGTGCACAAAGCCGTGCACAGCACAGCTGCTCTGCCACAACATCCTGTTTCGCAAACTACAGGACGATGCTGCAAGATCAGCAAGGGAAACCCGATGTGTCGCTGCAGCCACAGTTCACGGTTACAACCCTTTCCGGACAACCTTTTTAGGTACACTATCAAAGCCACGCCAAAAATAATTTTAAACATTTGCTACTTGTAACGTTTTCCCAGGCTTTAGGTCATACTCTTTGATGCAGCGTATACTGGCATATAGTAAACATTCATACATGCCCTGTGTAGGTAGCATAACACAGTTATTGACTTTACAATGTAGTCGGCACAATGAACAAGGAAGACAGAGATTTCACGGTAATTAAGAGATTTGTTTAAACATATTCCACGCCGAAGTGGACACTGTTTGTTAAATTCTTGAATAAAGTCCTCATTAAGTTGACATTCAGCGTAGGACCACGGATATGAAACAAAGCTTTATACCGCTCGAATTATAAACGGAGTTCGGTTGGTCGTTTCTATCTACTCGTACGAACTGTATTTACGGTAACACCCTGCGCGCATAATCAGAAGATTTGTCAGGAAGTGCAGGAACAGTTCGTGCCGCCTGAGTCCGGGGCATCCCTCCGGTGCTGTGACTGTAACACACCGGTGGAGAGGAGCTGTCACACCGCCTTCCCCATCCTTACCTTCCCGTGCTTTGAGCAGCACAGTGTTGGCCACGATGTTCTCGAGCTCCATGTTAATGCTGTGCGGGCTTACAGCAGCGGCAGCACACCGAGCTCCAGGTCCCCCCCGGCGGCTTCAATCACAGTTATCCTCTGCCAAGCACCGTCCACCGCCACCACCTCCTCCCACCGCCCAGCCAAGGAGGAAAAACTCCGTTCTGCTTTCGCGCAGACCCGTCCGGTGACAGTCCGCGCCCCTCCTCTCCTCTTTCTCCTCCTGTTACTCCTCCTCCTCGCTCCATCACTCCGCCCTGAAGCTGCTGTCAGAGAGGAGGAAATAAAGCAGACTTCTCACTCTGTTACAAAGGCGCGTTTAAGGAAATAAGCATCATAATATCAAAGGCAGATAGCTCACTCTGCTCATATCTAATGCTTCGGTTTTGAGCCCCGAAGTGTGTGTTAGTTAAAGAAGCAATTTAAAGGTATTAGAACATGCTAGCAACCATACCATTCGAGTTTGAGTTATATTACAACAAACTTTACTTAAACATCAATTTAAAAAAGACCGAGTGGCATAATTTATAATGGACGCTTTACCAGAGACGGAACTGGTCTCTGATAGCGCTTTGTGACTTTAAGCTAACCGTTTAACCATTTAATCATTTAGTACTGTTAGCTAAGCATTTAATTACCTTTGGTTCACCGTTCAGTACTTTTAGCCATTTATAACAGGTTATTACTTTTAATTCATTTGGTTAACTGTCTTTTATTTTTAGTTAACAGTGTATTACCTTTAGCTGACCGTGTAATCTGTTATTTTTAGCTGTTTCGTTCCTTTCTTTACATTAGCATTTTATTAATTTTTTGCTACCTGTGTTATTTATTATTTTTAGTTAGCTGTTTATGACATTTAGCTAACTGTTTCATTTGTTACTTTACATTAATAGTTTATTACTTTTTTACTACCTGTTGTATTTATTATATTTAGCTAAGTCTTTATTACATTTATCTAAATAATAACTGCAGCTCCATGAACACGCACAGCTGTGGCTCCAGCTGCCTCTGTAGTTCTGCAAACTTTGACCCCCACAGAGTTGAGCCTTTCAGTTCAATCAGCTTACCTAAATCAATTTAAGATTTAGGTAAGTTTAACACAATTTAACTGCAAACATTTGTGCAAATCCTATTGAAAATAACTAAAATTACTTTTTTCTTTTTTCTACTTTTACTTATTAAACCCATTCAGTTCAGTTTGGACTCGTTTCTTAGAATCAGAAGAGCCTCCAGGAGCTCCAGCTTACAATGTATGAATTGAAATTCCACCGCTGTGGGAAATTTAAACTTTCATAAGTCATCTGAACTTTTATTGTTTCCTGTAATATTGAAGACAGTGTGTGTTTGTGTGAACTGTACAGGAAATATGTGTCTACTACTGTAACTGCTAGTAGATCTACTGCTTGTGGTACTATTTGCATATATTTATTGATGTTTCTTTGTTATCATATGTCATTTAGCTATTTGTGAATTTAAGTGGTAATATTGTGCAGGTAAACTTGCTTTATTAATATGTAAAGTTTATTGATATAGTGCTTTTTAAGATGAGGACATGTCAAAAAGTGCTTTAGAAACGTATTAAAAATGGTGAGATAATCACCTGAATCCAGTAGAACAATACAAAACACCCAAGCGACTGGTATTTAAAGAGACTGTAGGCTGCTCCTCAGGTTTGGCACTAAAGTCTGATATATATTAGATTTCAGGAGGATTGTGTCAGTATTTCTACTTTGGTGTTTCTCACAAAGAAAACTATGAGAAGAAACTCAGATCATCAGCAGGGTTTTAACCTTTAAGCAAACAGGCAGGAGGGTTTAAGTGCCGATTTTATTTATATCTGATCAATAATGAATAATGACGACTCTGAGGATGTCTGGATTTCAGCGCTGTGAGTCTCTGAGCAGGTGTGGAGGTTAGATCACACTGACCTCTGGATGTTTCAGTCATCAGCTGCAGGTTCTCAGCTCTGACTCAGCAGCTCAGAAAAACATGATGTCAAGCATCTCATTTAAAAATAAAGATCCCCTCAAATCACCACAGAAAAATGACGTAGAAAACACCGGGCTTGTTTTTAGATGCTATTACAGGTTTGTTACATGGTGGTGTAATGAACGATACTGCTCGTGTTTAAAGATCAGTTTGTGTTGGATAATTGTTTTGTCAAGTGAAAAACAGGATTTTGACTTTTAGCAGTGGATAAAAAAGCTGGAAGTTGTAATTCTGATTTATAATCAAAGTATTCATGAATGAATTATTCATGGCATGTTCACAGTCACATACATGACATGGATGAAAATTATAGATTGATCGACGTGTAAACCAATTTAATGCTGAAGCCTTTGATATATTAATGACGTATATTGTTGTTGGGTAGCTTGCTAATGCAATTTATCTGCAAGATAAGATAAAGGTTTCAAATAAATGATGCATTATTTGCATCCAACATACAGGAGAGTAGAAGAAAACAGCATAACATGGGAATATGTTACAATGTTACAGTGAGTGAATGGTTGTACCTTCTTTCTGCTCTCATCCACTGTAAGATTTTTTTTTTTTTTTTTTTTTTTTTTTTTGGCCTGTCCCGTTTGGCTCTTTTGCCATCAGAATTATTGTCTAAAGGCAAAGAAAGATGCCCAACGGATTTACTTTACCAAATTGACCATCCCAGCCTTGCCATAATGGTCCATTTGATTCACCTTTTATTGTTTCTTTTATTTTCACTTACTGAATACGGGACAGACTTGACTGGGGGGAAGAAGGGGAGAAAGAAAGAGGGAAAGAGAAACAGCTGAGAAGAGGGACGGGGGAGAAGGGCAAAAGACAAAAACCAACAGAACGGGCAGAGAAAAAAAAATGCATATATCAATCACCTGGATCACCTGCTGAGAAAGAAAAAAGAAAGCAAGCAGAAGAGAACAAGAGTAATAGAATAAACAACATCACAATGATATATGGGAATATGACAGTAAATACTAAATGTTAAACATTATTGTGCAGCACATAAGATCAACAGAACACAGTGTGCTTTGAGGTAGGAGCCAAAAAGGGTGTAGTTTGTGGGTGTGATCACCCGTGTGTACACCTGTGAGCATGGACGCGCTTGTTTTTTGTTTTTTTAAAAGGTTCCTTCATGTAATGATCTGCTAGAGGGTGTGGGGGGGCCACAGCCCCGTCCTCCAGGGCATGAAGCAGGTATGGAGGAGATCAAAACTCCAGACATCCAGAGGCCCCCAGAACACAAGAGACCAAGGAAGACCAGCAGCCGCGGAGCAGAAGCCAGGGGGGGTTGCAGTGACGCGCCCGTGAGCTCCGCCGGCAGCCAGCCGTGCCTGAGTGACCGAGCCCCAGGCCGAGAGGCCGGGGGCACCCCACCTCCGAAGTGGCCCGAGCAAGCCCCAGGCTCCAGGCCCCGATAAGCGGCCACCAAGGAGTGAGCCGTTGTGCACCTGTACCACTGTACCACTGTAAGATTAACAATACTCTGATCCAGCGGCTTGTTGGGATGGGAGACCCACATGTCCCCTTCTGGACTCACCTCTGTTAATATCTTAGCAATTTGGCATAACATACAGTAAACTTAAAACTTTCTATTTTTTAAGTTTTTCCCGCAAAATTATTTGAATTATTTGATTTATAAAATAATTGCTTTAAGCAGAGAAAATAATTTCTTCGTTTATATTTTTATTTTTTATGTCACATTATTTTGTAAATATTAAAATGTGTTTATTTTCTCCTGTACTATATTCTTTTATTTTATTTTATTTTGTTTTTGCAGATGGACTCTGTACATTCTGAAAAAAATGAGAAAAGAAAAGCGGTTGGGTTGGAGGGGTGTGGCCTAGTCGTCACATGACCTGCACAAACCAAACACGTGCTTCCTGTTGCTGCCCGCACGTTGGCTGTTCCTTTCTGATTTTTTGAGCCACAGTAAGAGCAATACAAAGTTTGCGGCTCTGAAAACGGAGGAAAATCTCTAAAATGCCGCGAGCCAAGCAGTCAGCCCGGAGGAAGAAGTTTGACTACAACCGGAACCGGAAGAACGTGAAGACGAAGAACAAGAAGAAGTCGAACCCGAGGATCGAGCAGTGAGTGTTAGCATGTGTGCTAATATTAGTAGGAATGATGCAAAAACACGTTGTTAAAGCTGCAGCCAAAACATATCAGTGCCCCGAGAAAGTTGATTGTTGGTCCCATTTGTTCCATTTGGATAAAGTCTTCATAAAAGAGAGTATTTTATACTTTTAACACAAGTATCTGAGTGTGAACTGAATATTTGTCATGAAATCAGCTGTTTGATGTTAGAGGATGAATGTACAGAGGCCCACTAAAACCTCACCTGCTGTTTTTAATGCAGTTGTTTGAGTGATACACAGACGGAGGATGGAAATGATCATTAGTGACGGTGACAGGCACTAAAATGTCCTCTTTTATGTGAACCAACAACTGAAATGTTGCAGCAGATGTGCAGGGTGTCTTTAAAAATGCTGAGAAAACTGGACAAGTCATGTCCTTAAGAAATGGAAGGAAAATAAATCCCGCAAAGACCTGACACAGGGCCTGAGAGATGGATCTGCGGTTTACTGGCTGTCAGGAAGTCATTGTTAACGGAGGGAAACAGGAAGATTGGGCTGAGGTTTGCCAATTATCCAAACACTGGACTGAAAATCAGTGGCAGCAGATCTGATGGAGGGATTATTCCCCATCATCACTCCATCAGAGGAGCCTCTGTGATGGTTTGGAGCTGCATTTCAGCCAGTGGAGCTGGGTATCTTGGCAACACCGTTAAAAAGTACCATTAGATTTTGATCCACCACGCAGATCATCTGGAAAGCATCTGATTGGCAACGGTTGCATTTGTCAGCATGACAGTGATCTCAGTGTCAGTGCAGTAAAAGCATATCTGGATAGAACAGCATCAGTCATGGATCGGCCTCCCCGAGCCAAGACCTCGACGTTATTGAAGCACTGTGGGGTCATGAAAGTGAAAGGAACAAAAGAAGAGCTTTGAATGTCCTCAGAAAGCTTGGCGAAGTACTCCTGAAGACCTCTTAAAGAAAATACAGGCTGTGTTGGAGGACTAAGGGTTTCATTTATTAGTAATAAATCTGGTGAATAACTGTTCCTGTGCATTAAAGACTCGATTCTACAGACAAAGTTGTGCTCTTGGTCACGTGCTAGGCTGCAGTAGATGAGCTGTTCTCATGTCTAACATGTTGTCGTTGTCAGATCTCAGATTCGAAATGCGTGGGACGACAACAAGTCCGTCGCCAGGAACCTGCAGGAGATGGGTCTGGCTTTTGATCCTAACCGCTCTCTGCCCATAAAACAGCAGAAGGTAAGAGACTGCGCACAGTTTAGGTCTCGGATCTCTTTAGCTGCGCTTAATTTGCTCTAAAAACATGTTTTAGATGCAAAGTCAGTTTCGAAACATAAGTATGAATTTATTCATAAATTCTGGTTGTGAATGTTTATATTTTATTCAGGTCTTCTATCCAATCTTTCTAATCATCTGTCATTCAGTTTTGGTGAGCCTGTGTGAATTAGCCTCAGGTCTTAGCTGACAGGACTGGCACCGGCGTGGTCTTCTGCCGCTGTAGCACATCTGCTTCAAGCAGTATGCACCCAGAGATGTTCCTCCGCCTACCTTGGCTGTAATGAGTGGTTTTTGGCTCATTAGATATTTGTGTTAACGAGCAGCTGAGGTGGTGTACCTAATGAAGTGGTCTGTGAGTGTAGAGCTAAAGATGAAAGTGATTAAATCAGTCATATTTATAGCAACTGCAAACACCTGAAATGAAGGAATGACCTCAAGTTTTTGCTATAAATTCTGTTAATGTTAAAAACAACCAGCACATTAAACTTGCAGCATGTTTGTGTTGACCTCCTGCAAATGTTAGTTTGAGCCTGAAGGGGGCGACAGAGTGCTAATTATGAAGTCTGCACTCAGCCTGAGATGTCTGATTGCTCCAGGTTTCAGACAGAAACAGAGATGCTACCTCCTGAATTTATCCCGGCTGATGTTTTACAGCTGCTCGTGTTTTTAATTAATCACCGCTGCCGTTTCAACCCGGGGCTAAACCGAGTGAATGCCGGCCTGCGGGCTGCACTTTGTTTTCCAGCAGCCTTCAGACATTCAGACGTTTTCATTTTGTTCTCCTGTGACGGCGACTAAATGATGAATTCGTGTCTTCCCCCCGGGCTCGGCGGCGAGGACACTTAAACGGTTTTGTCTCCCGAAACGTCGTCGCAGATGAGATAAAGCACATTTCACAGCTGTCATCGCGTCGCATTACGGTGGAAGACGGATGATTATGTTTATTAACCCAGAGTCCAAACAGGCTGCCTGATGACCTTCATTGTGTTTTTCTTCCACGCGTGCAGCTCCCCCGGGAAGACAAGAAGCCTGCTGTCGTCACCAAACCCTTCATCGTACAGCGTGAGTGTCTCCTCCTCACGTACATGAATGTCTGCTTCACTTCATCCTGCAGGTGACAGGAAACGCTAAACTAAACCCCACCTGCTCATTTATTCATTTATTCTTCTTTTATCTGGAGCCAGGAGCTGTGTGTCCATGATGTCAGCATGTTTTTCTGTCACACTTCTATGATTTAGGGATGATTTCTAGTTCATTGGCTCCGATCAACGTGAGAATAAGATGTGATCTTATAAAGACAATAAGTCGATGGAGAAGCAGTAAGTTTACAGGGCGATGCCAAGGTTGATAAATGACAATAAGAGAACAACAGAAAGGTCGGTGACCTCAGCAGAGGCATCCCGGCCTGCTCACTCAGATGTGGAGGGTTATTGTCCCGACTCTGGACTCCGTCTGAGGGTCTGATGTCTCCACCCTGAGTCTGAGTCTATTCACCTTTCTGAGGTGCAGGTGAGGGCAGGAACGTAGATCGGCGCTCGTCTCCATCACTAACGTAGCCCAACAGAGGCCACTGAGCCGGCCGCTGCACAGAGCCCGAGGAGGGTTTGTTGTGTTCAGAGTTGGCTGGATGCTGGTCACCACGGCTCGTTTAAAGCCTGCTCGTGGATGCCAACCAGGCTGTGCTTCTAGGATTTAGCAAATATTCCCAAACACTTCATCTGTACACCGGTCTGTCCGGTTCAGCTCGTGAGCTCGACCACGAGGCAGCCAGAGTGGGTAGCAAATCTGTAAAATTACAGAAAAAGTTCTGTTAGCTCGTCGTCCAGATTGGGGGATTTTTCCATAATAGTGAAAAAAAAAAAAACGTTACTGCCATTTAATCGTTTATCTAGTTTTTATTCCTTCAGTATGAGCGGCTGTGGAGAGGTCTTTATCAACGGGACAACTGTACAGTTCAAGAAAAACAGTTAAACGTCGAGAGTTTGTCCAGTGGGCCGGATCCTGGCCCACGGGCCTTATGTTGGACCCCTCTGATATAGGGGGTCTTCTGATTGTTGGCATTTCTCAGTATCGTTGTGGTCGTCACCTTACAATATAAAGCACATGGTTAACAATGTGACTTGTAGTGTGAAGCACTTAGAGCGGACAGACACTTTGGAAATACACGAGCATGGTGAGTTGACCGTTACCGTGGCGCTGGGGTGGGGGCGGAGTCAGGATAAATCGTCCTCGGCTGCTGCTGCTTAATGACATGTCAGTGTTTTTAATGACGGCTTCTTCACTTCACTTCCAAAAGTCTTTTCACGTTGCGCGCTCTGTGAATGCAGCCTAACTAAACCAATTAAAATGAAGCCGTGTTTCACTTCTGTGTGTTTGTTGTGATGTTATAGAAGCAGCAGCTGCAGATTCACCGTTTTTATTTCCAACCTGTGGCAAGGTCGCAGCTCAGAAACGCTCGTCTGTGTCGGCAACCTTATTTCAGTTTGCATATTTACCTTCTTCCTGTTAAACCTGAGAAGAGTGTTTTTGTTCTTCTTTGGTTTGTGTGAGCAGAGCTGGAGGCAGAGGCCAGCCTCCCCGGCAAAGACACCAAGACGTTATCGACCGACCTGATCGAATACGTTCAGTACATGATCCGAGAGCACAACCAGGACTACAAGGTAAGAACGACCAAGCTTGGACCACAGTGACTTTCATCTGGATTTAACAGTAAATTACAGCTCCTTCATTTTACGGCCAATTTCCTGAGTTATTCATGAAAGTTTCACAAAAATAAGCAGGTACTGACAGTAAAAGGTCAGAAACCCCCAAGTGACCGTTACTCATGTGCGTCACCCATGGTCTCTGCAAGAGGCATCCCATATCTGCACCTGTAACAGCCTCGAAGCACGTCAGGGCCTGCTTTATCTTATTTAAGGGGGAGATAGGCCGGAGCATGTGTCATCTTTGTGTTTCATGAGCCTGTAACTCAGAAAATAATCACGTTGTGAGGATAAATATTAAATATACTGCAGTTATTGCACAGAAAAATCACCTGATTCTGAGGGGGTCGGATCAGAGGCATTGATTGTTGTAGTTTTTTATACTTGGAATAACCCTGAAGTGACTTGGATAAACAGAGCAGTGTGTGGCAGAGGTTTAAACCGAGTTTTTATTAGAAAAATGACTCATTAAAATGAATTTTCAACAGTTGCTTTAGATGAGACTGAGTCACCGCCAGGAGCGCTGCCAAGCCAGAGTCAGTCAATAAGAGGGGATATTGTGAGAGTGTGGATTTTTCTCTGTACAATGAAACGTCCTTCACGGAGAAATTTTCCACCCTCGACTTTTTGAGCCGAATGTGTCAGCTGGAGCTTCGCACTGAGAACGTGTCGGCAGATTCAAGGGTTTTATTGCAGTTCAGACCCGGGTGTATACTTCTGCTCCCATCAAAGTGATGCTTTTTTTATTTTACAAATCAAAACACAGAAGAACATTCAGACCGAGGTCAACCATCGAATTACCAGCAGATGGAATAACTGCTTGAACTGTAGCAGTACTTCATCAGTCAGAGCGATGTGATCAGCTGGCTCTCCGGCGACTCACTCGTCCCACTGATCCCATCAGACTCCGCCATCTTGGATTGTAGCTGTAGGTGCTGACAGCCGTCACTAGCTGTGTTCCAGCTGTGAGTCGGCTGAATGACATCGAGGATCATCTCAACAGCAGGTTGAAGGGAAGGCTGAGGCCTCTCTGGCTAGGAACGACTGAACTTTCAAAATAAAATGTAATGGAAACTTTTTTTAATAAACTTTAAAATCAGGTGCTGAATATACTTGGTGGTTATTACACCTGATCACCGCCCAGGTATAATTAATATGTAGGAAACACTCATTGCCCCTAACACCGCTCATGCTGGAGGTTTCTTCCCGGTGTCATCAAGCGCTACATCATTAGGTGGTTGTTGGATTGTTGGGGTTTTCTCTGTATTACTGTAGGTCAGGGGTCAGCAAGCTTTAACACCCAAAGAGCCATTTGGACCCGGGTTCAACGTCAAAGAAAACGCTGGGAGCCGCAAATACTTTTTGACATCTAAAATGAAGATAACACTGTATATATTGTTTTTTACCTTTATGCTTTGTGTGAACAACTAAGGTGTGCTGCTTATGAAATCCATGAAGTGCTACAGAGAAAATTACATTTTATTTATGTAATGAACACATTTGAACTCTTAAAGAAATATAACAAAAGGAAAGCTGAACGAAAATGATCCAGCAAACAAAAACTGTTGTGCTGCCACCCTCATATCGCCTTTTGGAGCCTTCACCTGACTTTTAAAAAATAATTGGAAAAAAAGCACTATGCTGCTAAAAAATGAAAAATAGATCTTTGCAGAATTCTGCATAAATATGTATTTTACCTGGTTAATGTGTGTGGCGGGGCGTGGTCTGCAGCGCCGCTACAGGGGAGGCGGACGCACCTGAGCGGCACCCGCAATCACGCCTCGCCGCCTTAACGTCTGTGCTGTTGTGTTGGCGTGTGTCGGGCTGTGAGCTGCAAAGCTACAGCCGGCTGTGTGCGTACAGCAACCGTGTGTGAAAAGTGGTCAATAAAGAGAAGCTGAAAAGCGTGTTCATGCAAACATCGTCAGGTCTGCCGTGATATGTTTACAACGGGACTTCTGCTCCTGAACCTCTGCGCACAGCGTCTGCAGATCAGGGCTGTAAGAAGTCACTTTCATCTTTACAGGACTGTAAGCTGTCGTCTGTGAGGCGTGAGCGGTGTTTGTCTTTAACATAGTTCACGGTGGAGAACAGCTGCTGACATAATGTGGATCCGAAGATCCATAACTGGCCTACCTGGAGTTGAAAGTCTCGATAAATGCACGGCGTTTCGGCGGGTACACCGGCTTCTGCGAGTGTGACGCTTATTTTGAGTGATGAAAAAATAATAGAATATAATTTTATTTTTATATTTCAATATCACAACAATCTTCCAATTTAGAACTACAAGTTAAAAAAGAACTGACATAAATAAAATGCACTTCAGTTAAATACTTAAAAAAACTAATTTATTTTCCCAAACCACGCGGAGCCGCACTATAAGGACTGAGGAGCCGCAGGTTGCCGACCCTGCTGTAGGGTCTTTGGCTTACAGTATGAACCACGTTGAGAGGAATTTTGTTGGGATTATGTGTAAACAAAATTGAAAAAGAAAAGTCCTGGTGCAGAACAGCAGTCATCTCCCGGCTCTTTGTATAATAATATTTCATACAAGGCGTTCATCAGATTCTCATTAGGAGGGACTTTTGGCTGCCTCTCCAGTGAGTCATTCATCCAAAGACTGACTCCAGCTCCACCTTCCTGGGCGCAGTCGGGCTGCACATGAACCAGTCCTCCACTGGTTGCAGATCTTTTTAGGGAGATCCTTTAATTTTCCGCAGAAGAAAGACTTCAGTTGACAGCTGTAGTCGAGTGGATGGGGGAGCTGGAGTCGGTCCAAAGGATGAGAGACTCACTGGAAAGGAAGCTGAAAAATGTTGAAAACAACTTGGACAGCAAGTTAGCTGGTGTCTGAAAGCACAAGCTGGTTAGCTGAACAAGAAGGTTATCTTACAGGCGATCATGGAGGAATAAAAATTAAAGATCAGCACGTAGCAGGTGGGAAATGCTGAGAGTTAAACTGACCACTTGTTTTCTAATACAGCATGGATCCATTATTTAAACTAAGACCCATCAGTCAGTGGAAAACAAGAGCAAGATGCTGACAGTAAAAATGTTAATGTTCACAGAGGAAGGCTCTCTCACGCTGCTGTCCCTTCCTTCCCCGCTCTGCAGGCGATGGCCAGAGACGAGAAGAACTACTACCAGGACACGCCCAAACAGATCAAGAGGAAAATCAGCGAGTATAAACGCTGCCACCCGCAGCACTACGAGGCCTTCGTCAGCTCGCTCGCAGCTCCAGAGCCGATGGTCCAGTAGAAGATCTGCTGTGGGTCTGAGGAAGTGGACTGTGGACATTCAGACTGAGGTCAAGTGTTTGGACGGAGAGTAAAATACCGGAGCTGTCGGCGAGTGCCGAGGAAACACGTCCATGTTCTGGGACGTTTCTCTCTCCTGTTGTATTTTTAATTGAGTCATTTTGTTTCAGGATTTATTCGTTCCTTCTTGTGAAAGTCAAACATGACTGAAATGAGATTTTTAATCATTTAAACCCCTTGAAACTCGTCCAGCAGGTGTGGGTTTTTTCCCTCTCTGGGATAAAAGTATTTCAGTTTCCTCCATAATCCTCATAAACCACAGGAGGACCCGAACATCCAAGTAAAATCATGAAAAATGGATCTATTTTTATTGGTGTGTTAATTGATTTCTGTTTTTATTCCCAAGCAAACCAAAGTCCGAAACCACGAGACAAGAATGATCTGTGCAGAGATCGAATATCAAGTGAGGTGCTAAAATAAAGAAGTTGGTGAATGTTTTTACTGATAAATAGCAAATATGTGAGCGTTTTGAGCCAGAAATAAAAGTCGGGATGATTGTTGGGACGCTCAAAGAGTTTCTGGATGTGACCAGAAGCGACAGATCAAAATATTTTTGCTGATTTGGAGGAGAGCTCTACAAAAATGTTAACGCCGTGTGAAAGCGTGACCCAGATCTTGCTTTTGGCGTGGCTCTAAAGACCTAAAATTACATTGCACAGCTCTGTTTTAAGCAATTCTTCTTTAAGTGATGGGAACTACGTAAGGATTATTTCAAACTGTCAATCATGCAAAGCTCCTTAAGCAGAGTCCAATAGTAGAAACTTGGAGATTTGAAACAAGTCTTTAAACAGCTCTCGAGCTGATTCAAACAACTTGTTGAAAGGCTTTAAAAATTCCACCAATAAGGGAGCGCACCGGAAAAATATTTTGTGATTTATTTCTTTTTTGTGCACAATGTGTATTGTAAACTAAATTCTCGTTGCAGTGGAGTTCAGCTTCAGTCTTTGCTTTAATTGTGTTCAAATGCAGAGGAAGTTTGTTCACTGTGTTTAGGTAGAAACCTCATTAAAGTCTGGTTTTACTCTTTTACTGAACACGCAAGTGTTTAATATAAACGTACACGTTAATTTGAGTGTTTGATACGAGATTAATTCTGCAGGAGAAGCCGAATCAGGATGTCTTAAATTTAAAAACATGTTTTAATCGGACGCTCGAAGTGCTTCACCGTCTTTGAAAAACCTGGAGGAGACGACAGTTTAATCAGTGGAGATGGAAGTGAGGACAGACACGATGACCCTGAGGCGAACGGGAGATGCGTGATAACAGACAGGTCGTGATGTCCTTTTGAAGAAAGGGAAACACCCGTCCGTGAGCTCCTCTGAAGACAGGCTAGGTCTAATGAATCAGCCTGTATTCAGTGAATCCCATTAACAGACCTCCACGTCGTCCTAATGATTTATTTTTAAAAGGTGCTCTCATGAAGAGTTTTATTTTACAGGGCTGGGGGGTTTGAACAAAGGAGACAAAACGCAGTTATTTTAATGACCACAAGGGGGCGGCGACTGTGAGACGATGGCCCCGCTTAGCCATGATGAGTTCAAGGGCTCAGCTTCTAGTTTCTTGTCTTCATGACTACGTTGTGATACTGATGATGTAGATTATGGTCTCCATTAGTCAGAAAGGCAGATAAACCAAGGTAAAATAATTTACTCACTGGCTAACCAATGAACGTTCAGCGTCCCTCAGTTTCACAGCCCGCCTCTCGCTCTTCACGACAATCAACCCAAGAGTTGCAAAAATGGTGGTTAAGGGTGGCTGGGTGGTCTTTGTCAATAAGAAAAGCTGTAAAAGTCATGAAAATACAGTTAAAATTAAGGATCTATGCACTCCTTATTCTAAAGCTGTGAGTCTTTGCCGGGTCGAGTTCTGCTCCTGGGGCTTATGTTTGACACCCCTCGCTTAAAATCTTAAATTCATGCTGTGGGAACACTGAACATCTGTCCCAGAGTTCATGGTAAAATGTCAAATTATCATGATAAGAAACAAAACCAAATAAATCCAAGATTAAATAAAATGATTGGGACACATCCTGGTTGGACCATGAAGGTGATGTTAACCAATCAGTCCTGTTCAATCCACACGTGCCTATGAATCCAAGTCATTTCCCTCCCTGTGTGAAACACTGATGGCAGATCTGCTGTAACATCTAATAATTCAGATATAACAAGGAAAAGTGTTTCTATTGTGATCATTTCTGAACTAATCGATCAAACGCTTACGTTTTGTGTTCATATATATATATATATATCACGCCAGTTTTATGCACATATATATATATATATATATATATATATATATATATATGTGCATAAAACTGGCGTGATTCCTTTTATTCAGCAAAAAATAACTGATTATGAAATCATGGCAAGTTTTTATGACCCCGTCTGTTAAACTGAGACTAGGTAACATCTGGTTTGTACCTTTATCGTCTTTGGTTGTTGTTAGATTATCTCCTGCACGACAGCTAAACAACATCTTGACAAACTCTTCATCAGCTGTTTCACCTTCTGAGCTCTCATCAATCATTTACAGCCAAGAAAAAGATCTTTGGCGTGAGAGCAGGAAGTTCTTATCTGAGGTCGTACTGAAGGAATGTCGGGCGTGATTGCTCAGTTTATAAATAAACACCGCTGCTTGTGAATTATTAACAGAGTCGTTCAGCGTGAAAATTCAGGACCTTTGTGGGGGTTTTTTTACCAAGTTTGGTTTAAGACATTACTTCATATTTGTGTACAGTGTGTGCTGAGGAAATATTTGTATTTCCCCGGTTTGCAACCACCAGCATCCGCTGGTTGGCGAGTGGTTGCTGGAAATCACCAGGTGAGAAAGACCCCAAAGCTCGCAGATTACCTGTAAACACTCTGCAACTAAACTGAGGTCGTTTGGCTTCTAAGTAAAAACTGTCTTTTGAAATTCACAGTTTCAGCACAGCTCAGAGTAAATGGCGAATGTTGGGCTACCACAGCAATCTGTGGGCGACTAACATCATTTCAAGGAAGTTTTTGACTGGAGCACACTCTTTGCAACCAGCCCACCACCAGTGACAGCAACTTCCAGCAACCACTTGCTAACTGGTTAGGGAATGGTGGCTGCTGGGCCTGTGCAATCAATCAATGCAATCAATAAGAGCAACTCTGTGACTTGGATTTGATAAGGCTACCTTGATAAGGTTTGGGGGGTTTCTTTTGGCGTTATACTCATTCTTGTGCATTCTGTATATACACTAGCATGCAAGGACAGTCTTGTATCTGTTATATAACTGTTTTGGCAGGTGCAGTTTCCTGGAAGTTACGTCATGTACTAAAATGACATTCATGGAAGTCAGGTTTCACCCATGGTGCATCTCTTTCTAGGGCTGTTCAATATAACGATATATATCAGATGACGATATAAAAACGTCTATCGTTTCATTTTACGCTATCATTTGTTTCATGGTGTCGCAAAATAAACTGTTTACGGCAACATTTTTTCATGGTTTTGATGGTCACTGTCGTGGCTTTATTAATGTCTTAAAGTTCTCTCTTTCTCTTATATGTAATATAACCACACTACGGACGGACGAGCGCCTGTGTGTATGCGTTGTCGTTAGCAACAACGACGGTAACAGCATCGCGTGTCCGCTTGTTTATGTTCCACATAAACCTTTCACAATAAAGCTCAAGATCCTGTTGAGACTTTTCAAAATAAACTGAATCATGTGAAAGATGCAGATTATTTACGGATGAGAAGTAAAAAAAGAGCCGCCAGGTGCTAAAAAATAAACCTTAGACTCAAACGTTAGAACAGGCTTTTCCCCGCAGCACGCCGTGTAATAAATACTCACAAAGAAAACGGCGCCGTTACAACTTATGTCTAAAAATGTATCGTTTCATGCATCGGTTAAAACACTCGACTCCAGGTACACGACGCCCAGCTGGAAACACTTCACACAAGTCGAGCTGCCCGAGATTCACAGAATTTACAGAAAATGTTACATTTGTGTGATTTATATCGTTATCGGACGATAGAATTCTTATATCGGGATATGAGATTTTGGTCATATCGCACAGCCTTCTCTCTTTCCCTCATGAATCACTTCATTCTTTAGATGTTATGTATCGTTACAAGCCAGTGGTCATTTGGGGTGTTTTATGCCTGAGTCGTACCTGCTGTGAGGCTTATGCTGACTGAGTCACACTCGTAGCAGTCTGCCGTGAAAACAGAGTGAAACTGAGCCAGAGTGACGTCTCAGCAAATTCATAAAAGTCCTGCTCTGCCGGCTGGGGAACTTCACCCAAGAAACAAGTCCGGACACTTATAGATTTGGTTCGTATTGTCAGTGTTTGCAGTGAATTGCTCAGACAGCAGACGCAAGGGTGATAAGGCAAGCAAGCAAATAGGATATTTGTTAGGGGATATCTCAGAGCTCCACTCAACGGGTGATATAACAGGATACTTACAAGCTGAGTGCAAGCCTGTGTTTATGGCATGTCTACTCTGCATGTTTCCCCACTTGTACTTTAGCATCTCATTTACATGGGATTCATCTCTGTTTAAGCCGAGCGACAAGGTTTGATGGCTTTGAATGACATGAAATCCTCTCTTGGTAATTCTTTAACCATCGGTTGTTTCTGGGAAATCAAAACAAATGAACTACAGATAAAAAGAATTAACCCTGTGCCCAGTGCCCACACACTTAGGTGTCCACACTGCCAGCCTTTCCACACGGCAGGGCGACGACAAAACCCCATCAGCTTTTTTACAACTGAGGGTACAAATTAAAAAAGATGTTTGCTCCTCAATAACTGCATTTTTGTCAGCGACCTTGGTTTTCTTTCTTTAAAAGTAAGATTACTTAATAAAAAGTAATGCAGGACAAAACTGTCATAAAATGTATTTACAACTTCATAAAAAAATAAAAACAAAACAAATATTGAGAGATGAGAACCAATCAGAACTACCCATATGGAAAAGAAATAGAAAAAAAAAGACTTGCATCAGATGTGGCCTACTTCATATAGTGAATCATAGAAGGCTTATATGATTCACTCATGAAAGTGGCCACTTTCATATATTCTTTTAGTAAGTATCCAAAACATACAAGTTTCATTTATATAATTTTTTGAGGGATCTTATATCTGTTTTCACTCTTGTATGCTTTTCATGCAAGTTTCACACAAAACAGATAAAAACTTTATAAGATTTATATAAATCTTTTCCATATGGGTAAGTAAGCTGTGTAGTAAGGCGGGATGAGTTTGTAAATCATCCAATTAGAAGTAACGTCCTTGTACATTGAGGTTAGATTTGCTAATCTGATCTGTATCATGTCCATGATACTCAAAGGAGAGGAAAACTCCACCATCGATGACACTTTCCAACTCTTGGCTTTAAAACTCTGTTTGAACGAGGTGAGGCCTGCAACGCTAAAACCAAGACGGACAGTAAGGTAGCAACTGTTTGCTCTTCCTGTCATTGGCGAGAGGCGGTGCCTCATGCACGACCTGTGCAAAGCATGAGGCAAACTGTGGTCTATAACTGTGTTGAGCTATAGTTGTTTTGGGTTCCTGTACAAACTGAGAGGCTTGAGAGCTTGGCTCGCTCTCAGTGAGCGCTGGTCTGCCATCTGTCACTGATTCTGTTCATAATATTTATGGACAGAATTTCCAAGCACAGCCATAGTTTGAAAGGTTTGATCGTCTCAGGATCTTGTTCCTGCTTTATGCAGACGATGTGATTCTGTTGACTTCAGCTTGCACCAGGGCTGTTTGCAAGTGTGAAGCACTTGAAATGAGAGTTAGCACCTTGTAGTCTGAAGCCATGGTTCTCAACCAGGAACAGCTGGACTGGGAATGAGGTCCTCTCCCAGGTGGAAGAGTTTTAGTATTTTGGGAAGAGTGGAGCGTGAGATGGACTGACAGATTAGTGTGGTCCTGGCAGTGATGCAGATGCTGTACTGGTCTGTTGTGGTGATGACAGAACTGAGTGTAAAAGGACACGTGTTGATTAACTGGCTGATCTATGTTCCTACCCTCTCCTATGATCGCGACCTATAGATAGAAAGAATAAGATCAGCAGCAGAAATGAAGCATCTGAAGGTTGTCTGTGCTCAGCCGTAGAAATAGGCTCAATTGAGAGGGGCTCAAAGTAGAGCCATTATTCTTCCACATCAAAAGGAGGCAGTTGAAGTGGTTCAGCATCTGACCCCGGTGCCTCATGGGCACCTCCTCCTAAGTGAGGTGCTTCGTACATGTAATGGAGGCCTGGAGCAGATCCAGGACATGCTGAAGAGATTATGTCTCTGGGCTGGTTGTGCAATAATTTCAGGGAGGATCATTTTGACCCCTGAAATACTATCACAGGATGGCAAATCCGGTCGTTAAGTGATGACGTGACGAATCCTACTTCCGGGTCTAAAGTAGTCTGCGTTTAATATGGCTTTTGTGTTGTTAACATGTTTAATGTTATGTATTTTCTTCTATTTGATCTCAAAAAGCTCCTAAAACAGTCAGTGATCACTGTTGACCTCCCTCAGCTTTTATTACCGCTAATCATTTATTTAAGCTCAGTTTTTAAAACCTTACGATGTAACTACAGCCCAGCCCATGCAGCAGTATATGAATGACTAACCTCGTATTGTGGATGGATTATCTCAGTTGTTCTCCTGGCTGAAGTTTGGTCCTTTTACAGCATCCTGCCATGCGATTACATTTGTTCCTGACCACCGTGGAAAAAAGGTTAGCTTGTTTATATTATGCTAACATAGCTGTGTCGCTAGCGGTCACGTAGCACATCATTATATACCAGCTAGCCCAACTTCAGTAACCCTACAAACGTCACTGCTGTTTAGTTTTCTGTCTTCATTTATGTTGGAAGTGATAACAGAGCTGTACGTTTGGATTTGTTTCCAAAACCCCGCAGTCAGGACATGCTATATTGTATTTAGATAGAAGCTAGCGAGCTAACTCCCTGCTAACTTCTAACTCCGTTAAATGTCATAAATTCCGTTTTCATGGATGCCTGGATGTTAAACTCAATTGTTACACCTGGTAGAGCAGAACGCTGATCATTTTATTAAAGATGAAAGACTTTAGACAGTTTTTCAACTCTCAGTAATGCCACAGTGATCGTTTGATATATGGACCTGCAGCGGAGTTTAGGCCCAGACAGTAAAGTAAATACTTGACAAACATGAGACTTTGTGTCACTCTTATCACACGGAAAAAAAACCAAGCAAAACAAACTTAAACCAATTTTCCATTTAAGAATGACGTTTGAGATGACTCGATTATGTCTTCTTTATCTTTCTCCACATTTTGTCACAGCATTTACAAAGGTGGATCTGCATATTAAACACGTGAGTCACAAGTTCAGGCTTCAGACTGAGTCAGCATGCTTCAAGCAGCTTTTTGCTACGCACAGAAGCTCCGCCCACCTGGCTCTCCAGGGAACCACATTCTCAGAATAAAGTTGGATTGAAAAGTGATAGGAAAGGAACTAAAACATCTCTCAAGTTGCACTAACAGCCAGTAATTAGATTAATAAGCATTATTTTAAACCGTAAATCATGCAAAGCAACTCTAGTAGAATTCAAGAATAAACCCACTGAGCTGGAAATGAACTGAAAAGGTCCCCTTCAGGTTTGGTGATAAAAATCCATGTAGACATGCATGAATGTATATCTAACAGAAGACATAAAACAGGAAATGCAGTGACTGGTTATAAAACAGTGTTCAAACAGCAAATCCACTCAACTTTAAAGTGAAAACATTTCTGAATTACATCACAAGGAATAAAACTTCACATTCATTAAAAAGTAAAACTGTGCGTCGGAAGCGAACATTGCTGCACACACACAGCATTTCAAGATCTAGCTAATTCCATTTCATCTTACACAGAGCTTAAAAGTCAAATACTGCATTTACACATTCGGAGACGTATTTACGGGATAACCGATTCCTACGCAGCTACTGAAATGGGACTGGAAGTATGAGCTTATAAATGGGATGATGTCCAGACTGCACGGGCAAAATAAAGACGAAGAATTGATTTTAGAGCCACTGCTGACTATTACTGCCCATAACTAGAGAATCTGAGGGTAGACAACTGGGAAATTGTTTGAGGGTTTACAGAAGCACGATGGGTTCAGTTCACAAAATCAATTGCCCTGTTTTCTGAATTAACGGGACATCTTAAATCACAAAGAGCCTCTATTGATCTAAAATGGTAAATGGTAAATGGCCTGTATTTATATAGCGCTTTACTAGTCCCTAAGGACCCCAAAGCGCTTTACATATCCAGTCATCCACCCATTCACACACACATTCACACACTGGTGATGGCAGCTACATTGTAGCCACAGCCACCCTGGGGCGCACTGACAGAGGCGAGGCTGCCGGACACTGGCGCCACCGGGCCCTCTGACCACCACCAGTAGGCAACGGGTGAAGTGTCTTGCCCAAGGACACAACGACCGAGACTGTCCAAGCCGGGGCTCTAAAAGCCCAATTTCTCAGAAGCAGTGATGTCCCATCTGAGACACAAGTTTGTCAGGCAAATGCACGACATAAACAGTATTTCACGACCATGTCGCAGCAGCCCCTTGTGTTGTTTCTTCAGTAAGACTTTTATGACCATAAACACATTTTTTTTTTTTTTTAAATGCAGTTTCACAGGAGTTTTTAAAATACTCACAGCCATTATATTAAACTGTATTGGGAACACAAATAAGTTGATTTGTTTTTCTTCACCTTCCTGAACACAAAGTTCCAACTGTGTCTTTTTTGTTTTACCCATCCAGTCTCATATCTGTGTACATATAGTTCATATTTTCCACTTTTGCAGAGCAACAAAGTCCGCCATCACTTTGTTCTGAATGTAGAGTTAATTATTTCAGAGGTCACATTTCAAATATGTAAAATTGGTTGAATTTAAAACACTGGGTTAGGTTTAAAACGTCACGGCGCCACGTCTTATAAAGCTGATTCATGCTCCAGACACTAAATATACTTACAAAGTCGTGCTGTTTCAAAAACAATTGACAATTCGATCCTATTAACATGAACTCTTTTTTTTGGCGACTTTTTCCACTTTCTTGTACGACTGAGCTGGAAGAACTGCGAGAAACGGATTCGTGACTTTTGAATGTTTCTTCTTCTCCCAAGTTGACAGACATTGAGTTTGTACCAAAAACATAAACATCTGTAATTCATTATGGTGTTAGCGTGACATTATGACTTATGTATGTATGTATGTATATATATGTATATATTGTACTATTCTTAGTTAGCGTATTGTCTGTCTTGTCTTAATGTTGGTTTAAAATGGAGCACTGTAACAAAAAATAATTTCCCCCAGGGATCAATAAAGTATTCTGATTCTGATTATTTTGGTAGTGCATGGATTTATCACTGATTAATATGCACACAGGTTTTTTATATTGCAGCTGCCAGTAGTAGAACTAGACTAGCTAACGTTGTGCCGACTAATAAATGTACGACTCCTGCTTGTTTTCACTTATTTTAAAGTACAGCAGCCACATTAAGTATCTGTATTAAAGTAATTACAGCACACCTCAAACATGAAGCATTTGAATACGTAGGCTTTCAGCCACAGTTTAGAGAAAGAGAAGAAAAAAAGAGTAGCTGTTCATGTTTGTTAGCCTGTTAAGCTAACAATGAAAAGCAGCTAACGCCCAGTGTCTGTACATCGTTTTGTTAAAAGTGTTTCCTAGGAAACGACAAACTGTTTAATAAGCAAGGAGTTATTCTCACCTTACGACCTTTGGAGTCTCTAATCTTTGTTCCCCTGATAATGACAAAACCTGCAAGAAGTAAAAATGCTGCATTTTTTACTCTTTTTTAAAGTCTCGGACTTCCCTTTGAATTTCCACACGATGTCCCACCAGATCTCAGAGAAGCTGCAGTGCAGAAGTCATCCTCTGAAGCAAACTCAACCAATCCCCAAACGCCAACCGTTCTGCTCGGCCAACGCCCTGATCTGACTTTACACAAAAAAATTTCATAAAACATGAAAACCTGACAAAAATCTGTTTCTACAAACCTGACACCCAACAGCACACATTTTATATACACGCAAACTACATGCTTAAATAAACCTGTAACAGGCCGACATTAAATAAGAGTCTGAGTCAGCAGCAGAAGGTGATCTCTGTAAGATCTGAGTCACTTCAGGGCCACCTTCTGTCTTCATCCTCCTCAGTCTGCACTTCCTCTTCTCCACTGAGCAAGAACAGATGAGTTAGAGGGAAAGTGTAAGATGCTTGAGAAGTTACTGTTTCTAAAGCCAACTAATAAAAAAAGGACCAGAAGAAAAGAAGAAGAGGTGCTGAAAAAAACAGCACTCTGTTTTGGCATCTTTTCACTCTCCCGCCGTCCTCCTCCTCTGCCTCTGAGCTTAAACAAGAAAACCAGAGAGGAGGAGGAGGAGGGTGTCCTCAAGCCACCCCTTTGCTTCCATGCCTACTCTTCTGCTCTGTGGGAAGGATCCTTGATCAGACTAGCTGGAGCAGCAGGTCCTGGACTGCATCCAGGCACTTGCAGGACTTCCTCAGGGCTCCATCAGAGTCCAGCTGGGCGGCCAAGAGAAACAGCTTTCTGTCTTCGGTCACGGAGCCCAGAGACAAGGCTTCGTGGAGCTCCGACACACTCACAGCGTTCGGCTTATCCTGCAAAGAGGAGGGAAAAAAGGTTGAGTTTTTATTACAATCTCACTATTGCTTTGTACCTTCTAATTGTGGCAAATGAACCCAGTTTCTCACCTTTAATTAAGAACTGTGTAACATCTAACTGTGTAAGCATCATCTCTGGTATGAAGTTTGTTAACGCAGCACTCCAGTAAAATATGGTTAAACTTAAATTATATCTAATTTACCCAAAAATCTGAGCAGTTACATTAGAAATCCACCCAGGTTTCAATCAAAGTATCTATCAACAAATATACCGTCGAGTTCGCCTCCACAAAAAAAAATTGCTGATTTGAATAAAACACCTTCCCATTAACTTCCAGAAATCTTCACAGTGTGTCATTACAAATTACTACATGTCACACTGTTTAAATGCTGGTTGTCTCTGTTGTGATCACAACTCACGTGTGCAGCGAGTGAATTTAAAACCACCTTCCTACACAAACCATTCAACCCCGGTGCGACTCTATAGATGTCCGCCTCGTTTCTTGGCACCACGTCTTTCCCAGCACACGAGTTCTGTGGGAAACGATCTCTGTGCTGTTCAAACTAAGCGAGAGCCGAGGCAGAGAACAGAGGCTTGGTGGGCGAACGCCAGTATCACTGTCAGAAAGAGCTCCTTTATGTAGCCCATGTCACGGTACAGCCAAAGGTTTAGTTAGCAAACACCTCAACAGGAGCATTAAACCACCACAGTTGCCCTAAAATTAACGATATTGGTAATTACCAAAATAACTTTTAATGTTTCTGTATGCACAAGCTCTTTAATGAAAATACCTTTAATGCTAAAAATATGCATTTACCAAAAACCTGAAAAAAACTAATTTTGTGATTAAGACCATAAATTACATTTATTAGTTTATATTCCTGAACACAAAAAGTTCTGATTGAATAATTTTTGACTTCTGAGAAAAGTCTGCATGATAAATAACAATGTCATTTTTAGCTTAAACAACTTTTTGACAGATTTGGTTATTATTTTTAGGACATAAATAAATAAATATGGACACTCCAAGTGTCTGATAAGTAACATAAGATATTACCTTATTTGTGAATATGAAAACTAATGAAGCCATAACATCGAACACGGGTAATAATCAATCGTGCATAAGTGGTTTAACTCTAAAAACAGGGAATGATTTGAACAGTACAGACTTTTAAATATACTTTGCTATATTCTCACGTGAAACACGCTCCTCCCGAAAATGACACGGTTATATGTCATCCAAACATCTAACGGCCTTTTATCATTCAACTAAACCTTTTAACTGGAGCTTACACATCGTTTGATCTGCAAATCACCCAAACTGCTGGGAATTGTTGAATTTGTTGTACTTGCTGATGTAAAACTTCAAAGCTTTGCAGTTCAACCTGATGAAAAATCTGAATTCCTGTACACGTTCGTATCAACAGGTTAATTAATAGGTCTATTCTCCATTCTGTTTGATGATCCAAATTTCCTTTTTAATTTCACAGATGAAAGCAGTAAAAGTCTGCTCATTTTACACCTGTAGAGCCTCTTGATCTTTTAAACATGACGTGACCTGATGTAACCGGACTGCGGCTGCTCTGCGGGGTTTCAGGTACGTTTTTCTTCTTAGTACTCAAAAAAACCTGACAGCACTGTGAGGATCGAGCCGCAGTGATCCAACATTAAATGTGACTAATATTCCTTTTTCCCTGCGGTGTCATGCATAATTCCACACACTGTGAAAGGAAATATGAACTGAGGAGGAAATGTATTTCAGGACTCTGATGGATCTTCTTCTTCTGGTTATGAACTTAACTGCATGCAAATTTCAACCTCTGCATGGCTGCGTTCAGCTAACTGTTATTTTTGAAGGAAAAAAATAATTCACGTTTCATTACGTACACGGGGATTTTTGAGAACTGAGATTTTCCGTTTTTGTTTAAAAAAAAAAAGAAATCCCATCCACGCGTGCAGTGAAACATATCTCCGTCCACATGTAAATGCAAAAATCAAAGTCAAACGCTGTGAAGAACATGCCACATCCTAACCATGTGGAAATGTTGGCCAATCAGAAATCTAGAAGCCTGGGAGGGAACGCGTAAACAGAGTTTTGTGCCCTCACCAAACCTTAAGTTTTCCTGGAAAGGCATCTAATTTTGTGTTACTTTTCTAATGTCTTCATCATTTCAAATGTTCATAACTAAAGACAGTATTTTGGATTTTGCCTCACTGGCTCTCTTGGTCAAAGTTTATTCGATAAAGAAAGAAACGGAAAATTTTACATTAGTCTGAGTGATTCATAATCACAAGTCGCAGCGCTCTGAAATGTGACTGGTGTAGACTCACAACTTAGGAATGGACAAAATGCACACAGCATACATTAATTACATTTTAAAAAGATTAAATTTATTCAAAACCGATGATGACGTTGGCGTCAGGATTTGGTTGTACCTGCGTTTGTAACAGCAACAGTATTTTGTCTCTTTTCGGCATTGTAGAAATTCATCTGACATAAACAATAACGTGGCGCGCAGCGTGACGTCAAAAACGGCGCACACCTTTGACGTTGCATGACTAAGTCTTTTCCTCTTCCACACGTAGACGCAAAAACAGAGTTTTTAAAAATATCAGTTTTCAGTGACCCAAACCGCCGTTTACATGTGGACGAAAGGTGTAAAGGCATAGAAAAAGCTGAGTTTTCTAGAATACTGGTGTCTGTGTGCACGTAGCCTTCTGGGGTATTTTTACATTGATCTCTATACATTTCCATATAATCCATAAATGACTTAGAAAACCGAATTACATTTTGTATACTTATGTGAAAAATGTGTCTACATATAAAAAAGAAAAGAAATAAAAGGCATCATATTCTGTATATAACAAGTTTGTCAAATAACTTGAGCACCATTCTGGTTATAAATGTCTGCTACACAGATTTTTGATTGATTATTTTTTTGTTCTTCTGGGTTGCTATTGATTTCCATTAATTTCCATATAATCCATAAAAAAATTAGATCATCTCTGTCTCTCTTCCACAGCATCCTGTTTTCCTTCTCTCTCCCCAACCGGCCAGATGGCCCCGCCCCTCCCCGAGCCTGGTTCTGCTGGAGGTTTCTTCCTGTTAAAAGGGAGTTTTTCCTTCCCACTGTCGCCAAAGTGCTGCTCATAGGGGGTCACATGATTGTTGGATTCTTCTCTTTATGCATTACTGTAGGGTCTACCTTACAATAAAGCGCTTTGAGGTGAATGTTGTTGTGATTTGGCGCTGTGTAATTAAAACTGAATTAAATACTGGTCTTTGCTTTAGTTTTTAAGGACATAATATAGTTTGAAACTTGAGGTTTAATGTCTGAAACCATAATTTTCATGTCCCCTAAAACTTTATAAGTTACTATCTTTTATTCAACACAGCATTAATGGAAATCAACGGTTGCTTAAAATGATAAAAACATAAAAAGACGTCTGTTTTATGGTTTACCTGCTTGTTTCCCAGGACGACCACAGGCAGCTGGGGCTCCACCCTCAGGAGGCGGTGCAGTTCAGCTTTAGCCAAAGGGAGGCGGCTTCTGTCAGACGAGTCCACCACGTACACCAGAACGTGAGTCCGTCTCAGGTAATCTGACCAGTAGCGCCGCAGATCCTCACCACCACCAACTGCAGCACAGAAAACACACCGCAGACATTTTTGACTGCGTCGGCGATCTCATTTTCCACCTGAGGTGCGCGAGTCATCTACCAGACGGTTGGCAGGACTTGGACTTCTCTACGTGATCTTCAAGCTTGGCTAGTCTTTAGAAATTACTGGACAACACATAATAAAAACTGGTTGTTGTTGAGCAACACCCGGCCTGCAGGCTTCAGTATCTGTGGAGGATTCAGCTCCTGAAGCGATACACGATTCTCCTCAGCAGGAGTTCTCATAATTAACAAACAAGGACGAGACATTGTTTTACTGTCGCTCCCTAGAGGGGATCTGTTTGCCCAAAATAAAAAGGGTTTATTTTTAAGTGTGTACCAGCACACATAACACTGCGTTCAGAGAAAAGGAGGCTGTTTGTCCATTGATTCATACAAAAAAACCAAAAAACAACAACAACGACAAAACAATTGTCAGCCAAAGAAACACAGTATCCCCACACACCCCGACTGACCGCCATGCTCAAGGCCATTTCACTGGAGGAAGGCTTTCGGTTAAATAAAAGGACAGATCGATACGCAGAATTAGATGCGCTGTTGGCATCCCCACTTTAAACAAATTGGCCACAGATTAATTTCACATCTGCACCGGACTGAATGCAATCTGATTTTCACCGAGGGATGAAACAGGCTGAGACGGCACTCAGGCATTATTTATATCCACAGTTCGCTCCTGGGCAAATTAGTCTGATTCATTTTTTCCATCTTGTTGCCTCCAGACATGATATGTTAAAGAGGCTCAGGGTAAAATATGACAGTGCAGCAGCGATTTCTCTTCATTTAATGGGTCTGAATTGGGTTTTATTTCATGGAATTTATTCAGTTTTTCTTGTTTTCCTGCAGCCCAGAGGCTCAGTTTATTCTTAGTTTTGGGGGAAATACATTAGTATTGATGTGGTTTTGGTTTAACTTTATATTTTGTCCCCTTCTTGAAACTTTTTCTTATTTGTTTTCCTTTCCTTGTGTTCTTTTCCAGAGACACTATAAATAATTGAGGACACATCTCATTTATAATGTGTGCAGGCTTCTTGGATTAGTTTGGCTGCATGAAACAGCAGCAGCTCAGTCATCATGATTTAAACATTGAGGAATGTGAGGATTCATTTTGATTAGGCTGTTTAATCCATTCACATTTTTACACAGTAAATAATGGAAGTCAGTGGTTGGTTATAGAGCAACATCAAAGTGTAACATTTTTAATGGCGTAATTTGGAGTTTTGGGCCATTTTAACACTTGTAGTTCAGTTACGTTGACCAGATTCAGTTGATGAGTCTATAAACTTTAGCTTTTCCTCACACTTTGATTTCCTTGCACACAGAGTGAACTGCAAGTCAAGCCCAAAGGCTTTCAGCTCTAACTTCTATCTTACAACTGGTAGTTTGGTCGGTTTGAGGTTGGATCACATTCTCTTCATAAACAAACCAGATCGAGTCCTCCAAACTGGGCTGAACCAGAGTTTGACTTGGACGGCCTAAAAGGTGCAGGTGTGAAAATACTCTTACTAGGCCACCACTGACTTCCATTAACTTCTGTACAATCTGGGGGCGATCGTGGCTCAAGAGTTGGCAGTTCGTCTTGTAATCGAAAGGTTGCCGGTTCGAGCCCCGGCTCGGACAGTCTCGGCCGTTGTGTCCTTGGGCGAGACACTTCACCTACCGCCTACTGGTGATGGCCAGAGGGGCCGATGGCGCGATATGGCAGCCTCGCTTCTGTCAGTCTGCCCCAGGGCAGCTGTGGCTACACCTGTAGCTGCCTCCACCAGTGTGTGAATGAATTGTAAAGCGCTTTGAGGTTCTCGAAAAGCGCTATATCATTATTATTATCTAAATCAATAAACGTAAATTGATACTAAACTATAGAAATGAACAAACATCAAACGTTGCCTAGAAATGTAGCTCCAAATGTCCAGTGCTTTGGAAAACATTTAGCTGTGCTCTGAAACGTTTAAACCTCACTGGACTCCATCCATGTGATTTAATCCCACAGCTAATTACCAGTGTTGGTCATTTTAAAGTACAGTAACGGTTAATACACCAGTATGGGAAAACTCTCTAATCTGAATATTCTTTATCCTGAAATAAAATTATTGAATTTTCAAATTTGCTGTTTTACAAAACAGCAGAAAAAATTAAGGACATCATTATTTTGTGGTCAAGATGTAAATTACAGTTTTTTACTTTCCTGAACAGAAAACTTTGTTTTAGTGGTTGAATGTTATGCTTGAATAATTTGCTGGCTCTAACTTGAATATAAAATCCTGAATTCAGTTAGTTTTTTCACTCATAAATAACAATTTAGGGGTTGCTTTTTCTTCTTCTTCTTCTTTACATATTTCTGGGGGGGAGGGAGTGTTTCTTGTTTTTATGACTAGTGATCTAAAAAATCTATTAAGAACGTTAATAGATTTTACATATGAACGCACATTCACATGTATTTCACATGTTCCTATGCTTAAATGCATCCTGTGCACTTTTAGACTTTGGTTGTATTTTTAAACCGTTATAAGCAGCCATTCACTTCCATTAATTTACATATCATCAGTAAATCAATGAGAAAACTTAAGAGTTGTAGATCTGTTTTACATTTGTAAGAAAATGCTGTTTTTCTGCACTCCCCAGGCAGTCATTGATTTCCATTTGTTTCCATAAGACCTATAAATCAACCAGAATACTCAGCTACGTTGTGTAATCCATCGACCTGAGCATGAAGTTTTCCTTTTATTTGGTTTTCCTGCTTTCTGGGATCACAGAGGAAACAACTCAGTATTGATTTGTTTTTATTTCCATTGTTTTGAGTGGAACTGAGTAATAAGAGTAATCGGGGACACATCTCATTTTTAAATCTACTGATGTACAAGATTCTTGTATTTGTTGCAGCGTGATTTAAACCTGGAGCAATGAGACCAATTGTAATATAAAAACCCTTCATAAGGTAAAGTACAAAGTAAGAAGAATAAAAACAGCCATCTACAGCATTTCAGTACCAACACTGCTTGTACCAAACACAGTCACAGGTCACATTTGCTAGAAAATCAGTTTCCAGCTTCAGTGGTTTGGAAAGTCTGCAGCAGAAGTGACCTCCGGCTGCAGGAACCAGCGGTGCTCGACGGCCAAACGAATCACTGCTCACAGCGGCGAGTAAGACTTTAGGTCCTAACTGCCTCTGAATCCAAGAGAGTAGCAAGAATTCATTAGTGCTGGACCTAATGGGAAATGTTGCTAGGAAACTGGGGAGTGCTGTACTATAAGCTGATGTGATGTGGCAGCAATAAATACCTGTTTACCCGATGCAGTATGGAGGCCGGACCCAGCGCTCGGCGGCGTGAGCAGCTTGTGTTTTATTGTCACGGCGATCTCAAAGGGATGCTGGTCCTGCTGCTCTACAGGCCACCTTATTAAACACCCTCCCACACGTGTGCGCGCAGTCAACACTGAGTCACATGGGTGTGAATGATGTGGGCGTGTGTCTGTACCCACCTAACTGCTTCAGCTGCAGGCCTCTGTGCAGCAGCGCCGACGAGGAATTTACACCTGATTTTACAGCCAAAGTTCGACTGTCCCACCCAGATTCGTCGTGTTGATACCTTGTCACATGATATCTCAGTTCAAAACTTGGTGTTTAAGTACAGAACCTT
The DNA here is from genome assembly GCF_041146795.1 of Maylandia zebra. Classification (NCBI taxonomy): domain Eukaryota; kingdom Metazoa; phylum Chordata; class Actinopteri; order Cichliformes; family Cichlidae; genus Maylandia; species Maylandia zebra. Next base: position 31,796,301 of record NC_135176.1, on the reverse strand, counting down.
TTAACCTGTTATTCTCCAAAAGGTCTTTAAAGTTTGCCTCTTTAAAGCCTCACAGATGCACGTGGGCATGTTTCATGCCTGCTAACGCAGCCAAAGTTCAACTCAAAACTTTGACTTGAATCCAGATTTTGACCCGTTGTTGCACCGCTGTCTTCACTCTCACAGGCGTGCACCACGTCCACGGGACAGTAAGTAGACTGTGGTAGCGTAAATTTTAAAATAAACACTAATTAGTGGACCTAGGCTTGATTTAAATTAGCAGAGCACCGATTTACTGTCTGAACATGAATACCATCAAACATTCACCTTGACTGTCACTGCGGCTCCTCGTTCATGTCAAAAATCTACATAATGACTCACAGACATTAGAAAAATAGTGAGTTTATTAAATGGATTTCCAAAAACTTTAACTATTATTTAACCTAGTAAATAAATATATATGAAATGAACTGAGCATGCTATGGCTAGTTTGGGAATTCATCTGGCAGCAAAAGTAAAGAACAGGGATGTGTGCAGAGGAAAAATTAGCTATTACAAAAGAGGATTACCCTAATTATCTATTTTTTTTTAATTAATAGAAGGTAAGGTTGTAATTGCAATTGGAATAAAATTAATAACACAGTCCTAACGGCCACCAGTCATGAACTAATTCAATTTAACTGGACCTCTGACACATTTAGTTGGCAAGTTGGTTTTTTAGCATTTCTAATGACATTGTCGGACAAATGTTGACTCACAAACAGCTGCTCAAAGCTAAGAATAAAAAAACCATACTGACAGTGCGGTGATGCTCGTTAAACTCTTTGTACCATTACAAAAACCCATCAATATTTTCATCAAACCATACAGGTGCTGAAAGTCCCCGTCGGTATGACGACTAGCAGCGCTTATGACCGAGGGTAACGTAAAGTTCAAGCTTAGGGGGAAGAACGAGGAAATGGTGGATAGTGCAGACAGCACTGTAATAATGATAAAACACAAACCCACTGACAACACAACTGTGCAAAGAACCATAAATGATTTTTGGTTATTTTGGTAATTTTTAGCATTTTGGGGTTTTTTTCCCTCAGATGTTGGGATGTCAGAATCAGAATCAGAAACTTTATTGTCATTGTCATGAGAACAACGAAATTAAGAATGGTCCCCGATCATTGCATCATCCCTAGCAATATCAAAATATAAATAAAACAATAAAATTCAATAAATAAAATAGATAGAATACTTAAAATACTAATAAGATGTAACAGTAAAACATTCACATACATTCCCACACACATGCTTCAGACCGTGCATAGATTAACACAAGAGTGGCGTGATGGACATTTTTTTGTAGTATTCAGATGTGTTATTGCAGTTGGATAACAGCTGTGTTTGAGTCTATTAGTCCTTGCTCTGATTGCCCTGTACCGTCTGCCTGAGGGCAACAGTTCGAACAGGGAGTGGCCAGGATGTGAGGTGTCTTTTATGATGTTTTGGGCCTTTTTAAAACAGTGGGCGTTGTGTAGAACTTCCAGTGTGGGGAGAGGGCAGCCAGTGATCTTTTGGGCAGTGTTAATGATCCCTTGGAGTGCTTTCCTCTGAGCCCCTGTGCAGCTAGTGTACCAAATACATATGCAGTAAGTTAGAACACTCTCAATGGTGGCTCTGTAGAAGGACACCAGCAGTCTCTGTGTGATGTTATTCCTCCTGAGAATTCTCAGGAAGTACAGTCTCTGTTGGGCCTTTTTCAGCAGCTCGGAGGTGTTCACACTCCAGGAAAGGTTCTCCTCTATATTGACTCCCAGGAAGCGGAAGCTTGCCACCCTTTCTACACAGTCCCCATTTATGAATAGTGGTTGGATCTCTGCCTTTTTCCTTCTGAAGTCTATTATGAGTTCTTTGGTTTTTGAAGTGTTGAGGAGGAGGTTATTGGCCTTACACCATGACGTCAGCTGCTCCACCTCGTCTCTGTACGTAGACTCGTCTCCCTTGGAAATGAGCCCCACCACTGTGGTGTCATCTGCAAATTTCACAAAGATGTTGCTGTGGTGGCGAGGAGTGCAGTCGTGTGTGTAGAGAGAGTAGAGCAGTGGACTGAGCACACAGCCCTGGGGTGAGCCAGTGCTGAGACTCAGGGCTGAGGATGTGTGATGGCCAACTCTGACTCTCTGTCTACGGCCCGAGAGGAAGCTATTGATCCACATGCAGGTGCTGTATGGAAGCCCCAGGTCTTGTAGCTTGGCCACCAGTTTGTGTGGAAGGATGGTGTTAAAAGCTGAGCAGTAATCCACGAAGAGCATCCGCACATAGCTACCATGCTCTTCCAGGTGAGTTAATGCAGCATGGAGTGCTGTGGCTACAGCGTCTTCCGTGGATCGGTTTGCTCTGTAGGCAAACTGGTGTGGATCCAGGCTGCGGGGCAGGGCTGCTGTGATGTGTCTGCGGACCAGCTTCTCAAAGCATTTCATTACCACTGGGGTGAGTGCCACCGGTCTGTAGTCATTCAGGCCGGTGATGTGGGGCTTCTTAGGCAAGGGGACTATGGTGGAGGACTTCAGGCAGAGTGGGACAGTCGCCTGTGCGAGGGATTTGTTGAAAATCCTGGTGAAGATCCCAGCCAGCTGTCCTGCACAATCCCTCAATATTCGACCTGGTACACCATCAGGACCCGCCGCCTTCCTCGGGTTAACAGCCTGCAGCATGCGCCTCACCTCGTGCTCTTCCAGGGTGAGGGTGGTGCTGCTATGGGTGGCGTGTTGCTGCTGTGGCTCCAATACCTCCGGTACCCTGGTCTCAAAGCGGGCAAAGAAGATATTCAGCTCCTCTGCCAGCTCCAGGTCACCGTCCGCAGCTCCGAGATTGATCTTATAGTTGGTTAGGTGCTGGATGCCTTGCCACACCTGCCGGCTGGTATTACTCTTCAAATGGTCCTCGATCCTCCTCCTATAGTCCCCCTTTGCCTCTCTGATGCCTCTCTTCAGGTTGGATCGGGCTGTGGTGTAGTAATCCCTGTTGCCAGACCTGAACGCAATGTTCCTCTCCTTCAGCAGCTGCCTGACCTCCCGGGTCATCCAGGGCTTTTGGTTGGGATAAGCCCGGATCCGTTTGACTGCTGTAACAGTGTCGTGTCAATGACTGATGTCATAGGCAGTGTATCCTAATAGTTTCATATCAGTGTTACTCTGTGATTTTTATCAATACAGTGGAACCCCGGCTTACGAAGACCGAACTTTTAAAACCTGTTTTTATATGAGAATAAGAAAAAATCTTGGATATTTTCTGGTGCCATTAAAGGTCATGCAGCTTTGTCTCTTTTTTTGACATCAGACTGGTTGAAGGATTTCTGTAGAGTTAGAGTTATATCTGTTATACGTGTATCACAGACCGCTGTATCTGTATCGCGGTCTCGGGTTTTTGTGATGTTTGTTTTGATTTTATTCTTCTTTCAGTCTCCCCAGAGTTTCCATGCCTTCGCCTTCCTCTGTCTTCTTCTTGCCTTTATCATCCCTGTTTGTTTTGGATAATCTCATTTCCTGTGCTTTTACTTCATTTCTTCGTCTGCTCTCTCATATTTTCCGCCTGCCCCGTCTTCTCCGTTTCTTCGTTCCTTTGCTTCTTTGCCTTTGTTACCTCTGATCGGACACTATTTTTTAAGTGATTAAATTCCAGCACATGGCAACACAATTTGTTTATCATAGCTTGTAAAGTGGACATGCCATGCTGAAGGAAAAAGCTGAGGATTTAGGGCCTCACCACTGACAGTTTCACTTCCCTTTTACACAAAACCAAATCTCATCATCAGCTCAAAGCCTAAAACTACTTCTCCATCTGATCTGGTGTTAGTTCTTTTATTTATAATTCCCCCGAGGACTCCATAAAGAGATCCGTGCATCGTACTGCGTCTCACCTGTCAGCATGCCTCTGAGTCAACGTCACCGACACAAAGACACTTGAGACATTTAATGCACAGACCCGCTGAAGTATTGTGCTGTGTGGGTGGCGGCGTGAGCTCTTCTTACTTTCGCGGATGAGAAAAAGATTAGTGGCGCCCACCGATAGCAGTGTTCAGATCAGTGAGCGTGACACATTCCTCTAAATACATCGGCCAATCACGGCTGACCACGCATGTTGGCTGAATGCAAAGAGAAGTCATTCAGGTTATTATTAGTGCTGTGGAGCACTAATGTGATGGATTTATTGATCCTGCCAGCAAACGTAATGCAATCTCACTTTACCACCATAGTGTGAAATTAAACAGAAATACACTTTCCAGGCTTCTTTGTCACAGTCAACTTTCGTGATACCTTGATACTGAACGTTTCAGTCGCTGAACAAATAACAATATAACAAGAGCCATTGCCAGAGATTGCCTTGTGATTGCCTTTGTGTTGGCAGTGATGGATGATGTGAGCTTTCAGGGAAGAAAAACAACTGAAGTTGTGGATCAAGTCTCCCTTCAAGTTCAACTCAAACATAAAGCCAATGAAGTTACTTCCCAGCACCTAGAGCAGATCAATTATGGACATTACCAGCTTCACGTTTTCATACTTTCTGGACCAAACAAAACTGTATGAACATATTTTTCTGTTTTAAATTTCTTTTACACCACTTGTTATTTTTTGAGAACATCTTGTTGCAAGCTTGGAAATATTCTAATGTTAACAAGCTAAAAGCCTTTGGTTGTTTGTACTTCATCAAGCCAACTATGAGTAGGGAATCCAACATTACCCAGCATGCTAGCAACCAAAGCAATGACAATGAGGAATTTGGTGCAGCACCCTCTGCATGACCAGTCTCTGGGCCTGTGCTTTATGGGTCGATTTCACACAACTGGACAGTGAATATAATTTCAATCAACTGGTGGTTACCACATGGTTGTCAACTGGTCTCTAGGCCTGTGTGACTGTAATCTAAGATGCTAATCTGTATGTTTAATTAGTGTTAGCATCATCCTGTGCTAACTGACGCTAACAGTGGTAAAGGGTAGTAAAGGGTCTAGCTTAACAAATGTCAACAAGCTAACGAGCTAAATACTTTAAAGTGGCAGAGATGTGCTAACATTAGCACACACTCACTCATCTCCATAACTTGCTAATGTTTAAAAAAAATCAGCAAATTTCATTCACCAAGTCTGAGCTCTCACAACTTCATGCTTCTCACAACTTCATGCTAACATTTTATGAATCCGGTTTTCCACAGTGCGTCTCCGGCATGTCTGCAGAGCTGTTTGATTCAAGGCAGTTTTATGAAACAAATGGCCAACTGAACTGAACAGTTGTGCTCTTTCCATTTCTCCATTTCATGCTGTTTGATAAAACATCAATGCTCGCTAGACTCCACACAGAGCAGTGTTTGATTAGGACGGATAAAAGGAGCCTTACTCTCCAGGAAGTCGAGCTGACAGGCGGGGGCGTTGAGACTCATAAAGTTGAAGCCACGGGTGGGCCGGCACCGGCCTCTCTTAGCCCCTGAATCCCCGGGGGTCAAACCCTGTAGCATGCTGCTCTTCCCGGCCCCGTCCAGACCGAGTACCAGGACCTGGCGCTTCCCACGCTCCTCTTCCTCCTGCAGGCAGACCGCAGAGCTGTTAATGTTTGCAAACGCATGGAAATGTTGAGTTGAGGCAAAGATTAAACACATCACTTATTCAACACAGAGTGAGGGTGAAGCCTTTGGTTTCGAATATTTGTGTTGCACTTTGAGCTTACCAAACCACAAGCAGTTCATCAAAATACAGGAAATATATGCACAGTGATGGGCCAGGTTGGAGGGCTTCGCACATCAAGGAGAACATTACAACAAAAGATCACCTCCAGGAGTGAACATCAGTTGTTCTAGTGGAAAATCTCTGCAAAGTCAACACTCAGAACATGGTTGAAGGGTGTTTCTCCGGTCTCTCCTATAAGCCAGGTCAAGTCTGCTCAGGTCCCAGCAGAGATGGGTATTACTTTTTTCAAGTAACGAGTAAAGTAAGGGATTACTATTGCAAAAACGGTAATTAGATTACCGTTACTTTCCCGTAGGAACGCTGCGTTACTGCGTTACTAAAACCGTGATTTTTTGCGAGAATGTCTCATGACAGTGAAGTAAGCGAGTGCAACGTTCTTGACAACAGCTGTGCGCAGATCAACAGTGGATCATATATGGAGTGCGGGAGAGAGTATGAGCGTGCAGCGTTTAAAGCGTGGAAGTACTGACCTTACTTTGAGTTTGATTCCATACAAAGTGACAAAAACATTAGTGTCCGCTGTGCGTGGGAAGAAAACTTCTTTTTACAGCGAAAAAACCCCTAAACTTCCGAGCAAGCACCGAGTAGCTACGACGTAATGGGAAACTCAGAGAAACTCGCGGATTCTTCCACTGACCGCGGCACACCTGCACCAGGGTAAACCTCCGCCTACCCCAGTCCTGCTTTACAGGTGAAAATAGAGCAACAGGACCGCTGAGTCTTTGACTTTATTTATTTTCTGCTGTGTTTTACTTGCATCTATTTGAAAGAGTGAGTGTAAACACAAAAAATATTTTATTTTATGTGCTGGAATGTGTAGAAAATAGGTTTAAATGTTAAACTAATTTCTTCAAGTCAGAGAATGTTGCATATAATTAAATGTTTTGCTTGATGCATAAAGTTAAAAGATTAAAACTAATAAAACAAGTTTTAAAAAGAGACTTTTCCATTTGATTACATTTTGTATGATGGATTATGTAGAAAAAGTAGAATTGGGCTGAAAGATCTATCGCTTTATCACCTCTTCAGGTTGTAAATCGTGTTTTTAAAAAGTAACTAAGTAACTAAGTAATTAATTACTTTTGAAAATAAGTAATCAGTAAAGTAACGGGATTACTTTTTTGGGGAAGTAATCAGTAATTAGTTACTGATTACTTTTTTCAAGTAACTTAACCAACACTGGGTCCCAGTGACGTTAATTTTGTCGTCAGACAGTGAGTGAGTGCTGTGAGGATGTCCATCTGTCCGCCTGTATTTACTACAGGCGATGCATGTGTCCCAGGCAACAGACTTCAATCAGACTTAAAGAAGTTTAACGATAATAAGTATTCCAGCTGTCCGAGCCTACGACAGAGTGTAATCATGTACCGGCCGTTACAAATGCAGATACATACAAACAGCTGAACGGATAAACTGGTCTGGCTCTACCTTCAAACACCGCGACGAGCTGCTTTTCAACAAGGAAGGATGTTTCTGTCTGTTACGTTTCGGTGTGTCAGTGTTTTGTTTTTGCATGACTTATGCATTTCCTGCTTTACTTTGAAAGTCTGTGTTATCTTGGTGTGTTCAGTTTACATTTTCCCTGTCTCGTCAGTTCTAATTTGCCCCAGCTGTGTTTCCCTCCTGTGGTCCATTTCCTGATTGCTCCCTCTATGTATTTAAACCCTGTGTTTCAGTGTGTCATGGTCGCGATCTCCCCCGTGTTGTAAATAGTTTGGTGTTTTGTTGTAAATAAATAGTCTGTTGTAAATAGTTGTGAATGGGTTTGTTAATACTTTCGTCATGGGATATTTTCGTTTTGGGATTTTGGTGGAGAGCCTTCGTGGTTTTATTTTCCTTATCTTTGTTTTTCTACGTTGCACCCCGGTTGCCTAGGCCGGGGTGTAACACTGTCGAGCTTTAACTTCTAACATCTGTTTACTGTTTGGGTCAATTGGTTTGCATCTTATTTCACACGCACTAGAATTTAAGTTTAAACTACCCATATGGAAAAGAAATAGTAAAAACTTCTATGATTTACTCATGAAAGTGGCCACTTTCTCATTACTTTCATATTTTTTTTTAGTATGTATACAAAACATACAAGTTTCATTATATAATTTTTCAAGGGATCTTATATGTGTTTTCACTCTTGTATGATTTTCATACAAGTTTCACACAAGACAGATAAAAACTTTATAAGATTTATAAATATCTTTTCCATATGGGTAACAACGCCGGCTTTTTGCCTCCTAGAAACAGGTGGAAATAATTCAGCTCTATTCGCTAAATTGCTGCCAGTTTCAGTACAGCAGAAAAGGCTCTCTGCTCGGAGTGAGTCTTTGAGTTTAGAATTGATTAACAGACACTGAGATACTGAAAGTCAAGAGTCCAAAAATAGCTGGTGAGCATGTTTTTCAGGGCCACCTGTAATATGACACAGCCCAGACACGTGTTTGTCTTATTGTCACATTTTTTAAATTCACCATTCTGGACATTTCAAGAACCTCACCTTGGCTGCAGGGACCTAATAAAGGACAAAGCCAAACTGCAAAAACAGATTACCTAGTAATGAAAGGATGTTCGCACAGCTCTGGTTGGATCAAACCGAATACCCGACTCTTCTGCCTTTCAGCTAGAAGCAGGTATTTTAACTTGATGTTTGTGTTTTTTCACACCGGGTCGCCTCTTCAAATCAAACTGAATGCATTAGACTTTTGGGAATTTGGCACTGAAGACTCCTCATAATGTGCAGGAATATGAATCAGCTTCTGCAAACCTCAAGGGGCACCGCTCGTGATATTATACTTTAATGAAAGAGCAGGCATCCTTTTATTACTTTTATTTCAGGGCAGATTTGTCTCAGCGAGCCTTCTGCGTGTGCAGGAATAAAGAAACGCGAGTCTCAGAGAAGGCTTCAAACGTCGACGCGCTCTGAAAGCGCCTGAGAGGCTCGGGGACGTCACGGCCCCTCTGAGATCCCTCACACGTCAGTCATCTCCTTTTTAAAAGTCACACAAGGTTGGTCTTTATTCATGCCGTGTGCTGATGTGCAGCCGCAGCTCTGTAGAGGTTAATTACCAATTCATATCAGCCCTTTTAGAGTGCAGATGTGTCAGCTTCCTATTAAAAATACCACTTTGCTGATGGATCATCAAGCGCTAAAATTACTCCTTCAGAATCAGTTAATTTGATTCCCTAACAGATGAAACCACCTCATAATTACCCAGCAAGCACTGCAGAAACAGGCCAGATGAAGAGTCTGGGATATTTTGATGATGGATTGCGTTTCTTCTGACGTCTTTCTGGCTGTAATCGCCGCCTGGTGCTGCCGGATAAATGCAGCAGCAGATAAACAAGGCCGCTCTGACAGCTCTGAAGCTCGCCTCCGTGTTTTTCTGGCTGAGTCGGCCCACTGGGAGATCAACCTCAAACCCTGACAGCGCAGAAGCCTCACTGTAGCTGCTGAGGCTGCAGAGCCACCGCTGCTCCTAACAGGGCGCGCCGTGCCTGCATCTCCATCGTCTGATTGGCTCCTACCTGGACTGCAGGCGTATTCAAATGATCTAAAATGACTTTAAGTGAAACCAGCAATTCAATCGTCTCCTGTTCCCTCTGTAACTTTCTCTTTAAACTTTTTCTTGTTGCTTCAGACATTTCTCATAAAAACTGGTGATACTGAATCGATTTCTTTTGCTTTGCTGCCCCGCGGGGAGGTTAAAGAGTCCCGGCTCGGCTGCAGATCAGCGCTGCTGGATCTGACAGAGGTTTAACGTCTCTCTCAAGGACACTCCACCCAAGCAGACGCTCAGCAACGCAGCAGCTTCCAGCCGAGGGAGCGGTAAAGCCAGCTCGCCTGCAGCTCTGAATAGCAAGTGTACAGCTGCGGTTTACTCAGAGAGGAGGCAAAAGGAGCTATCATCCTCTAACGACGCCACATGCCGTCGGCCGCTCGTGTTCCACGACTTCTCCTGTGATTACATGTGACTTCCTCTCTCTCTCGCATCTACTTCCACTTCAGTGATTTCACTGCAGCCAGACTACGAATAACAAGCTTCAACTTGCGGCAAAAAGACACGATCGAGTACCATCAAGCATCGACTGAGGGTTAAAAATTAGGGCTGAACGATATATCGCATTTGCGATAATATCGCGACATGATCAAGTGCAATTTTCTAACCGCAAAGGCTGCGATTATACTCTGGACATGTCCAAATTCATGGGCTGCATCCTCCTGAGGCCGCATTTGTAGACCGATTACGTCACAGCGACGCGCCGAAGGCTGTCCAAATTACTACCATATCCCAGAATTCATAGCGCGGCCCAGCCAAACTCCAGTTTCCAGCAATGGCGGCCGCTACTAAGTTTTAAAATTACTCATACTAATCTTTCTGGGTCACAAAATAAACTTTTAACATATTTTCAGGCGAGAAAGTAGTTGTGTAAACATCAAATATCTGCTCGGTTTATCAAGATATCCCATATTTGCAAAAGTGCTTCGACGTTTTCAGAGGCGTCTGCTACCCACCAGCTCGACAGCTAGCCGGGAGCTCGAGGGTTACTGATGCGGCCGAGAACGGCACAACTCCCGGCACATCATTTTCAGATCACCGCGGAGTTTCGCTGCTCGGGTTAAACGTAATATATAAGTCACTTAGACAACCTAAAAATGTTATTGTTGGGCTTTTTTCAGTGTTTTGTTTGTTCGTGAGTAAATCGGTTTGGCTGAGATTAAAGTTATTAGATTAGATAAAATAAAACTTTATTAATCCCCCGGGTGGGTTCCTCCTTGGTTTTCACACAGCTGACTAAACGTCAAACAGAAAACTTATTAAACAGAAGTATGAGACAGTCGAGAATTTACGCCAGTGTCTGGTTATATTTTAGATAGCAAGAAGCAGACGGCCGAGTTTATTAAACTCCACCGAGACAGCGGTGACGCTAATCAGAACTAGACCGTCCAATTTCACGCCTTTAAACTTTAAAGGCGTGTTTGTGTGTGTGTTTATACAATTGCTATTATGTTTGCACTTTATGTGTAATGTTACTGACTGCAGAGATCAGTAAGATGTGTGTATTTTTTATTTATTAGTTTTATTTATTTAATATTATTTTTTAATTGAATGACTGTCTAGTAGTTCACAGATGTCGAAAAACTGAGTGTGGTAAAGCCACTGATTTTGTTTATGTATATTTCTGCAATCTGCACATTGTACTGACTTTCATTTTAATGTTTACACCAGGGTTCCTTGTCAGCACTTTATGCTCAGATGTTTGTAAGCTAAAAATAAACTATTGTGTATGTTCAAATATACTGTTGTGATTGAAGAAGTTAAATAAAAATGTCAGTCATCAATTCATGCATCACCTCATGTCATCATAACAGAGGTCTGTCTTCCAGGAAAGAACAGTTTAAAATTAATGTAATATAGTATTGGCCATACTATATGATGTATTGCTTGTCTTTGTTTAATAATACAGAAGACAAAGACCTTAAAAAATAATCGCATATCGCATCGCAATCGCAATATTGGGGCAAAAAAATCGCAATTAGATTATTTTCCATAATCGTTCAGCCCTATTAAAAATGCTTCCTCCTTCCCAGGAAATGGAAGTCAAACTCAAGTCTGAGCTTCGCCTGGAATAACAGGAAGTGACAGGAAGGCTCTCTGCGGACACTATCTGATCAACAGCAGCTTTATCAACGCCCAGAAGTCGAGAGTCCAAAGATAACCAGAAGTTTTGGTTAGAGAGCCAGCCTGTGATTCACTGAGTACTTCCTGACTGACGTGTTAATAAAGTCAGTGAGAGCTGGTTTTGGTTTTAACCTCTTTGACATGTACTTCCTAAAAAAACTGCAGCTTCATGGTGAAAGCCTGTGACCCGATTCACAGCATCTTCGAGCCAAAAAGCAACAAACTGGGAGAGAGATGATTTCAGCCGAGAAGGAAGGCGGAGCATCTTGCGTCGTCACTGAGCTTATACCCATTACCGTGAGAGAATTCCCGTTCTCAAACCACACAGTCTTCACGGTGATGTTTGAAGCTACACAGCAACGACGATGTGGGGTCACCAGCGGTGAACGGAGGTTTCAGAGAGAAGAACGCAGCTACGCCACAACATGTGTAATCAGCCCCGTTTCAGTGATGGAGCTGTAAGGCCGAGCTTTACTTGTATTTATCTTATAGTACAGGCTCACTTCCTGACACGGGCTCTGTGAGACCTGTGGAAGTACGTTCAAGGACAAAAGTCAAGATCGAAAACTTTGCATTTACCTCAGGACATTTCTGGTTTTATTAAAGGCCACAAACGAGCAGAGGCTGTCGGATAAAGGTCTGTGAAACAGACTGCTGGGAGCTGACTGTCTGCAGCCCTCCTCTGGAACTGCAGTGAGAATATATTATATTCCTGGACTAAATGTCACACAGGCTAAAATACTCGATGTGGACTGGCTGCGGGCTTCATCCTCACCAAGCTGTATGAAAACGCCGTTGAGACGTTACATTTGCAGTGAAATCGTGCCTGTAGACCTTTTATCTGGGCCGCGGTGAGGATCTCATTTCCCAGCTTGGCCCTCGCTGAACCTGAATTTGACACCTCTGACTTATGATTAGGGCTGCCACGATTTGTCGACTAGTCACGATTACGTCGACTATCAAAATCGTCGACGACTGATTTAATAGTCGACGCGTCGTTTGAAGCTTTGTAAGATCCCAAAAGACGCAGGAATAAGTAGCAGGATTTAAGAGTGTAATAACGGACTGAAACAGAAGATGGCAGCACTGCATGTACAAGGATGCCAGCTGCCGTTAAACCCCGAAGAAGAAGAAGCTGTGTCCCAGAATTCATAGCGCGGCCCAGCGCAGTTTCCAACAATGGCGGCAGCTAGTTAGTTTTAATATTACTCGTATTATTCTTTCTGGGTCACAAAATAAACGTTTAACATATTTTCAGGCGAGAATGTAGCTGTGTAAACCTCAAATATCTGCTCAGTTTATCAGGACACCACATATTTTCAAAAGCGCTCCGACGTTTTCGGAGACGTCTGTTACCCACTAGCTCGATAGCTAGCCGGGGGCTAGGCTCACTAGAGCCGTGAGAACACCGGACTCCCGGCAAATTGTTTTCAAACCCACCGCCGTCTTTCGCTACTCAGGTTAAACATGATATATGAGTCACTTAGATAACTTAAAATGTTATTGTTTGGCTTTTTTTTTAGTATTTTATTTGTTCCTGAGTAAACCGGTTTGGCTGAGATTAAAGTTATAGTTTTTACACAGCTGAATAAACGTCAAGCAGACAGCTGATTATCAGAAGTGTGAGATGCTCCAGAATATACTCCAGTGTCCTGTTATATTTTAGATAGCAAGGAGTTTATTAAACTTCACTGAAACAATCTGCAAATTTCATTAAAATTTAATAAACTATCATCTTGTCTTTATTTTTAGTTAGCACATACCTGAAACACTTAAAGCTGTAAGCTAATGATAGTTATATAAGAGCAGATGCTGCTGGTGCAATAAGCTGTAGTTTTACGTCTAATGGATGATGATCTGATTAGTCGACTAATCGCAAAAATAATCGGTGACTAGTCGACTATCAAAATAATCGTTTGTGGCAGCCCTACTTATGATGCTGCGATATTTTAAGACTAGATGAAACTCCCGTACCACTGCACCCTGACACAAAGCAGAGAGTGAGCACACACGCCTGTCGATGTATGAAATACTAATACTATTGTACTATTCTTAGTTAGCATATTGTCTGTCTTGTCTTAATGTTGGTTTATAATGGAGCACTGTAACAAAAAATAATTTCCCCCAGGGATCAATAAAGTATTCTGATTCTGATTAAACCTAACGCATTAACTCACGCTAACATGAATCGCACCACATTGAGATACTTGTGACCGTGTTCCCATAACTGAGGTTTTCCTGGTTTAAAGGGTGATACCGTCCACAATTGGAGGCTGTTGGACCCATTATTCACGTTCAAGGCCAACAAGTATTATTATTTTTACCCTTAATCTCGCATTACACACTAAAATGACATGTTCTTATGAGCTTTACTTTGAGAATAAAACTACTCAGTATGGTTTGGAAACTACAAATGAAAACTTAGGTTTGGGCAATAAATCCCTGGATAGTTTTAGGTAACTAATTAAAACTACTCGTTTAAGTTTAGACAATTAAAACTACTCTTATGTTACATTAAGGTAAAGAAAATAATTCTGTTAGGTTTAGGTAGTAAAACTAGTTGGTTAGGTTTAAATAATGAAACTAATTATGTTTAAGTAGTGAACCTATAATGAAAACTGCTATTATGTTACATTTAAGGAAAGAAACTTATTCTGTTAGGCTTGTGTTGTGAAACTACTCGGTTAGGTTTAGGCAATACAACCCTGGTTAGGTTTAGTTAAAGTTGTGCTAACTAACAACAAAAGGACAACACATGTCTTGTACGTGCACAACAGATTAGATTCTTATAAATTTGTCACATTTTCACTGCTGGACATTTCTGTGGAGTCTGGAGACCATCGCAGTCACGGGTACCTGAACACCTCTCGAATGTGGCAGAACTGCACAAACGATTAATAATGTCAACACAGAGCAAATCTCAGAGGAACAACAGCAACATTTAACAACAACGAAAGTGCCTGTAGAGACGAGGCCGCGGAGTCACAGACGATATGAAAAAGTGGGATTAATATAAAGATAAAGGCCTCGGAAACCATCGTCTACCTAACAAAATAGCGAAAGAAAGAGTAAAACGAAGTGCTCCTGTGGGTGTTTGTCGCTCTGTAAATGAGCGTGTCCTGACCTCCCACCTGCTTCGACTCCTTGGGGTCAAAAACACGCTGTTAGTCTCCCCCCCCGCTTTCCCGAGACGTGATTGGAACGAATCCCCAGACTGAAACATTTACATCTCCTCTGTGGCGAGCCGCCGGCAGACGCCGGCACTATCCCCCGAAGACGGGCTGAGCCAGATAAACCAGGCTAAGCCCATTACAGGCTGCTGCTGATTGAATCGAGGAAACAAGATTAGAAACATGCAAATAGATTTTATTAAGAGATTCAGGCTGCAGCTGTGAAGACTCATTCATTAAGACCGTCCGCTCGCTGCCCGCCTCATTTCTGTTTTTCTGTCTCTCTGCAGGAAGCTGAGATAAACAATCATATTCCCACAAGGAAGCTCGCTACTTCAGCATCACCTTGAACATGATTTCCCACTTTTTTCTCTTTTCAGCAGCAGCAATTAAAGCTGAAACAATCTGCAAGTGTTTTAATTATTAAGTCAGTCATTTACCCACGAAAAGCTGTGAGTACTTCAGGGGGTTTTTGTCTTTAAGACACTGGAGTGGCCTTTTTCTCTGATTTGAGTAAAACAGAACTCTGTAAACTGAGAACACAATCAGCAAATGTAATCGCTTAATCTTTGCTTCTTTCTGGAGAAGCCGTCGGTCATGAGGACATTAAAAAAGCTGATCAGAAAACAAACGTGTCTGAGAAGAAATTAATTCAGCGTGCTTTTCTATTTGACATCTAAAAAAATTAAGCTAGCATGGAAGTTTCCGAACCTGCAGTTCCTCAAATGGCCACTTGAGGTCCCATAGACACCCGCTTTAAGACGTAAACACCATCTTTGGATGGTTTGTCTCATTTACTAATACATTAAAACACCACAGATAAAATATCGCTGTAGCTACCGTAACGTTATAATTAATGAGGAGAAGCTCACGAGAGCCCCCTGCTGAAGCTCTGTCATAACTGCACCCGATTTCTGTACAGTGGGATTAACAGGAAGTAGAACAGCTTCCTTCAGTCAAGGGTGGGTGACGCCCATGTCTTAAATATCACTGGTGTCCATGGTTACTAATGTGGAGGGGGCGGGGCTTTTGACCTACAGTTCAACCACCCACCAGGGGGCGATCAATACACCTCTGGAGCTGTCACGTTACATAATGCTGTCCTGTTAATATAAAATAAAGTGCAATACATCAAAGTCTTCAAATCATGCTCACTACATTCTCCCACCTTCATCATCATCATCATCATTAATTATCAGTAACGGCTTCATTATCAGCACCACCTCCTTCTTTTCTTCTTCTTCATCACATCTTTCTGTTTTCTCATAATGCCACCGGCACATCTCAGCACATCTCCAGCAGCTCTAATGACTCTACAGCGTCTCCTCGCCTCAGTCAGAGGTCCCTGAACGCGCTCCTCACCAAGTTAAACAGTTCAGCTCAATTTAAATTTAATTTAAATTAAATCGATTAAACGTCTAAAATTACCAAACTCTGAGTGTTGAGTGAATAACCTGCCCTCCCACCTCTTTGATGGTGCAGTACTCCGCCTGCGGGGACCATAACCGCCTCTTGTAGAAGTAGTTCAGCGCGATGAAGAGCGCGGAGCCGAGGGCAGCCACGGCGGCGGTCAGGGCGATGGAGATGTGCCGGAGGAGAACCATAGGTGGCGGGTGAGGTGGCGGAGGGAGCCGGGAACGGGAGCCGGACACACCGCTGCTGCTTGTTCCTGGACGCCGACGGCTCGACTGACTTCCTCGTTCCTCGCGGCTCCGCGCTCGTGCTGCGGCTGTGCGCGCTACATGTGACCGAGCCGCTCTGATGTTTTTGTTCCCAGACGCAGAAAAAATGCTGCGTTCAGGCGCTGCTCGGAAATTTCCCTTCTCCTCTGTACAAGCGCGTTTAACTAATACACTGACGGTCAGCGACTGCTTTGATCCCTGATTAAGAACAAAATGTACTTTTTTCTTTTTTAATCTGTCATAATCTAATGATTTATATGACGATTTTATTTGTTCCTGGCCTACTAACGTTGATACATTTATTTATTATTGCGTTATAATGATATAAAATTATTGAATTTTGTGAATATGCATATTTGTACGAGAGCCCGACTGATACCAATACCAAGTCATAGATAACTATTTACACAAATTCTGCTCGGATCAGCTGATTGTTGTGTTTGTAATGTTCCAAGCACCTGTTGCAAACAGAGAAGTTCTAAAGCACCCCCTGGTGTACAAACCAGACTATGCAGCACCAACATTCATAACAGAAATTAAACGTTTTTCTTTAATTCTTCATTACTTTTTCACTTATCAGCTTTTTTAAATTCCAAGACCAATATAAAGGTAGACAGCTAGTATTTGCTTATATATACTGGAAGTGTACCCCACAGTGATGTGCCCCACAGTGATGTGCCCCACAGTGATGTAACCCACAGTGATGTTCCCCACAGTGATGTGCACCACAGTGATGTTCCCCACAGTGATGTGCCCCACAGTGATGTACCCCACAGTGAAGTGCACTGTGGATTTTACTGTTGCTGTAACCAATTACAATAACATTAAAAAGAAATATATTTCATGCTTCACTTCAATTTAGTGGATATTTTATTCCTGTTATATAAAACAATTATGAAGGGAAGAACATCGTTTGAATATTTCCTCCTGAAAAAGCAGCTCAAATCTAGCAAAGTGCTTCATTAAGAAAGCACTCAAAGCTGGAAACACATCTGTTAGTGAAGGCGTTTTCTTTTTTCCACAGTAACAGAGGCGTCATGGAGGCCTGACCCTGCATCCCACAGCAGGCACAGCTTCATGCACTGCTTCATGAATGCAACAGTGCCAAAAGAGTGACACAGCTGCTGGGATAATGATGGAGAAGCAGCGTCGTTTTTCACTTTGTGACTGAGGGGATAAAAAACCCTTCTAGCTCGCGCTCCACTGGTCTGAGTTACACCTGCAGTCGTGTGGAAGATGACATTATCTGCTCAGAAACACAGACGCATAAGTGTTTATAATAATGGAAATGGTCAAAGGCTCTGTTTTGGACCCTTTTGCTGTCACAGCTACTTTAACTCTTCTACAGGTTGTTGGACACATCCCTGTCCCTCACATAGTCCCCCCCCCCCTCCCCCCCAAAAAACCCCAAAACATGTCACATGATGATCATTATGAATTTAATGCCAGCAACTGCTGAGCAACAGAAAACTGTTGTTGAAGTTGTTTTATGCTAAAAAACAAACAGAAATGAAAATAACTGTTGAGGTGAATTAAAAGCATGATTGGACATGAAGGACAGCTTCGCAGTTTTTACAGATAAATATAGGGAGGGTTTCAGCTCTCCGTGGAAGACTGTGCATAATTCATTCATAGTACATAAAGTCGTTAAGATTCAGAGAAATCTTCATACACAAGGTCAAAAACCAGGCTGTGAGCCTCAGGCCTTCAGGCAGCGCAGCACCAAAGACAGAAATGTGGTGATTCAGTGGCAGAAATCAATTTCTTAAAAAGACGTCAGTGAACGCAGCTCATCACTGCGTCCTTCAGTTTCACTTGAATCCCTGTGAAGGAAAAACAGAAACAAGGCCGCGAGATAAACACTGAGCACACACTTTGGTGACAGTGGGAAGGAAAAACTCCCTTTTAACAGGAAGAAACCTCCGGCAGAACCAGGCTCAGGGAGGGGCGGGGCCATCTGCTGCGACTGGTTGAGGGGAGGGGAGGGAGACAGGATAAAGAGATGCTTTGGAAAAGAGCCAGAAATTAATTATAACTGATGAATAAATAAGAGGTGTATAAAAACACAGTGAGTGAGGAAGATGCACCCAGTGCATCATGAGAAACCCTCAGTAGCCTAAGCCTAATGCAGCCATGCCCGTAACATCTGCACTACGAAGTAGTTTCACTCTTTGTTCTTGATGTTGGACTCTTGTTTGAAGAAATATCTGCACGATGGAAGAACCTGCAGGTGATGATAACCATCATCTCTCCCAACCTGTTCAGCACTGCGGAATATTGTCCTCCAGGGGGCGCTGTGGGCTTGAAAGTTTGGGCAGGTTAGGAGGTTTAACTGCTAACAAATAAGTGAATAACATTTAAACCAGGCTTTATGAATAAAACATTAATGTATGAGCCACAAAACTGAACAAAACTTTAAGTATCACCATAACTCGCAGCCTACAATGAAACTTTCTGTCAATAAAAATAATAAAAGTTGTAAATGTGGAGGTTTATCTGGGTATTTTTGTTATGTTTATTTGTTTGATTTAAATTTTTAGACCAAACAATAAAAAAATTTAAAAAGTACAAAACAGACAAAATATAACGTTTAAAATTTACCAATAATAATAATTATTGTTACTATTTATATAGTAATAATAAATAATAATCCATAAATATCCATATAATAAAAAAATGTAAAATGACATAGGTTAAGATAAGGACTTTTTTCAAGATTTTGAATGGATTCTTACTGTTGTAGTAGAATAAAAGTTTCAATCATAAATAAAATTATACCACAAACTATAGAATATGCATAAATGCATAATTTGCTATTTTTAAATATTAAATTAAGGTAGAACAGCAATGCTTCCATAAAAATAAAAATAATTTAATGAAAACTGAGTTACTGAGATTTGAAATTTTTATTTTTTAAGTTTTTGCTTTCAAAATACTTCACTTTGATTCAATTTACAGAGTAGATTTTATAGTTTCAGGTGGATTTTTGATCATTATTTTTAATCATGAAAGTTTGTCAGGAGCAAGATTTTGCAAAATCGGAACAGCTGTTTGAATAAAAACACAGCACGTGTGCATTTCTATTTTACTGTAGGTTTTATGGTAAGTTCCAAGTGTTTATTCTTAGTGAATTTTAATCTTGTTTGTTACTAACTTAACTCACATCTAGTTTTGATTGTTTTAGTTGTAACTTTTTTTAACTAACGTTTAGCTATAGTTCACTGCAACATTCTCTTTTTTAACATAGATTTTTTTTAATTTTAGTGATATTTCAATACAATAACCAAAAGTATTTACATTTAATGTTTACCTTCACTATAGGCCTTTTACTATGTTGTGTTATTCATAGACCCCTGTATATTTTATTCTTCTTCCTGCTGCTATAAAACAATATTTTTCTCATGGTATCAGTAAAAGTATTTTTCGGAAATTGTTTTGCCCGGAAGTCTTATTTTGTGTCCTGGAGTTTGTCAACAAATATTTTATTTTGAAACCGGAAGTCGGGTTGAGCGGCTGCCGTTAGCTTGATCGGTTCGAGCGAAGTCATCGGGACCGAAGAAGACTTTACCGCCACCGCTGCTGCAGTCTCCCTCTGCCCAGCTTTCACCGGAGGATTTTTACGGGATAACAGAGAAGTTCTTCGGCTATTTAGCGGATTTTAACGGCTGTGAATTCTCTCGGTACTTTTCTCCTTTCTCCAAGCGGCGGGCGGACTGTTCGCTGTCCCGCAGGCTGGAGGCTAGCGTCGGTTACTGCGGCTAAACATGGTGGCCTGTCGGCACGGAGAGGAGCCGAGCCCCAGCTCTGCGGGTTTGGGGGTGTTATAAGGGAACGCGAGGACGCTGGCTGCTGCTCCACCCTTTTCTAAGTCTGCGTTTTGTTAATCTGGAGGTTTCTACGGGGCTCCCCGTGTGTTTCCGTTAAACCCGAGCAGCAGTACCACCGGCGTCAGCAGGACCCCGTCCGTGTTCGGCGGAGCGTGGATAATCATCCCGAAAAAGTTCTTCCAGGCCGCCTCAAAGTTTGCCCGCGGACCTGGGAAACTCCAGACCGTCCTGGACACTCCTCCAGCTGCTGTGTTTACGTTACGGATACTTTGAGGCTCTCAAACCGGGATGAATTGTTGCACAAGTGCAGCCTGATGAAACAGTTTGTTTTACCCCCTTCCTCCTCCTCCTCCTCCTCCTCCTCCTGTTCAGGGTCTGATTGTTAATCTGAGGATTATTATGGATTTTTACCATGGCCTAATCCAGCCAGACTCTGAATTTGGGGACTAACTGCAGATGTAGAGTCTGACTGTGATGGTGATGATGATGATGGTATCTCTTCGCGATGATTCTGAGTAGAGAGGAGTTCATTACATGGAGACTCGCCTGACATGCCGAGGAAGGAGTTGCCACTACCTGACGGTTGGGAGGAAGCCAGAGACTTTGATGGCAAAGTTTACTACATTGACCACATTAACCAGTGCACGAGCTGGATCGACCCCAGAGACAGGTAGGACTGCGCGAGGACAGGTGCCGTCGACCTTTGACCTCTGGCAGATAGTCAAAGCACATACATGTAAATACATGATGTGTTAAAGGCTCCATTCATGCGGTAAACGAGGAGGTGTGAGCCTTTTAGCCCAAACATCGTTGTCTGTTCATGAAGTCAACACAGAGTTCCACACCATGTTTGCACTGAAGTACCTTGATATGGATTTAATGTGCAATATTTAAACCTGACGTATATTACGAATATTTAAACCAATATTTAAACCTGAGGCTTTTTTATTTAGGGAGCTGTCGCAGGTAAAAGCCAGTCACACTAATCCCAGTAATGCCTGATTTTAGGGACCTTGTTCCCAGTTTTCTGGCAGGTTTATTTGTTTATTAAGTTATTTGATAAGACATCATAGTAAAATCAGTGGTAGCAGGTGATGGAGGAGAGTTGGTATGAACCTTCCAATAAAAGAGTTGCCCAGTGGCTGGCCAACAGCTAGAGACCTCTGATTGGTTGGAGAGTGGTTGCTGGTTGGTGCCTGGTTTTAAATTGGTTGCAAAGAGGGTGCTGCACCAAAATCCTCCTTGGGATTGCTTTGGTGGCTCACAGGTTGCTTTGATCACCTTTAGTTTGTTTGGAGGACGCCCACTCATTTGGAAACGCTCACCAACTAACCACCAAGCAATTGCATACAACCTCCCAAAACTACTCGCCAACTGGTCGGGAATACTTTATTTTTCCCTAGCGACTGTTGGTTACCAGGGAAACACTGACCAGTCAGTTTCACAGCAACCACTCACAGCTGGATGGTGGAATACTTGTTATTCCCTAGCAACGGTGGTTGCCGGGTAGTCTCCAGCTGGTGTGACTGAGGCGTGAATGAAATGGGTAGCTGCTGGAGTCAAGGTGGGTGAAACAGAAGGTGATGGCTACCTGATGAATCAGCCTCACAGGTGTGCACAGTAATCAATTAATTGCAGTGAAAGCCAATCACCTGTATGAATTATTATCTGTAAATTAGAGTGAATGCATTTTATATATATATATATATATATATATATATATATATATATATATATATATATATATATATATATATATATATTAGGGGTGCAACGATATTCGTATCGATATTGAACCGTTCAGTACGCATATGTATCGAACAATACAACATTTGTAATTTATTTTATCAATTTTCCTTCTGACGATGCTGTCTGTGTTGAGCGCTCAGTGGATCTGCGTTCGACTACTCCGCCTAGGCTGCACTGTCGAGCGCAGATCCACTGAGCGCTCAACACAGACAGCATAGTCAGAAGGAAGAGCGCAGGGCAAGCTAGCGAGACAGAAGTTAAGCTCTACTTGCAACAGGCAAATTGAACCTCATTCAGATCTGGCGTTTGGAACTATTTTGGTTTTCATGTGACGTATGACCCTGAAGGTAAGCGAGTCATGGACTAAAGTAAAACAGTATGTCGGATGTGCCATGCAATGCTCAATTACATGGGTGTGAACTAGTGTGTTAGCGCAGTTAGCTCGTTAACGTGTTGGCCGTCTAGCCCCATGCACGGGGCAATCGGCGGTAGCTCGTTAACGGAGATTTGCCGTGTTGTGGCGTTAAGGTCATTTCAACGAGATTAACCTGAAAGCACTAGTGGGAACACAACGAATATGACTGCACATTTACGCCGACATCATCCTAGTGCAAAGACAAGTGGAAGCAGACAAAAACAACAAGCATGCTACTAACTTTACCAGAGTCATTTAGACAGCTGTTAGCACATGATTCTCCTTATGCTGCTGAGAATATAGCCCAGAAGAAGTGGATAGTATAGCTTTTATTTTGGAAAGAGCCATTTCTCTGTAATAAACTCTCTTTTCCAAAGATGAGTGATTCCTCAATCAGATACAGGGCTTGCAATATCGCTAGCCCGACGTCCTGGAGCTAGCGATTTTTTTTCAGTCGGGCTACCAAAATCTTTCTCTTCCCTGCCCGTCGGGCTATTGTAGGAAGGAAAAATATATGTCAATGCTTTTGCATTCTTTCAGAAATGTAGCTGGGTAATTATGTCATTGGCATCGGTGAGCCACTGTCAATATGTGACATATTGAAGTCGCGTTTGAATTTGCGCTTGTTTTTTTGCTTTCACTTTGCAATCGTGCGAACTGTGTATAGAGAGCGAAAGCACTGATCTGTGAGTGATGATAATTTGTGCACCAATTCCTCTGACATCGTCTTATTAATCGTTAGCTTACTATGCAAACATGACAAGTGAAATCTCCCGCAGCTTAAACATGTGAGAGGTTGATCGCGCAGAGAATCGCTGAGCTTATGTGAGTGCGTGTGTAAAAGCATTTCAGTTCTGCTGAGCCAAATAAGACAGGTCAGGGTGAAGAAGTGACAGCCAAAGAAAAGCTTACCACAAAACGGAGAAGTTATGACAAATCAGACTATAAGGCAAAAAGAAAGTGCAGCTTTATGGTTTCATGGACAAAAGAATTTCTGTGGCTGCAATATGCCGAGCTAAATAACCAGGGCTGCACATAAGTGGTCCGCAGGTGCGCATTCGCTGTCACAATAAAAAACACGCACAAGGGTTAGGGTTAAATTTAAAAACTGTACTTTTGAGTTAAAATATATATTTATAATTTTAATAAATGACAAATTAAAAAGGCATGAACACTTTTTTGTATCGAAAAAATATCGAACCGTGACACCAAAGTATCGAACCGAACCGTGAATTTTGTGTATCGTTGCACCCCTAATATATATATATATATATATATATATATATATATATATATATATATATATATATATACACACTTTGATAAGTATGGGAAAAGTTCATTTTTACCCTGTAATCATGCTTTTATTGCTGCTTTGAGGCAGCTGGAAGCTAGTGAAGTATTTTGAGCTCTTGGCAGCCTGAACATGTTCATTTATTAATGTTTAATCAGACCACCTAGACTGCTCTTAAATAACTTTTTAGCAACGTTATTATTTTTGGCTTCTGGATGGTGTGTCATTTTGTGTTTGTAGTAGATGATTTTTGATATCTTGCTAATGATTAAACGGGTCAGTAATGAACAGCCAGTCCAGTGAGGTTCCTCCAAATAACTCACTCCAAATACCTGTTTACCTCTGCGTGAGGAATCATTCCTTCTCTCGGGAATAATCTGAGGATGGAACCTCGAGCTGAGTGTGTCACAGAGCAGAAAGCCTCCTTCAGTTTGTTAACCTGTCATAAAACCTTGGGTATCTCATAGCTCAGGATGCCAGAGGTGCTTTCTTGTTTGCTCATTTACATTCCTGCTGTCAGGCGTGGAGGTGTGTTACCTGTTCTTTTCTCCTCTCTCGTAGAAACCATTAGTGTAATAGGCTTAAAGAGGCGAGCGTGACAACGACTCGCATGTTCAGCTCACCACAGCGCAGAGGGGAGGGTGGGTTTATACAGGGTTTTTCAGTCTTACCAGTCACTTAAGACCCCTCAGACTTTGACACTGTGTCTGAGAAGTGGTCGTGCTTCCAGCTGTTAGATTAAAATGAGGATGATTCCATCTTTGAACGTCTGCCCGTTTTTCTTAATCAAGAACATTTGACTCCCAGAATAATTCCAAACCTCTGATAAAGTTTCCTGTAAGTAAACGGACTCAGAAAATGCCTCTGGGGTGAGGGGGCTGACTCTGCATGGTTCCTGATTCGTCAGAAGTCTGTTTCACCGCATTTAACAGAAATCTTCACATTTTTCCCACAATTTCCAAGCATGTGATATTCCAGGAATGTCTGCTATGTTTCAGTAAAAACTCCGGTGAATAAAACAGTTTGAAAACATTTTCTGGCAATCTTTAGACGTGCTGCACGTAGAGCTGGGCGATATGAGATGTTTTCATATCACGATATGTTTTTTTCATTTCAGGCGATAACGATATCTATCACGATATAAGCCAAATAACTATATTTGTAAGATTTAAATGTGCCGTTGCTCACAAGTAAAATGTGAAATAATCAGCAGTTTGTTTTTATTTAAATATTTATTTCCCATAATAAGTTCAACAGGGTAGATGTACTTAAGGAACATGAGACTTTTTCAGATAAATAAAGGCAAATATTGCAAACTACACAAAAGGCAGCCGCTAAAGCGTTTAAGTTTCAAAATAGAACAAACGAAACAGACTAAATTGTCAATTCCACTTAGAAACAAAATATTAATTCTAAAAATAAATCTTAGTTTGTTTTACAGAAGAACAGACAAAACTGACTAACTTTTGTCAGTATCAAATAAACTGAGAACTAAAAGGAAATTCTCAATCTCTCCTTGTTGTATAGCTGAGCTTTTCAAACAGTTTTAACAGTTACTTTAGTCTGACAAAAGCCGAATGACGAATTAGCGCTTCCAGTCAGAGACTGAGGCTACGTCCACACGTACACGGGTATTTTTGAAAACGGAGATTTTCCGTTTTCGTTTTAAAAAATAATCCCGTCCACACATAAAGGCAGAAATGAAGGAAAACGCTGCTATGAACATGCCAAAGCAGCAGGTGGCGCTAGATTCCTAACCGTGCAGAAATGTTGGCCAATCAGAAGTCTAGAAGCCTCGGTCTGAAAAAGTAAACAAAGCTGGGGCATAGAAGCAGAACCGAGTCGTATGTGTGGAGGGACAGTAACTGTGTGTATATGTAAGCATTTAAACACTGCAGAGAGTAGAATTAACAGTATTGTAGAAATTCATTTCACCGAAACAATAATGTGGCGCACAGTGTGACGCATGCACCAGTTTATTGTATTTCCAGACTTGCTTTCGGCACAATTTACAGTGCACGCTACTCTGTTTTTTGTCAGACTTGAAATAGCCGAAATACCTTCACACTACGGAACTTCTATGGCTCTTCCGTTCGACAATCTCTCCGGCGTTGGAACCATCATCTGTTTTCTCTTCGGTCACGCTCGGTTGATTTTTCTAGTCGGCACACTCATTTCCTCCATTACGCGCTGGCTCCATTACCCGCTGGCTGCTTCCCAAACAAACACACGTGCGGCTTGGCACTTGTGCTGTACGTAACAAGTCACGCGACGTGACGCTGCGGCTGTGATTGGTTCGGCTCTGCGCTACTGAATTTGGATTGGCTGACCTTTTTTTTTTTTTTTTCTTTCTTTTTTCTTCTTTCTTTTTTTTAAGAGGACAAGAGTGGCGAGGTCTATCGCGATACATATCGTTATCGTTCTATCGCCCAGCTCTACCTGCACGTAAATAACCAGACAGACAAGCCAAACCAATCGCATACCGGCCTAATAAATAACAGCTAATAAACAAGAAGCACTCTGAGAGCGCAAACCGCCACCAACCCTCTCGCTCTGTGGGCGGCGTTTGCTTTGAAGAGAACAGCGCTGTATTTTTTTACACATTCACTTTGTTTTCTTTGTTCTTTTTAAATGAACTTTCAGAAGTTTGTAGTGCAGTGAAGGGCAGCGTGACAGATGTTTACTTTGATTACACAAACATGGAGTTTTAAATAACTGGACATGAAGAACCTTGAGCTTGTGATTAGAGCAGGGCGATATGACCAGAAATATTTATCACGATATACATTTGAAAATTTGCGATAACGATATAACTGACACTAGACAAAATACTTTACAACTCCACAACTTTATTAGTGCAAAAAACCCCATCAATGTATTTTCACTTAAACAAGCAGCTGTTTTTTATGTGCATTAAAGTTAGATAAAAATGTAACAGTGCAAATGCAAATTCCTCGCTGACAGTTTAACTAAAAGGCATTTCCAGTGGAAACTGGCCGACATATCCTCAGCATAACCATGTATAATATCCACAAAACTTAAAAAGAGGTTATACACACACAATACAGTAATATTATGTTGAAGCACAGTACGTATCACTCCGCGAGGCTCCGCCTACGATAGCCGTAATGCTCCAACAATCCATCAAGCGGTGCGGCTTCGTAGCTTAGCAAAGTCGTACTGAAACATTTGACAGATTTTCGAGCGCCGTGTACATAAAATCGTTTCGAGGTCAGTAAACACAACCAGATTTCATACATAAGGCACACGGGATTATAAGGGGCACTGTCGATTTTCAGAAAAATTAAAGGATTGATTTTAAGTGTGCCGTATTTTCCAAACAACACGGTAATAACGACGGCCCGCTAGCATGCGCTACCAAAAATAGTGCTTTGTTGTGTATCTGACGGGGGAAAGCTAAACCAGTTCCACACCACTGAAGTTGCAGCATTTTTACAAACCAATTCTGGTTCATCGTTTCATTGAACGATCCGCTCTCGCCCTTCTCATTCTCCGTCGCTGCCATGCTTTTTCTGCCATGTGCGTATGAAAACAAAGGCCCTGCGCCTGCGCGTTTTACCCATATTCTATCGCGATATTTCATTTTCTTATCGTTGCCCAACATTATACCGGTATTACTGTGAACGGTATGAGCTGGCCCAGCCCTACTTGTGATATATTATTATTATTATTATACTATAGTTTATTCACTAACTAAACAGCTCACTGTCTTTCTCTTACTTTCTCTAAAACACAATGAGGTCAACTTGAAGGAAAGCCAGATGGGAAATATAAAAGTGAGGTCAGAGGTCAAATGTGACATGGTATTTTATGGAGGTTTGACCTTATTTGAGCTTGAAGAAGAGGTCAGAAGTCCAACATGAGGTGATAATTTAGAACCCCCATGAATCACTTCATGCCTTCATGTTAGCAGAACAAGAAATGGCAGTAAAAAAACATAACTTTAACTTTAATGCTCTATGTAGCATTGTTATCACTTTGACTTGCAGATCAATATAGTGACCTTCTAGGGGAGGTCGGGGGTCAAATGTGACATGACACAGAACACCTGGAAGAATCATAGTTTCTATGTTATCAGGTTTTTTGTCCATTTTTCCACAAACAAATCCTGAAGTTGACCATGAAGATCTCGTGCATGTATTAGTGTTAATGGACTGTTAACAGTCGACACCCCTACAGGGTCTCATCAGAGTTCATTCAAAGCTTTTCCTTGGTGGAGGCAACCACAGTTAGCTGCCTGTCCTGTAGCTGGATCTCTGCAGATGTCAAGCTTCCCATCCAGGTCTTTATTCACGGGCGGTGTAGCTGCCCGAAGGCTTGTGGCAGATTCCCAGAGAGATCCGAGTGTGAGAAACATTGATCTGGTGACACTTTCATGTCTTTTTGAGCAGTTATGCGAAAAAACCCCAACACCAATCTGAACAAAACCAGACTGATCACACAGGGCAAAGTCAGCTCACGGTCTATAAAATAACTGCCGGGAGGCGATCGAAGTTACCAGCTGGGAATTTTTAGAAATCTTTTAAATCTTCAGGTTTTTCTGTTTTTTATTAAAACAAGATGAGCTGCAGTCAGCAGAGGAAGTGAGAATTTGTTGCAGGTGTCAGCGTACCGTCGGTTGTCGGCCTCCACTTATTTGGGCTGCTGGTGAGATAACAAACACACAGTCGCTGGTGTGTTTTAAGGTGGAATGGAGAATTTCTCCTCTGGTTGTTTTACACTCGACAGTCTTAAAAGTGCAGAAAGAAGAAAACAAAAGTCCTGAATTTAAAAAAACCCACAAAAAACAACACAGGCGCATTCCTGAAACACACAACGTGAGGGGCCGAGCGCTCGCAGAGCCGCCAACCAAAAGGCCCGATTCATCTGAAATCCCTTTCACTGCCTGCCAAGGTGCACGGGGTCAAAGTGCAGCGTGAGGCCCTGCAAACTGTAAACCGGGATCTAACCGCCGCTCTGTGCTGGTTTTAATGCGTAACCAGCGACTCTCATGACTTATTATTCAGCAAAGCATGAGAGGGTTTTACTTTGGTCGGACTGGTGCAGAAACAAAAGCTTTCACGAGCCATTTCTCCTCCTCCTCCTTCATCTAAAGAGTTGGTTTTATTCATGTTGTAAAATTACAGCAGTTATGAATTAGAAACCCCTGCTTCCCACTCTTTCTTCTTTAGATGGAGGTCACCCAGTTCCTCCTTCACCTGCCTCCGTCTTGTTCATGATTAACTTTGGATGACTTGAGTTAAAGAAAGAAGCTTAAAGCCTGGAAGATTTAGAGGACATACAAAAGCAGTTTTGAGGAAAAGTAAATAAATGTAAGCAAACCCTCTGAATGAGTACCAAGTGTACATGTGTAGGTAACAGTGGCTCAGGGACTTTCAGCTTGGCGGCGACTTTAAAGGCTTAATTTTGGTTAACGTGTCTGATTGATGCTTCTGGGAAAGACCCAGCGTGAGCCCTCAGGCCCCGCGGCGTTCGTGTGTGGCTTCATGGGGTGAAACTTTGGAACAGGATGTGTTTGTGTGTTGGGTGTAGCTTGTTGTGATGAGTTCAAACACCTGGAAGATGACGTGTTTTGACTTCTTCACACGGAGAGGAAACGAAGGTGGAACGCTTCCCGCTGTCAGACGTGCGTTCGCCTGACAGCAGAAATGTGCACCGCGTGAACTTAAAGGCTGACCCACAAATGGAAGGACGACCTCTCCGCTGTTTGTTTTTACTCCTGCAGCGTCGAACAGGTTTCCCCCTCATTCCCGTATCGCTTCATGCGCTCATCGATGTTTGCTCTGGATTACAGCATCGTTTCTCGTAAAGGAACCTCGGGGACGAGGTGGTTTGAATTGAAGGCTGCAGTCATGTGTAAATCCTCCCATTGTAGTCAGGAATGAAGACGGACAGCGAGTCTGATTTCCACACTCGGAGCATCTCTTACACTCGTCCTGTATTTAAAGCGAGAGCAGCAGCTTAGCTGATGCTCTGTATTTGAATATGGAGTCCACCTGCAGCTGTGCAGGAATATTTGTTATTTTCTGTCACTGTGCTTTCCTCCTGCGCTGTTATGGCCTGATTCTGAAGCTATAAAAACTGCTCTTTGTTAATTAACAAGGCTATTTGTGAATTGCGCAGTCCCATTTTAATGGTGGCCTTGGGCTCTAAAGCTCGCTCAGCATGCAGCGGTTTATGCAGAACTTCAGCCCGAATGAAAAGAAGAAACGAGGGGAAGAAAACAAGTAAAAAACAGAACCAGGATTTCTGTTTTAGATTTTTATTTTAACATAAACAAACACGTCCCAGACTAAACACAAATTCACACGAGAAAACTCATCCTCATCCATGGACACACATCCTGATTCTGATCTCGGTTTTCAACATTTAACAGTGCGAGGTCTTTAGTCATCATTAAAGCTGAAAATTCAGTCAAAATCCACGTTCTGATGGCCAGATGTTCAAGATACACGCATATATTAGGGGTGCAACGATATTCGTATCGATATTGAACCGTTCGATACAGTGCTTTCGGTTCGGTACGCATATGTATCGAACAATACAACATTTGTAATTTATTTTATCAACTTTCCTTCTGACGATGCTGTCTGTGTTGAGCGCTCAGTGGATCTGCGTTCGACTACTCCGCCTAGGAGTCGAGCGCAGATCCACTGAGTGCTCAACACAGAAAGCATAGTCAGAAGGAAGAGCGCAGGGCAAGCTAGCGAGACAGAAGTTAAGCTCTCCTTGCAACATGGCAAATTGAACCTCCCCCACCCTCATTCAGATCTGGCCTTTGGAATTATTTTGGTTTTCATGTGACGTATGACCCTGAAGGTAAGCGAGTCATGGACTAAAGTAAAACAGTATGTCGGATGTGCCACGCAATGCTCAATTACATGGGTGGGAACTAGTGTGTTAGCGCAGTTAGCTCGTTAACGTGTTGGCCGTCCTGCCCCAGGCATGGGGCGATCAGAGGTAGCTCGTTAACGGAGATTTGCCGTGTTGTGGCGTTAAGGTCATTTCAACGAGATTAACCTGAAAGCACCAGTGGGAACACAACGAATATAACTGCACATTTGCGCTGACATCATCCCAGTGCAAAGACAAGTGGAAGCAGACAAAAACAACAAGCACGCATGCTACAAACTTTACCAGAGTCATTTAGACAGCTGTTAGCACAGGATTCTCCTTATGGGGGCCTGATATGTTTAATATGCTGCTGAGAATATAGCCCAGAAGAAGCTATAGTATAGCTTTTATTTTGGAAAGAGACATTTCTCTGTAATAAACTCTCTTTTGAGTGATTCCTCAATCAGATATATTTATTTTTTTATTACTTTGTTGTTTCAGCAACATTAAATTTAAAAACTGTACTTTTGAGTTAAAATATATATTTATAATTTTAATAAATGACAAATTAAAAAGGCATGAACATTTTTTTTTTGTATCGAAAAAATATCGAATCGTGAATTTTGTGTATGGTTGCACCCCTAATATATATGCAACATATATCCAACTAATAACAAAACTGTGGCTTGAGAAGAATTAATTAAGTTGAAATAATTAAAAGGAGAATAACTCAGAAGACAAAATTAATCAATTGGATAAAAAAAATACAAAAAATAATCATTTTTGAGTGATTGTTAGTTTTACTCCATTTAGAGCTCAAATAAATGGAATAAATAAGTAAAACGCTAAAAATACGGTAAAATGTCAACTTAAAAATGTGACTGTAATATAATAAATGATTCTGTAAAGGGAAATATAATAAAGATGGCTGTTTTAATGTATGAAACGACACCTGCAGCTGATGTTGGGTGACGGCTCAGTGTACCCGGGGTGTTGAGTGTCTGACGGGGTTAAAAACACAGATGCGGTTACACATGTGTCATTTTGTCCTCGCTGATTCAAACCACGCTGAAAAATGTTTGGATGTCATTTGATTCATTTTGAATTACGTTGCTTTCCTTTATAAAGAAACTGTTTGTAATCAGTTTGAGTACCTTGAAGGACACGACGAGGTCAGAGTTTGGACGATGCAGACCTTGAGTCTTCTGCAGGCGCCCAAAGTTTGAACGCAGCACCTGCTTTTCTGGGGCGGTAAACTGGTCGACACGGGTTTTCACTGAGCTTTAAAAGCAAAAATGCATTATTTTTTTTACAAAACTGCGTCATCTGTTGGGAAGCGAAACCCATCTATAGAGGGCAGCGGGCTCCACAGCCCAAGGTCTGCAGCTTTAGCCGGCGTACAGGTTTGGATGACAGGGATGTGGAGTCCAAATTCAAACGTATCATCCGCTCTTCTTCTTGTACAGTCAACAACCTCTCGCTCTCAGCGGGAGGTTTTACACCTCGAGACTCAAAGAATGAGGAAAGTGCTTATAAACTGTCCAGACTGCCGCGTCAGGTCTCTGCTGCTGGCCCTGAACGTGTGTCATCAGAACAAAGGAATGTTATTGGTCAGATAACGCAGGTATGAGGTGGGTGACACGGGGCAGGCCGTCTCGGTAATGAATCCACCGGTTATCTGTCGGTGGAGCTTTATGGCTGTGATGTGGTGAGGGTGTTTTACAGTTGGACCTTGAGCAGCTATGAACTGGTTTGAAGCCTCATAACTCAACCTGAGGAATTTGCACGCCGCCTGACTCACCGCTCAGCTATGCAGCTCGCCGCCCTGTGTGTTTGCACTCTGCCTCTCGTTTTGTCAGTTTGCATCAGAGCGCCGAGGCTCGGCTCAGTGTTTACCTTGGTATGTGAAACCTGAGCGTGGGGGGGTGCACGTACTCGTATCAGGTTTTCACCCACTTTTGTTAGACTGCAAATTCATTTTTGACCAGAACGTCACCAGAATGACTTTTATGCTTCTTCTTTGAGTCTCGTGTGAGCTCAAAAATGTGCAGCCTTTCATGTGACGCTAAAAGTCCTGTAATTGGTGCAATTAAAATTTTTTTTTTTTTTTTTTTTTTTGTGGTGGGGCTGGCGACTCCAGCATTATCCCCTCTGAATCCTGCCGCTTACGCCCAAACTCACAGGATGTAGTTTTAAAATCTGTAAGTGCAAAGAAAATAACAGTTTACTGCTTCTCTAATGGCAGCGGTGCATTAAATGTGTAATCTTGCGTGATTTCCACGCTCAGAAGCGCCCTGTAAATGGAGATTTAGCTCAGTAATGCTCGACTGGTCTGAAGTAGAAACCAGCATCCACATGGATGACTGGCAGCCCTGCAGGTGAGCTGTGTGACAACAGGTTTCCTCTTCCAGCTCCAGGCCCCTGCGAGCCTGATCGAAACACTCCGCTTCAGACAATTTTTTTCTACTCTTGGATCTGTATGATGTCATAGAGAGAGGATATCCCTAATATGGTCATCTTGGGGATCCCACTCAGGAGAAAGTTGCCTTTTTTAAATTTTCCTGTCATCTAAAGTAAAAACACGTGAACACACATACCCGAGGTGTTCACCTTCACGCTGTGGCATGTGAGGACTTCTTAAAGTGTGCTGGATTTAGATTTTGTTGATTTTGGACACTAACGGTCCAAACACACATGACTGAACACGTCTCATTGTTGAGGTATTATCGGCACGCTTGTTTACGCTCACTGTGGCTTGTTTTTGATCTGCTCCCTTGGCCGTTGCAGGCGGTTTGAGCGCTGATGCAGTGAAGCATGCGAGAAGCACACAAGCACCATTTGATTGACTGACGGTGAAACGAAGGCCGTCGCCACCGCTGCCAGCTGGTCCGCCGCTGTGAGGGGAAACTGTGACGGAGAGCGACTATGTTAGCGACTCCCCTTGACGATCAGAGGATAAGATTTAGCCAGTGGGAGGAAACAGAAAGAGAGGAATCAAATAATGGGATACCTGAGCTGCCGGCCGGTCGGACTGCCGGCTCTCTCTGGGATCAGCAGCCTCTCCGTCTTCCCCGGCTAAATTTAGAGCTGAGCTGAGGGGGTCTTCTCCGGGCCCCTTTCATTATTCATCAGCTGAAAAAGGACCCAGTTCAGTTTCTGCCGTCAGCAGTGAGCCGACTCCGAGTTTATCTGCAGTCACGACATAACGAAGGAACGCTGAAAAGAAACGCTAGCGACAAGCCTCGGAATCAGCGAGGGAGGATTTCATACATCTGTGTGTTTGTCTGGACAAAGCTTAGCACACAGACACATCCAAATGCTTTTATCTCACACACACACACACACACACACACACACACACACACACAGGCTTTTTGTCGACTGATAATTGGCACGCTGGGATGATGTGTTTGAGTTTCCGTATCTAAACAAAATGAAA
The DNA here is from genome assembly GCF_041146795.1 of Maylandia zebra. Taxonomy (NCBI): domain Eukaryota; kingdom Metazoa; phylum Chordata; class Actinopteri; order Cichliformes; family Cichlidae; genus Maylandia; species Maylandia zebra. Next base: position 31,762,488 of record NC_135176.1, on the reverse strand, counting down.
CCTTAAAGTGAGGAAAACGAGGGCAGCATCATTTATGGATGTGGATTTTCAGCTTCTCATATTTGGATGACGTGAGCCACGAGGGTCAAACTCACTTTAAGTTGTGGCTAACATGTCAACATCTCTGAAAATATAAACCATAAAAAAACAGATTAATATTCAGTTTACTGTTTTGAAAGTATTCACTTTTAGTTATCCATTCACCAAACATGTGGTGAACATTGTGAATTATATATAAAAAGATGAGTACTGTTAGTACAAAGAAGCAGAAACTATGGACACGATCCAGTGTTTGGGTTCTGAGTCCAGCTGGATCGGGTGTGGATCTGTTCAGCGGATCTGTTCACGTCAGCAGCAGGAGATCTGAAACAGGACGGAGGAAGTTGGCATTAAAAGGACGAACAGTGTGGAGTTTTTTCACTCAGCAGCTTTTACTTCTTGAGCGTGTCGACGTGACTGAAAATCACAGCTGACTCTCTGCTTCTGTCCCGCTCGCTCGAGCTCTTATGTGCCAAACACTTGTTTGGAAGCTTTTGTTGCACTTAAGTTAGAAGTCGTCGTTACAGCCTTGATTACACTCGGTCATTCCGGTTGTACTTCTGTGGACTCTGCCTGTGGACGAGTGTGCGCGACCACCAAAACAGGCACATGGCATCCATATAAACCCCTGTGCCCGCTGTCTGATGGTCAAATTTACATCACTCGGACCCTTGCAGACTCACAGACATGGGAAGTAGAAACTTAAGCCACACAGTGAGCGCTTAGCAACCATTTGGCGAGGCAACGATCAAAAATGGTTGGCGAGCGGTTTCTGGAGGAAACATGATCACATAGAGGTACTCGTACTGAGACAAAGACCTGTGTGCTTTGCTTACTCGCAGGTTACCGCTGATGAAGCAGCTGTGAAACTAAGAGTGATGCAAACTGTAAACGGAGACCGTCAAAGTAAAAGTTGAGGCTTTTTGAAATGTGTCGTTTCAGCAGTAAAGCACGACTTTTACTTTGAAGTCAAGCCTGCTCCACTCTGTGTGCGAGGAGGTGCACACACAGCGAGGCCGAGAGCAGGGGACAAGCTGGCAAAGCTATAAATACAAATACGGCTCAGATGGAGGCGCATCCTTCCTTTCCATCCATTTCCATATAGTTAATATAATTTCAAAATTAAATTATAAATCGCTTTCTAAAGATGTCGTGTAGGAGTAATATAAAAAATAAAATGAGTCTTCAGTGGGCATTTAATAAAAAAGTCCCAGCTTTCCTCTGGTTGATGTCCTGAGATCAGTTCACGCACAGCAGGACTGTGAAGTGGAGAATATGACACGGTAACGTGGTTGTTATGAGTCCACGTGGGATTTTTAATATTTAATGTCAGCCAAGGCGCTTTGAGGTCGAGAGGTTGCCCCGGAAACCTCCAGGCGATGCGTCACCACCGCCTGTGGAATGTGGCGGGTCGGTTTCCTCCTATTGTGATGAGTGACAGGGACCACCCCCCTACACACCCAGCCTTTCTCCTATCCCCCTCCTCCTGCTGCTGCTGCTGAAGAAGCTTTCACACAGAGAGCGAGTGGGGATAAAAACAGTGTTTGAGTGGGTTCATTCAGCAGGGTTTGAATGTTTGGGTTTGATTTGGACGCGTTTCCAAATAAACAGCTTTAATGGACTCGATCTTAAACATCGAGCGGGCAACACAAAAACATGTAGAACTCATGCAAACAGGCGAGTCAGAGCCCTCCTTTGCATCCGGATCTGTGACAGCCCTGATGATGAGGAGTGATGAAGAGCTTTCTGTGCTCTGACTCTGTTTTTCTGTTTCTCAGGCAGACGAAGCCTCTGACGTTCGCCGACTGCATCGGGGACGAGCTGCCGGTTGGCTGGGAGGAGGCGTACGACCCCGTCGTCGGAGCGTACTATGTCGACCACAACACCAGTGAGTTTCTCTCCTCATCATCCTGTTTCTCCCTCCTCTGTGAATGAGCTAAGGCACCAGTCAGCCTCTCGCTCAGGCTTGGAGGCGGCTCAGCTTCATGAAGCAAAGGACCGGCAGGTTTATGGGACACTGCTGAATTACACTGTCGTAACAGTCTTTTCTGTTCTGTTGTACATTAAGAAGCTGTGATCAGTTCCTCTGCTGCATCAAAAGAAAGCTAAGAAAGGTTTTTAAGCTTTGTGCCTCTTCCAACCTTTGAACTCCTGCTCATGTTTCCTCTTCATCGTGTTTTCCTCCAGAGAGCACCCAGCTGGAGGACCCGCGGGCCCAGTGGCAGCGGGAGCAGGAGGCCATGCTGCGGGACTACCTGGCCGTGGCCAGCGACGCGCTCAGCGCCCAGAAGGAGATCTACCAGGTGAAGGAGCAGAGGCTCCGCCTGGCACAGCAGGAGTACCGCCAGCTCAACGACGCGTGGAGGGACAAGTCCACGTCGCAGACGAGCTGTGAGTGACGGCCGAAATCAAAAACCTCCGTCTGTCTGATTTTACACGAGAGATCAGCTCTGACCTCTGTGTTTGCGATGTGATGGACAGAGGAGGTCAGCAGGAGTCTGTGACTGATGTCTGCAGACGACACTGATGTGAGAGCAGGAGGAAGAACGCCTAATTCTGCTGGCATCACACAGTGTGACAGTGACAGCAGTAATCACGCATTCATACATGTGATCGTGAGAAAAGTGTCAAAAACAGTCGTCAGTACAAGAAAATAATAAAAAGAATATAGAAAGATAAAATAAATAATTAAGAAACTATTAAAAATAAAAAAAGGGAATTAATAAATTAATAAATAAATAATAAATAATAAAATGTACTTTAAAATGTAAAAACAATTCCTTAATTTGAAAAAAGAAAATTTTTTAAAATTTTCAAATAAATATAATATTTATAAATATCAATAAAGTTAACATAAAAACAAACAAGTAAAAGTAAAATAAAAATATTTATCAAGATATAAAAAATAAAAAATGAAAATATTTTTAAAAATAAAAAAATTGAAATTAAAAATGCATTCAAATTCAGAATAAAAATACAAATATTTAATAAATATAGTTCAATAAAAGTAAAAAGAGTAAAATAACGTTTTTATTAATCTGTACATTGTCACATTTAAAAAATAAATAAATTCTGTATAATTTTTTGGGGTTTTCAGCTTTTCTGTTAAAAACTAATTCAGCAGAGGTTTCCTCACTGAGACTGTACCAAATGCTTCGGCCTCAGCCTGAAGCTGAAATCACAGCCTCTCTAACGTCTAACGTCCCGTTGTTTCCACAGTGAATTCCAGATCGTCCTCTTCCAGCAAGTACGACCCGGACATCCTCAAAGCCGAGATATCCACGGCCAAAAGTCGGGTAAGACCACCTCCGTCCAAATAGGAGGCATAACGTTAGCTGAGCCTGCAGGCATGTAAACAAACATTAGGAAAATAAGGTGAGAGAGAGCACGGAGTCACATTTACCTACAGCAGAGGACGACCCACCTGCTTTGATTAGTGAACAGTTTACACGTTAACGGCCGGCGGGCACTGCGGGCTGCCGGGCGCTTCGCTGCAGGGTGGGGGTGTTGAGCTTTCTGGCCTCCTAGGCTGGTGTAAACCCTGCTGTTGTTCATCTTGAAAGGGGAAAAACAAAGAGCGTCACACACACACCTCCTGGCTGTGGATCAACTATGCACTTGAAGAGTCACCTGAGTCGAACTCTGGCCACGCCCCCCCACATAGTCAGCATTTTAATTTGTTCAAAGCAGCACGACCACATACCAAACTCATTCTTTCCTCGTGAGATGTTTTGGACTCTTTTAGAGCCGCTTTGCATGACTCGCGGTTCAGAATGATCCTTATTTGCCTGATACTGGGCTCCCTTTGATACAAACCATGTCGCCTTCACTCCAACTACTTTTAAGCCAACGTTCTTCTGATTGGTTGCCCCCCATAAAGAGAGAGCCCCTCTCTGTGACATCATACAGATCTGAGAGTAGAAAAAACTGTCTGAAATGTCTTGTTTAAACACCTGTAGGGTAACACACAGAGCTCAGCTGCTCTGAAGCATTAAACTCCATATTTGTGAGCCACTTTTAAAGATGTAAGACGTTTTGGTCCTGGAGGTTTGGTCTCTAACCCTCACCCTGTCTCTGCCTCTTCTCAGGTGAACAAGTTGAAGCGGGACCTCGCCTGTATGAAGCAGGAGCTGCTGTACAAAGAGCAAGGCTTCGAGACGCTCAAAGAGTGAGTTTTGAAGTTTCCCGTGTCTTCTTGCTGCGTTACCTCGATTGCCTTGCTGGAGTCCAGAGGGGTGCAAAGCGAGTCCGTCCTCCTCGCTGAAGGGCAGTGCTGACAGGCGTGCTCGCGAGCAGCCGGCTGGGGGGTTCGGTCCTCACCTTTTTCGGCTCCTTATTTAATTTGCGAGGCGGTCAGAATCTGACATGAATAGAAAGTGTTTGTGTGACCTTCCCTCAGTCTCACAGCCCAGTTTAAAGGGCAGACAGGTAGATTAATTCCACCCGGAGAGACAATCAGCAGCCACGTCCTAAAGATTGATGCTTAGCTGTTTCGATATTAGTTTGTTGGGCAGGTTTTCACTTTTTCATTCTGGGTTTGCATCGACATGTCAGCCAAAGAGGAAGTTTACTGATGCTGTGGCTGAAAATCAAGCGCAGCCATGTTTGTGCTGTTCAGAGCTGGTGTGACGTCCCGAACGAGGAACAAAAGGATTTCAGATTGTGTGACCGAAGCCGTTCTCGAGTTCTTGTTGACGTTTCGGGCACAAACAAACACAGGATTAATATTCCTGTTTGATGAAATCTGGAGGGCTTTTTCTTTTTTGAGGTGCAGTTTTGAATATTATACCAGGTTATCATACAAACAACTCATTCACCACAGGTTACTGTAGATCCCAGATCATCAGGGCTATCGTTCGCATTCTTCCTGTTCCTCATCCAGAGTAAACCACCACCTGTGTTTTATTCCAGAAAATTCAAAAATCTAACACTAACACAAATGTCTGGTCTGGGAGGAAAAGCTTCACGATGGATGGAAAAAAACTGTTATGCAGTAATAACAGTTCAAGAGTCTGAAATTAAAGTTTTATCATTGGAATAGGGATGGGTATTGATAAGATTTTCACGATTCCGATTCCATTTTCGATTCTGTTTAATGATTCGATTCTTTATCGATTCTCTTATCAACTCTTTTTAAAAAAGAAGATTAGCTTAGAACTTTGTTTTATATCTTCTCTTTGAACAAGATAGAAATTTAGGAGTAACATGGCCTTACAAACCCAACAGTGAGATCTTAAGAGATCTGCAGCCTACGGCTCTTCAATGGGGTGTCACAGGGTCCCCAGGAAAAAAATTGTAAATGTAAAATAATAAAATAAATATTCTTCTGTAGCAATAACAAAGTATAACATAAATTATTCTGTAGCAATTACACAAGAATATCCAGTAATGTCCCTGCCTACAATTAAACACATTCACTTACTGAAAATCATCTGCTGTGGCAAATGGCTGCAAGCCTTTGACCACAAACTGAGTCACTGCTCGGTGACATTCGTATATCCTGGCCTGAAAGGAGACGCTACCGGTAGACTGCAGCGAGAACTGCCAGCATCTGAGCCAGCCAGACTCTGTCTCATCATGGTCACTAAATGCACAGTAATGGCAGGTTTGTAATAAGGCAGATCGCGCTAACATAATATGCACTGTTAGTTGATTATTTACCTGCCGCATTAACGGGAGAGGACGTGCAAACGTTACCGCTGCTGCTGGGTTGAGATTCACTAGTCGAGCGGAATTAAAAACACGACATTCATTTAAGGTCATCATGTGTTTTGTGAACAAATGCTTTTGCATATTCGTAGTGTTTCCTCCCTTAAATGAAATATCTACTTTGCAAGTACTGCAAGTTGCCCTGTTGTCATCCGCTCTCGTAAAGTATAACCAAACTTTTGAGCGTTTGAGCCGCCGTGTTTCCTGCCAGGTAAATGACGCTCTGGAATCGATGAGGGAATCGTTTGCAAAAATGGCAAACAATTCCAAGGAAATGAAACAGTGGGAACCGGTTCTCAACAAGAACCGGGTTTCGATACCCATCCCTACATTCGAAGCACTTGAGCTACGGCAAGAAAACAAAACGGGCAACAATAAAAATGAATAAACTGAAAAAATAAATAAATAAATAAATAAAATGAACACAAGCGTCTTCTAGCTGAGATCAGGAGAATCAGAAAAACACGTCACATGAATTCATGAACGTGTCAGATTCTGACCGATATCGTCGCCGTGCTCTCCTCTGTTGTCTGCATCACAGTGAAGCGATGTTTGGAATTTGCCCCTCTGTGTGTGTGTGTGTGTGTGTGTGTGTGTGTGTGTGTGTGTGTGTGTGTGTGTGTGTGTGTGTGTGTGTGTGTGTGTGTGTGTGTAACTGTAAACGTGAAAGTGGAGATTGAAGTGGTGTAAACGAGCCGCCACTTATCGCCTCGGCTGATATCACACATTCCTTCTGATCGTTAAACTCTATCAGGAACAATGCAGATGTGAGCGCTCGCCTCTGACCTGCTTCCACCCCTCCGAATATGAACTTAAAGTGGCCGAGGCTTTTTTCCCTCTGTGTGCGAACAGGAATGTTGGGTCTGTTTGTCTTGCCCCTCACGGCACAGTGAGAGTGTCAGGAGGATTAAAGAGCGAGCGGTCGGACGGCATTCCTCCGCGACTTTCCCCTCCCGCTCCACTCGCTACGCAGACGGCGTCCGGACAGCCAATCCCCCCCCGGCTCAGACTGGAATGCAGCCACATGCTCGGCTCCTGATAAGTTTTCACTGCCACACACGAGAGTGAAAGTTTACGAGCAAAAAAAGAGAGAAAAATGTAAACCCAAAAGTAAACGCAGGCTTCCCGGGACTTGAGTTTAGCTTCGTTCATTGGACCGCGCTCTGAAAAATGGAAACGAGGCCTCGCAGCAGATCCACCTGTAGCTCCTGCACAAGCTCTAACGTATAAATGCATCAAATCCAAGCAAGTATTGTAACCAAAGATGCAGTAAAGCATTCCCCACAAATTCAACAACCAGGCTGTCCCATCAAACATCAACATTACACACAAATCTGGATGTTTAAAGGAGAAAAACACTGGACTGGGATCGTTTTGACGTGAAATCACATTTTTTAGCTCGAAGGAAAAAGATTTGATTTCTTCTGAACACTTCAGGCACACTCAGGAAAACAGACACTGTATGCAATGAAGTCCAGGATGTTGTAGACGGCAGCAGGTCTGCAACCGCTCTTTGATCCAGTCTGTCATAATACAGAGACCGGCTGAGACAAAGTGGCAGGGCTGATGTGACAGGTGCCCAACATCCCTGCTCTCGTAGAGGATTATAATATAATCTGTTAACATGGAGGGAAACCTCGCAGATGTGCCTGTGATTGTAAATTAGACAGAGATTAATTTGAACCTTTATCGATGTTTCAGCTTCACACTGAGCTGAAAGGAGAATAGTCCAAATATATGAAGTGATTAATCTGAATACATGTGTTCAGTTTATTGATAAATGGCTGTTCAGTAAATTGAAGTATTTGGTATTAAAGGTGGAGCCTAAAGATTACAGCTGATTAATATACTACACTACTTACCAAGCACAGTGATTTTCATGAGCTGCCCGCCCTCGTCTGACAGGACTCGGAGTCAAACGTGCTCGTGACCGTGAATCAGCCTTAAAGTTGCGGGTTTCAGTGCGGACGTGAGTCTGAGGTCACATGTGTCAGGCGTGTTTACCCAAACGGGAGCAGGACCTGCTGATGACCAGGTCCAGGTGACCTCCCTCGACCATAAAAACCCAGAGGGCACCTCCCCCTTCAGCAAACACTCCTCTCCTGTATAAATTATATATATATCTGTGTGTGTGTGTGTGCACGTTTAGATCTGAAGCGCTGCTTTCAGTGAACATGAGTCCATGTCTGAGAGGGATTTCAGAGGATTACTCGTCCCCTCGGCCTGTTACAGACAAGTGCCTCCCTCCCTGCTCGCTTCCTCATTCCTGCTCTACCTTGTTTTGTCCCTCGCTCGCTCGCTCCCTCTCGGCCCGATCCTCCCTCCCCTCTTCCCTCTCTGAAGAATGTGGACGGGCCGGTTGTTCAGATGCATGCATGACTTACCGATGACGGGCTTTACACGGCTGCTGCCGCCGCCTCCGAGCGCAGCCAAGCTGCACTCGCAGCCGTGACAGGGATCCTGCGTCTCACCTGAACCAACAGTCGACCCTCGTCGTAGTTAGAGTTGGAATTACTGACACGTTCCACTGACTGCTCGGTTTTTAAAATATCAACCACGACTGAGCGTGTTGTTATTTTTAATTTCTCATTAAAATATAGAATAAATCATCCATCATATTTGAAAGGTCTGTGGGCCGATTAGAGGAGGGATTAAACACTCACTCGCGTCCTGAAAACATCTGTCCCATCAGCTGTTTCACAGCAAAAACAAACAGAAACAAATAAAAACCCAGCGAGGCGAAGCTTGGACCTCATCCGCCTCCCTGAGCGATTCAGAGACCGGCCACCGGAGGCGCGTGCGTGTCTGTCCGGGTCGACGCTCCTGCGCCTAAACCGCACACCATTTCCTGCAGAGGGTTTGATGTAGTCAACAGCCTGATTACACGTTGGCTGATAAACTGGTGACTCATTCATACCAGTGACAGTTATGAGTTCACCAGTAGAGCTGGAAGAGTCTTTTAATCTGAAACAAGGCGTGGGATTCATGAATCCATCTAAATTATACAAGACTGTTGCACATTTATGGCGTAGTAAATGGTATTTTTTGCAGGGCAGTAAGGTTGCGTTTGAGCTTGTGATGCCTGTGAGAAAGGACGGCTGTGGGAGAACATCCTGACCGTATTTTCACACAATTATTCCGATTTAATGTCAGAACGCGGCCCTGTCGGCTTCCTCAGTTCTGACTCACTTGAGGTCACCTGTGGGGCGCGACGTACCCGAAACTGGGGGAAAAATCAAAGCTCGGTTCATCGGAGCTCGATTTACAGTCATGAGTGGAATCCAAACCTCGTCCCTGACATTTACACTCGATGTGTATCGCTCCGCCACAAAGAGTAAAAAGTCAGAGCCGATAGATGTTGAATGACGTGTTTTTACTGGAAACCACGAAGGTGAGAAGACTGCTGAGTGACGTGCTCGCGCTGAGCAGCTTCCTCTGGCCCTGTATCAAAGCGCCGCTAAGTGAACAAACATCTGCTCACTTGGTTTTCAATCTGAATCCTAACTGACCTCCTCCTCTTTCTCTTCCTCCTCCAGGATCGACCAGAAGGTGTCCAACAGCCCGTCCGGTTACAGGCTGCAGGAGGCCCAGGCCATCCTCAGCGAGGTGCGCTCCATCCGCGACGCCATCAGCTCCGGGGAGAAGGAGAAGCAGGAGCTCATGCAGGTAAACCTGGGTTGGAAGCCTGGACATCTCACATTTACACTCTCAGCAGGCTTCACGTGTAATTTATGGCTTATTTAAGGCTTAACAGTTACTCTGGGACGTCTGGAGAGATGATAAATCTACCTCGACCTGCGTGAAGAAGCAGTTTGGACCAATAAACGTTTAAAAACATCAGACAGCTGTGAGGATGTTTCAGCAGAGCGTGACCTTTCAAAATAAAACCACAGAGCTACCTTGACTCTATGTGCTTCACGCCGGCGTTTGGATCGTCTTTCTTCCTCCTTTTGTTCATCGACAGGAGGGCACTCGATGTTAATGTGCAGCTGAACTTTTGGACGCAGGACCTTGCTTGGCTTGGTTAAAGGTTTGAGTTCAGTTTAGACGAGCTGGGAGCATCGTGTATGTTCATCTTACAGCTGTGCACGTGTGTCACATGATGACGAGGACAGAGGCGATGGTCTTAAAGTGTTCGTGGAGCAGACGCCGTGTGAGTTCAGTCAAAGGCATCGATAAAAAAAACGATCAGGTGTCATTCTGTATCGCAGTAATGTGATTGGCATTTCTCACTCTGTAAGAGAACGTCTGAACGTCTGCGGTGCAGCTGTTTACGTCATCGTAAAGTGGGAGAGACTGACGCCGTTAAAACCGCGAGGCAACGTCGGGCTGGTACGTCAGCACTCACGTAAAGCATTAAAAATACAAGTGTCTGAGGGTTAGACCCAGCTCGGCCAACGGAAGGGGATCCAGCTACGATTTAAGGAGGTCCGGTTAGAGGAAAACAGCCTTAAAGAATTCAGTGTCTGCGTGCAGTCGAGCTGTCAAATACAACAAAGAACATACATTTAAATGATGAGGAGAGGCTCCTCTAAGGTTTTATTCATTCCATCAGATGCATTTACAGTGAACTAGCTCAGCTGCTTCCTGTTTTTCTGTTTTCACTCTGTAATTGATGTGATTGGCCGAGCAGCATCACATGGACACAGTTAGAAAGCATTCGTCTGTACGTACACCAACATAAAGACAAAAGATTAAAATAACTTGGGCCTGTAAAGATGGGTCCAGACCTGGACCGCGATCCACCCGTTGGTGACCACGGGACCGGGGTGATAACGGCGGCAGGAACCTGAAGGTAAAAAGAAGACGGCGGGCTGGATTACAGAGATGGAAAGCTCGGTTGACTCGCGGAGAAGTCGGTGGTTAAAGCTGCTGCTGAAATGCTCGAGGAGCAAACGGACGTGTTTAATTATCGTTAACGTGAACAAAGCTTTCATTCTTCCTCGCTGTTAATATTAAACTGGTATCAGTGTTTGCACAAAAAGTTGATCCTAATTTTAATCTAAGGCATTTTTAAAGAGGTTTCGAGTCCTGAAGTGTAGCTTCAGCTCCAGGCTCTCTGTTATCTTGTTTTCATGTACTGTATCTTATGTACACAGTGACTCACGCTGAAGTGACTTTTAAAAAGCCTGCAGGCCGTCATGTGTGTCGAGCCGTTTAAAGGCCGCTCGGTCTGCTTTTCTTCTCCCACAGCTTCAGGTTGCAGCTCTCTGTTTTGCATGAATGACGGCCTCATGGCGACCTACGCCGGTATCTCCCGGCACCCATTCGCTCCTCCACGTCCTTTCATTACAGCATTAACTCGTCCATATTTCCTCCACGGCTGCAGGGGGATTAAAGTTGCATGAAGAGGATGAGGGTTTGTTTACAGGTGTGCACTGAGACGAACTTCGAGTGTTTGATGTGTCGTTTTTTGGGCTCTGATGCAATGACTTGAAAACGTATGCGGTGGTAATTTACGGAGCTGAGGGTGCAGACGTGTGCGTCTGCCGTCTGCATTTGAAGTGCATCATTGTAAAAATTCACTGCGACGCACATAAAGATGGAAACCGTCAGGTGTGCTGTGACTGCAGATTGCTTCGGAGGTAGGAGGAGGAAAGTGTCTTCAATAATAAATAATCTGCTGCCTTCCTCCTTCTGTCCGTCTCCCTCCTCCTCCCCCTCTACCATCTGCAGCTGACAGCTCCGTCTGTCAGGCTGTCTGTTCCTGTGTGTTCACATCGTATATCTGCATGTCAACAACCACACATTTATTTCTGAATATGAGTATATACACAAATATTAAAGGAATCCTGTTCTATCGGAGTACTGCATGAAGTCTGATGTCATCAGTTAGTATCAGAGGGGGGTGTTGATCAGGTTCAGCTGCTTTGGCCTGAATGACGTTAACAAGGTGCACCAGAGGGGCAATGATGACACAAACCCCACAGGGACAGTTTCACACTGATGTCTTTTCGCTGCTGTTAGCGTGAGGTGACCTGGACCCTGCAGAGGCCACACCCTGAGCACATGTGTCAGACGTGGGAGGGTCTGCAGAACGTTCCGCTGCCTGTACCGTCGTTCAGCGTGACCGGTTTGGTGGATCAGTGAAGGTCTGGGGAGGCACTCGTTGGATACCTCAGTCCCGCCCAGTCGTCCGGTCGTGTTGGTTTGTTCTCGGCTCTTCACGGCTGACTGCAGGAGGACGGGGCAGGAGATCAGTGACCTCCTCAGTCCCCACATCTGAATCCAGTCCAACGCCTTCGGGAGGTGGTTAAACTGGAGATTTGGTAGCACCAACATTCAGCTGACAGATCTGCAGAGAAGCTGATTTAAAGCGTTTCACGCGTTAATGGAGCTGCAGATAAAACTGTGGGACTGTAAATGCTGTAATGATGGAGGTGTAGTGTTATTTTTCTGCTCCATATAAAAGCGGGGATAAGCTGCAATCCTCAGCACACTTCAAAACCAACCGCAGACTTCATCGTGGTCGTAAAGATGAAAGGGAACGCGGCGGCTTTGGCGGCTGCAGCGCAAACACAGAAGCAGCGTCTCCTTTTTCACTTTCAGGAGTCGCTCCTTCACGCCTGCCCTTTGCCCTGAGCGGCGTTCACTGAGTGGCTCTGTGCAAACAGGCTGCAGTTCATAAATGATTCTCAGCTTCAGTTCCTCGATGATCGAATACGACTCGAGGGCAAAGGTCAGAGCATTTGAAAGGAATGTCGGGCTCACAAACATTTGACTGACACCCTCACGCAGGTGGAATCCGATGGTCTTATTTCTGTGATTTTTATACTGAAATAATGTAATAAATCACAAATATAAATTGTAATTCACTTAATATATGCGCAGGTTTTAAAGGTTTATAATAGTAACAATAATGATGATGGTGGCTGTTAAGCGTTCTGCGATGCTGTCGTGATTCTGCGCCTCTTTCCTCGCTGCGGTTCGTGCTGTGACCTTCGGCGCCCTCTCTGTTTGTCTCGTGTTCCTGCAGAAACTGGCGGTGCTGAAGGACGGCTTCCGGCTGGACTCGGACTCGCAGCAGGAGCTGTGGGGCAGCAGCACCTCGCTTGCAAACTCCGACCTGTCCGTCCCGCGGCTCTACTCCGACGCCAGCTCGCAGACTGACATCCCCGCCGAGGTAAGCCCCGAGCCGGAGCGCGTCCAGGGCACGAACTCGTTGATTATGACTGTTCGCCATAATTAATTGTCAAATATAATCCAGTGTACTTATAACTCCACAGCTAGTTTCTTTATTATTTTCTTCTTCTTTGGTGTGTCAAGATGGTCGAACGCTGTTGTTGTGGAACATTAGTGGAAGTGGAATCTCACACTGTCCACAGTTTTCAATGAGTGTTGTCAGTAAAACGTTGAGTTTTAACCTCCATCGTGCTGTTTCGTTTGTTTTCATTCAGTTCATGACCAGCAGCAACAAACTGGCCGAGAAGGTTCGTGTGAGCCTGAAGTACGAGGAGGCCAAGAGAAGGTAACCGTCTGTCTCTCACACTGTCAGCTGATTCAAATGTAGAGCTTAGATAATGATGAGGCTGGAGGTGGATACTAGAAGGAAACCCCTCAGAATCTCTGAGATGAAAAAGTCTGATCTTCAGCACAAAAATGTGAGATTTAATCAAACTAGCGAGACGTCGCGGTGCATTTAAAGTCTGTTTGCTCCTGATAATCTGCCTGATTCTGGGCTTAAAGGTGATTTTAAAGTGTTACGTTTGTTTACGGCTGGAACGACGATTTCTGTTGAAAAAGCTGAAACTGTTTCCTTCGTTTCCTCTCCCAGGATCGCCACCATCGAGGTGCAGATCGCCAAACTGGACAGCGAGGCGTGGCCGGGGCTGCTGGACCCGGAGCGGGACCGCCTCATCCTCATCAACGAGAAGGAGGAGCTTCTGAAGGAGCTGCAGTACATCAGCCCGCGGCAGCGGCTGCAGCCCAACGACGCAGAAAAGCTGGAGTCCGAGAAGAAGCGGCTGGAGCGAGACCTGCAGGCCGCCAGAGACAACCAGAGCAAGGCGCTGACCGAAAGGTGATTAATGTACGACTGTAATGAGAACGTGTGCTGCAGGGTGAGCGCTGATGCTACAAATCACAGTTCAAAACCCAGAGAAACGTCGCCCTGACACCGCGGCTTTCATTTTTTCCTGACTTTTAGAACCAGGATTCGGTTCCAGTCGTTAGTGTGAAAACGCACTTTACCAAAACTTTGTTTGTGTGTGATGCGTTCAGGGAGCGTCTGGGTTTGCAGGTTATACTCTGCAGGTTGTCAGCGTCCTGCTGTGTGACATTTGTATTTTCTCGCCATGCTCGGATAACCGTTCCTCCTCCTGTGGTTTGCTGCAGCAGGACTCGCTGTGAGTGCGGTTCCCTCGGTGTACCTCCTGTAATCTGGAGGCGGTATAAAAAGCACAAAGTCGCAAGCTTCAGTGTGTTATGCAACTCCAGCGGGGAGTGATTTACCTTTGCTCGTCATGCACGGTGCAGCGATGAGGAACCTCGTGCACTTGCAGAGGGTGCGGGGCCGGGAGCCGATCCGCGGTGGCGACCTGTACGAAGAGCCCGATGGTACGGCAGCGCCTCATCAATCACCTGCTGGTTCAGTTCCTGAACGCATCTGCAGAAACTAAAAAGCAGCTGCAGCGTAAAGGAGGTCAGAGGTGATGACAGGTGTGTGTAAACAGCGTCATTATGTCCTTACCAGCTGGTGATGCAGCTGACCTTTACAGACGTCAGCCCTCCCCAAAGAGCATAAAGTATCTCCTCCTCATCATCATCATCAGTCCCTTGCATCCCTCCTAGCCTCGTAGCACCACTTTCACATTTCCTGAATACCACAGACACACACACCCCCCCCCCCCCCCCCCCCCCCCTCCCCCCCTCCTCCTCATCCTCCTCATCCTCCAACAGGACTCCTGTTGTTCCTGTTCAGGTCAGACTCTACCTGAGCTCAGACTCTCTTTGTGTTGCGTCTCCTGTTCCTGTAACCTGAGAGGCTACACAAAGAACAAGAACCTCTTTTAGTCCACCTTCTCCCCCCCTTACACACACTCACTCACACACTCGCACACACAGACTCACACGCACACACTCACACACACACACACTCGCACACACACACACTCGCACACACAGACTCACACACACAGACTCACACACACACACACACTCGCACACACACACACTCGCACACACAGACTCACACACACAGACTCACACACACACACACACTCGCACACACAGACTCACACACACACACTCGCACACACAGACTCACTCACACACACACACTCGCACACACAGACTCACACACACACTCGCACACACAGACTCACACACACACACTCGCACACACACACTCACTCACACACACTCGCACACACAGACTCACACACACACACTCGCACACACAGACTCACTCACACACACACACTCGCACACACAGACTCACACACACACACTCGCACACACAGACTCACTCACACACACACACACTCGCACACACAGACTCACACTCGCACACACACACTCACTCACACACACTCGCACACACAGACTCACACACACACACTCGCACACACAGACTCACTCACACACACACACTCGCACACACACACTCGCACACACACACAGACTCACACACACCTGCAGGTTCTGGTTAAAGATTTTGGGCGGTTCAGTCTGAGTGTTGCTCAGGTCTGCCTCCATGTGGACAGCAGGGTTTCTGCAGCTCCTTTAACAGCTCCTGAAATGTCCTTAATGCACATTTACTAGTTAAAACTATCTGAATGCCTTTGGTGGAGAAGCACACACTGTAAATAAAAGATGTCCTAGCTTTATTGTGATAAGACGGTGGCGAGAGGACGGAGAAAGACCTCGACCTGCTGTAAGCGGCCTCGGGGAGGACGTCACCCTGCTGCAGGGGTTGTTAACATGCGGAGAGAAGATGGCGGTGTCTCCATGGTGTCCTGATCCTGATGGCGAGGAGTCAGAGGTTTAAATAAAAATGTGTAAAAGGGAGACGTCTGTTTGCACCGAGGCTGTAGATCTCCTTAACTGCTGCAGATTGTGTGGCGTTCAGGAGCTGCTGTCGGCATCGATTTGTTTCTGTACTGCAGAAACTAAACGGCGTCTTTGTGTTCTTGTTGTTTCAGGCTTCGTCTTCACTGCAAGAGGAACAAGCTGGTCAGAGAGCTGGAGGAGAACGTTCGCCTCGCCACCATGCTGCACACGCAGCTCAAGAGGTTCGTGCTTCTCGTTGAGCTCATTAAAGATAATTAACACGTCTTTAAAGTTTACGATTACTCAGAGAATGATGGAAGAATCTGCAGAAGTGAGACTGAAGTTTCAGTTTCCACAGTTTTTTTTTCAAAATAAAGGCTCAAGACAGAATCAGGCATTGAATATGTTAAACCAAATGGGCAGAAATAACAGGAAGTACATAAAAGTGCGTTAAATAAGGGAACGTAAAACGGACTCTGTGCTCTGTGTCACTCATTTTAAGACCTTATTTATAAAAAGACATGAAGTAGAAATAAGGATGCAGAAAAATGATGTGGATCAGTGGAGCAGAAGTGTTTTTGTTAAATGTTTGTGTCGTGGTTTGTTTCTCGTTGGTGGGACAGATTTCTCTCTGCTCGCTCTCAGCGGGCGGTCGACAGATGGAAATATTCGACCTTTAGCGGCCGAACGTTTCCCACGGATGAAAGCGTTTGTGTTGTTATTCTGCTCATATAAAATCAGTGCCGTATGAAGCTCAACACCACAAGTTGAGCGCTGTCGGCTTCTCCGTCTCCTCCCGAGTTTGGTGGATGTAACAGGACAGGAAGTGCGCCGCGTCCGTGTCAACGAGCCGTCACGCTTTAATTAGCTCGTCGTCCAGAGGCCGAGGTGGAGCGACGAGGACGACTTTTATTTATCACGAAGAAGTCAAAAAACGAGTTTTATTGTCCACAGTCGTTTCAATTATTCAAAGAAAAGAAGCAAAGCAAACAAACGTCAACCAAGACTCTTTAAATATGTTTTTGAAATCATAATGAAGCCGAGCAGCGGGTTAACGTTTGAGACGTAGCGCCGCAGATACGAGAAACGGACTGGTGTTTGTAGATGCAGGTGAACAGACTCGCGCTCCAACGTTGACACGATTGCACCGATCGGCCGACTCACGCGTCATTGTGTCTGTGGTTAACTTCCTCCCTCTTCCTCCTCAGCCTGTCGGCCAGCACCCTCTCCTGTTCGTCCGGCAGCAGTCGAGGCTCTCTGACCTCCAGCCGCGGCTCGCTGACCACCACCTCCAGCCTTGGCTCCACCTCCTCCCTCAGCTTCACCGACATCTACCTGGAGCAGCCGGAGCTGGCCGACCCGGACTTCCAGAACAAGCTGGACAGCCTCCTGCAGGAGGGCGTCCAGGGAGGGTACCGGCCCTCCAGCTCCATCACCACCATACACGAGCACGAGGTGGTGACCGGCAGCGGCACAAAAGACGCCGGGAGACCCCAGAGCAAGTCGGGAGGCACCGGAGGAGACACTGGAGGAGGCACAGGGGCTGGCGTGGGGGCGGAGCCTTCCAGGATCCAGGCCCTCAAACTGTCAGAAACCCCGCGCTCAATGAACTCCTTATCCCCGCGCTCGTCTCTCTCCTCGCTGTCTCCGCCGTGCTCGCCCCTGGTCACGGACGCTACCTTCCTGTCAGGCGAGACGTTCGCGGGCCAGTCGGGGGGCTCCGGGTTGGGCCTCGACCTGGAGCTCCACAGCAGGCTGGCCGAGCTGGAGCTCAGGCTGGACTCTGAGGAGCAGCGTCAGGAGGAGCAGGGAGGTCCGGAGGAGAAGCAGAACCACCACGGCAGGCTGGGCGAGGAGGTCAAAGGTAAACAGGAAGCAGCACGATTACACAGCACGATCTGTCTGATGTTTTTAGTCGTTGTTGATCCTAGTCACTGATTCTGGTTTCACTTTGAGTCCTGCTGCATCAGCAATCACACGAACTCCTCAGGCTTCAAAAACTGGAAGCACGTCTTCATCTCACTGAGGACGAACGCTTTTAATCCTCAGTGTTGCTAAGGTGACAGCGAGCCGTCTTTATAACCGCCCGCCATCAGAAACTAGAATGAAAGCTGCGTGTTTGAGTGGAAACGTGACTCTTCATCAGACCTGTGGAGCCTCTCAGCAGTCAGGTCTGACTTGTAAAACATAGTCAGGAACGAGTCGCTGTGACAGAGGCCGCTCTTGACTTCAGAGAAAAAGCTTTATTAGAAAGCCCGACTCCAGGAATCCTCCTCCTCCTCTCAGTGTGCGTGATGAGGAATCTAATACTGTGTGTGACACCTGACGGCTGCTGGCAGCGATGAGGAGGGTGGAGGTGAAGGTCTGGAGGGTTTAGGGTTGCAGCTGTTCAGTCTGAAGCTTGTTCTCTGCATCAGGAGACGTGATCGCTGTGATCGCTTCATTGCTCCAGTTTAATTTTTCAGGTATAATTTTGACTTTTATTCATTTTAAAACTAAATAATTGAAAAACTTTTTTTCCAGGTAAATCAGTTCAGTCTTTAAAAAAAGACTTTTTATGATATTTCATCTTCTCCTCCTACATCCTCTCAGTACAATCTAGGGCTGCTCAATTAATCGAATTTTAATCACGATTACGATCTGGGCTTTCAACGATCATTAAAAACGACTGAGCCGATTATTAGCTCCTCCCTCATGCTTTACTCTCGCGCTGCTCGGTGTGGCAAATCGAGCGCACTGCTCTGCATTTCGAACACCCGTCACAACAATTAAGAGGACCCGAGGGAAGCTCGGAAAGCTAAGCAGAAGTTATTTGGAGAGGAGAGTGACTGCTGTTGGTTGAAAAGAGGTTAAAAAAAACAAAACTTCAGTGGTGTGGAAACATTATGGGTTCGCGGAGTCAGACGTGGATCAAGTAGACACAGTGTGTAAACTTTGCTAGGATGTAGTAGCTGCACCACAGAGCAACACTGCAAAGTTCACTAAACATAGATGTTTACATTTTTCATTTATTTCTTATATTGCAAACATTTGCACTGTTATCAGTATTTGCACACTATTTTATATTCTTTTTTAAAGTCATTATTCAATACATTGTTATTGTTAACCCTTTAAAGCCGTCAGAGCTGCACGCTCCGTTTTGCCTAACCATTTTTAAATCCCTGTAGAACCTGAACCGTGTAAGCTAGCGCAATAATTTGTTTTGCATATGAAACCGGAGGAGTTGTACTTACATCTGATGCCATCAGCTTGTCCTCTGTCACGGTTTCCTTCCACATAAAGCTTTGCAAAAAGTGCATAAAAAGCACTTGCAGCAACAAAAACATAATATTCCAGAAACACGCTTTGCCAATCCATCAGCTGTTCTTAACACTTCCCACTTTGAAAAAGACGTCAACGGGAACTATCTCATTTCCTGCCCGAAACCAGAAGTGACGTCATTTTCGCAGAAAATCTAGTTTTTTACTTGTAGGCCTTAAAAGCCTATACTGGTGTTTTTATAAGTCATGTTTGACTTTTCTGAATAGTTGCTGGGATGCTTAGGACTTGAATTGCACTGCTGGAAATAGTTTATTTTGATGCACATGCTGTTTTCTTTGCAAATTTGCATCATAGGATTGTTTTTTTGTTTTTCCTGCAGTATATAAAAATTGCTGTATCTCCAAAATAAAACTATGAAGACACTCAAAATAAATTTCCTGTTGTTGTAAACTATTTTTTGCAACTTTTTTTGTATTTAAAGTTTTGAGGGATAAGCCTCTTAAATTTCTCCAAGTAGAAATATATGTAAAAAAACAAAAAAGATTTTCAATTTTTTTGTAGTTTATTGCACTTGTTTGCAATTAATGTTGTTACTATGGACTTAATGCAGACATATTATTAAAATATGGGCTATAACAGTTGTATTGATGTATAGCAACTTGAAATGCTCCCACAAATGGCACTACAGCATGTAAAAAAAAATAATATAAGCTCTGGTGGACTTGGTTCTATAGTAGGTCTTAAAGGGTTAAATAAATATCGTCAAATAATCGTGATTATCATTTTTGCCATAATCGAGCAGCCCTAGTACAATCATTTGGTTTTTTCCTGTATTTCTGATGCGGCCGACAGATGCAGGATTTTTAGGCTGACGTTTGTATTTGGCGACTAAAACATTCGATATGTGGGACATTTCAGGGACATAAAACACAAACATCTTTGCCTGACGCTTGTTAGTGTCGTTATTAACGAGTCCTTTCTGGGTTTAATCCTGTTTTGCTGGATTACTCGTTTGCTCGTTTACGCTGTGCCAGCCTGCAGCAGCAGCAGGGCGCCCTCTACAGGACAAATTATGCAACATCAACACCTGTAACACGGTTCACGCATGTTTCTCCCGTTTCTTCTTCTACTCTTACATTTTTTTTTATTGGCTGTTATTGATGCTGATACGATATCGATATCAGCTGATAGCCTGGTGCCGGTGTATTGATCAGTTCTTATTTCTGATCCCTCGTAACGTCATAAATACCGGAGAGAGCAACATTTTCAGGGTTTAGAAGGACACTTCTGAGGGTCTTGTCTTGTGTTTTGGATCAGGCGGGGCCTGTGGGCCTGACGTGTTTGTTTTAGGACCGAGTGAGTCGATGAATGTGATGTTTTCACGTTTCACTCCCCTCCCAGGCCCCTTTCTGCACCTGAGCGCTGACCTACCTTTGCTTTTGTTACCGGCTTGTCTCTCTCCTGATCTGCTGTCGGCTCCGACGTCTTTCGTGGCGCTCTTGCCTCCACCTGAGCTTGCAGACGTCCCGCCATGATGTCAGACTGACTGGGACCAGCAACGAGGGCTTTAATGGGCAAAAATTCCCCAAATCTCTGCTGGACGTGACCCCTACCACCCTCATCTCCCTCCCCCCATTTACTTCTTTATTTGAGTTTCACTTAAATAGTTAAAATATGAAATAACGCCGCTGCGAGAGACACTTTTAACTTCAGTGACGGTCGGTGTTGTTGAATAATGTGTTTAACAATCAAGAAAACGTCAGACGAGGAGAAAAAGAAAGTTTAATTCAAATAAAAAAAGAAACAGTTTTTTACATGTTTACGTTTTTTGCAGCTTGTTGCACCTTTGTGTGGTTAATGAGAGAGCGGCAGTGAGAGTCAAGCTCAGGTGAAAGCTGCACCTGGTGTCTGGTTTCCTGCTCTTATCAGGTCGAAGCCACACGAGCCTGAAGCCTTTCTCAGGTCCACATCACATGCAGCCCACAGATTATTGATTATATTAGTTTGAATGTGTTGTTTGCAGTGCAGCTCCAGGCCAGGTTTGATTGGTTCACTTCATTGACCTCAGCTCAGGGATCAGATAGACTCGTGTTCAGGTTTCATCATTTTTCTCTACAGTTTGGACGTTTTAGTTTTGTACTTGCACATAAATAACACGAGCGGGAGTCAAAGATGCCACACGTGGTCGCTGTTTCTGCTTTTCAGCGCTTTATTGAAGGATGATTTTGAACTGTGACTCGTGCAAAGCTGATGGAGATTACAATTACACATCAAATTATTTATTTATTTCTCTTCTTTTGGTTTTTTTAGGCTCAGCTTCCGAGCTGCGAGGGACGGGGGCGGGGCCAAAGAAGATTGGGGTGACCTCGGCCGTGTCCGACGAGTCGGTCGCCGGCGACAGTGGCGTGTACGAGCCGTCAGAGCGCAAGTACGAAGGTTTTACATTTGAGGTCGTAGGTTTGTCCTCGTATTGTTACGCTTTTATTTTTCCTGGTCTGGCTCTTTGTTTCAGAAATTTAAAGTTACAGTTTGTTAATAAATGAGTGGCATTGGACGGATTTCCCATAACTGCAGCTGGAGGTTAAAATAACTCTGCGTGCTGTTTCCCGCAGACCCGGCCTCCCCGCTGACCTCCTGCTGAGCTCCTACGAGGACCGCCTGGCGCCCGGCTGCCCTCAGGTGCAGCTCGGCTTCCGTTACGAGGCCAGAGACCGGCGCTTCACCGTCTACGTCATGCAGCTGTCCAACTGCAGCGCCCTCTGTCTGCCGACCGACCAGAAAATGTACGAAGTCTCAGTCTGTGTTTCCTGTCCCTCGAACGTATCTCAGCAGGTTTAATGGCCTCTGCCACGCTGCCGTGTGTTTGAGGCGCTCAACAGAAAAACTCAATACGGTCGTTTTTTCTTTTCTACGGGGCAGTTTTATGGAATCGGATCTAAAACTAAAATGATTATTTACTGAGATCATAATGAACGTTAGAAAACTAAAATACGTGTAAGTATAATCCCAGAACACAGCCAAGCCGCTCCGCCTTTAGCTCCGCCTTTAGCTCCGCCTTTAGGTGATGAAGTAATAAAGTTAATAAAAAAGTAAACAAACTTTTTCTCCAAAGTAAAAAAACTAAACCAGAGGTTGATGCCATGGAGGCTACGTCCATCTTTAGTGTACAGTCTGTAATTTACATCGCGACATCATCGCGTGACCTTTCCTCCTGCAGGTATGTACGCGTGGCGGTGCTTCCCTGCGTGGAGGCCACTCGCTGCCTCTTCCGAACACGCAGCTCGCCACCTCGAGACGCCGTGGAGTTCAACGAGGTGTTTGGCATGCAGATATCCCACAGTGCACTGCGGCAGAAGACCCTGAGGGTGGACGTGTGCGACACCGGCAAGTCGGGCCACGAAGAGTGTCTGGTTAGTTTCAGTTCGTACGTCACTGTAAAAAAAAAAAAGAAGATAATGTTCACTAATCATCGAGGATCTCACGGTTTGTTTGTTAAAGGTCATCAGCTGTTAATTAATCAGCTGTTAACGAGGTTCTTGTCACACACAGTTTAATACATGCTCACGCTCTCTCTGACTCCCTTCCTCCTCTTCCTCGCTGCAGGCGGGAGCTCAGATCAGCCTCGCTGACGTCAGCTGTTCGGAGGAGAAGTGCACCAAGTGGTACAACCTGCTGAGTCGTGTCTACCTGCCCGAGGTCAGCAGAAGCCCGGCGAGCGGCCCAGAAATGAGCCGTGCTTCGTTTCCTCTCCAGTTTCATTCAAAACTAATTCTTCTCATTTTAGTTCCCAGATGTCCTTTTTTCACATTTAGATGCTTTCAGTGAGTCACAACATGAGTTTAACGTCCCTGTGAGGAAATATTGATCATAATAATAAAGTCGTTTGTGCGCACATGAAGAAGGAAGAGGAAAAGTAACAGTTACAATTTCACACATTTCTGTCATTAAATTGATACACGAGTCAATAAAAAGGTCAAAAAGTCTTTAAAGGTGGAGCTGTGAGTGAGACAGAATAGAATGCAATAGAATAGAATAGAATATCCATCACCGAGCTTCAATCTAAATACATAAATCAGATTAAAGGGATAGAAAGTAAGACGCCATGTTGGTTGCAGTAGGGATATAAGAGGAATTCTACTGCTGCACAATCAGTGTGGAAAACTGTTCGGGACATAAATGCTGTGTGTGTTACGAGTGTGACGGGGATGTCGTTGTTGAATGATCTAAAAAATGTTTGAAGTGATCGGAGGATTAAAAAGTCCTGATGCAACTGTTTGTGTTTCAGACTCACGTTTCCAGCGGCGACCGAGCCGGAGGGCCTGAGGATGACGAGTGGTGAGTGTTGAGGATGAAAACCTGAGTGATGCAAACTATGAGCGAGCCTCGTGTTCAGTCTGAGGAAGACGATGGTGGCGTAGCGAGTAAGAACGAGTGTCTGTGGTTGGTCTTCATCAGGCATGGCGAGCCTCTGGAGGCGAACATGTTCGAGGACGACGAGGGGCACGGCACGGAGGGGGCGGGGCCTCTGAAGGACGAGGATGAGTTTTATCCCGAGAGCAGCCAATGGGAAGCAGAGGAGGAGGAAGATGAGGAGAAGGGGCCCAAACCCCCTCCTCCTCCGACGGCGGTGGCGGCAGCCGCCATCACAGAGAAGGTAACGTCATTTATTTCAGCTTAAAGGTCAACGAGCCGCTTTGTGTTTAGAGTTCTTCTTCTCTGATAATTGGGAACGCTGACATTTAAGCAGGGGAAGAAGAAGAATCACTTCCCGTTCCAGTGGACCTTTTTCGAGTTTGTTTTTAAGCAGAAGCAGTTTTAGAACTAACACTGTGACGGCGCCTCGGTCGGTGAGCGTCCTCGTTACCACTGCGGTTCTCTCCTACAGGTGAACAAGGAGACGAGCATGGACAGCCTGCCGTCGCTGCATCACTGCTCCGTGGTTCGGCCCAAAGAGCGGCGCCCGGACGTCCGCCAGCAGAACCCCTTCATGAGGGGCAACACCATCATCCGCTCCAAGACCTTCTCGCCCGGACCTCAGAGCCAGTACATCTGCAGGGTAAGTGAGACCTACGCAGGATTTGCGCCGATGGTGACGCTGCGACCTCATTAAACGCTCGATTTTGTCCTCGCAGATTAACCGCAGTGACAGCGACAGCTCCACGCTCTCCAAGAAGTCCCCGTTTGTCAGAAACGCCTCCGAGAGACGCAGCATGCGCATGAAGAGGGTAAAGACTCCGCCCCCTCACCTCTGCATCACTGCAGAACCATTATACATTAGCTAGCGTCACGCCTACTTTGTGTGGCGGATGTAGACAAAAGAAAGTAGTTCCTTTGTGAGACTCGTCATTGAAGCTTTGTTGGTATTTGTTGAGTAAGTAACTCTGCTAAAGTAGCTTTGCATGATTCACAGTTCATAATAATCCTAGTTTATCTGATACTGAGCTTCGGTGCAGCACTGTCTATAATGAGCCATTTTAGCCCCTCCCCCTTCACCTGTGAGCGTGGCTGTTCACGCTGAACCGCGGGACGCTCGGGTCCCGTGTTTCAGCTTCAGTGGTGCGGTTTCTCTCGTCTTTCTGATCCTCCTGCTTCTCGACTTCTTGAAAGTAATACCTTCACATTTGCTGACCGCATTAAGACAATTTGCATTTTGTGAGGCTTTAAACCTCCTAACGACTCCCAGTGAAGCGACTCTTAATATTTAATGACCGTCTGAATGTTTAATGCAGCGCTGACATTTGCCAGTTTCTATTAATTTAAAGTCGAGGCAGCAGCTTCGGCCTCTCGGGGCTCCACGGCAGCAGGTGTTGGTGACAGTATTTGCAAATAGGTCGAGGTGTTATTAAACACTCGGGTGACTTTTAAGCCCCCTCCAGAAATCGAGGACTTTACAGGCTTCATCGCTGATGGCTGCACTTAAACCTCCGCAGACGTAGCAGGACTGTGTGCGTCGAGCTGTGGTCCAGCCCTGGTTAAGTTTAGATCAGCCTCACCCTGATGTTTGGATTCTGTTAGCTTTGGGTTTGTTTCTTTATGCATTTTTCTTTCTTTGCCCTCGGCTCAAACTCAGCCTGTCTGACTGACAGAACCAGGCAGCAGAAGCACTGTGACGTTGTGAGTTTGTGCTGCAGCGGGCAGAAAGTCGATGGTGTTACTGTTGCACTCGTTCAGTTTCTGTCAGATTGTCTGTCACATTTTTAAGAGCTCGTCAGTTCATAGTCGATGATTTTCCAGCAAATTTGTGTTTTGTCCTCGGCACTTAACCCCGCCCCTTCATCCTCTCTCAGCCTCCTGTACCCGTTAAAGGTCTGGACGGGCTGCTGCGGACCTCTCTGGACCTGGAGCTGGACCTGCAGGTGTCCCGGACGCGGCAGGCTCGGCTGGCGCAGGAACTGCGGGTGCTGCGGGAGCTGAAGACGCAGCTGGAGAAGGCGAGGCAGCAGGGCCAGAAAGAGCTGCCCGCCTGGGTCCAAGAAGACGAACGCTTCCGGCTGCTCCTCAGGCAGGCCGAGAAACAGGTGAACTTACCGCCGAGTGTCCAGGCCTCCCGTGGAGCCTCTGTCCACGTGTTACATGGTGAAATCAGTGTCTGTGTCCTCGTTTGCTCTCAATGTGCAGATGAAACAGATAATCCTCCAGAGGGCGCTTTCTTTCTTTTTTTACTGTCACAGTATAGTTGTCCCGCTGGAATAAAAACTCTCTGCTTTTGTTCTCTTCAGACTCGAGAGGAGCAGCAGCAGGAGAAGAGGGTGGAGAAAATGATGAAGGCCGCAGCCAAGGACGTCCACAAGATCAGAGGCCAGAGCCGCAAAGAGGTCCCCGAGGTGCAGACCTTCAGGTACGAAAAGCACCGTCACCACCACAGATTCATTCAGTTTGAAGGTGGCGACCTCATCGCGCACGATGATGATGTCACTGTTTGCTGTGTGTGGTTTCAGAGAGAAGATGGCGTTCTTCACACGAGCGAAGACCTGCATCCCCGACCTGCCGGCCGACGACGTGTAGAGAAGCATTTCAAAGTATTTTCCTTCCGGAGTCGTTCCCTGCTGTTCCCTCACCGACGAAGCAAACGTCTGGCGGTATTATGAAGAATTAAAATAAATAATAAAAATAACACTGATAATAATAATAATAATAAGTAGGAAAAAACCTTTGAAACCGTGGAGAGAGTAATTTTAAAGAGCTCAGCATTTCTAATGTGGATAGTCTTTGTTTGTAAATTAGCGATAGCACTGCTGGAGCTTTTGTTTTTTTCCTTTTTTATTCTCGTTTCCACTTTTGTTTTTGTTCCTGTTACTAACCGGCTGTTCTTAGACTCGTAGGTGTTTAAAATCATTCCAGCACAGAATCATACAGTCACACATGAGCATACGAAGACTTTTGTACTGAAAATGGCACAAAATCAAAAATGGTACTCAAAGGAAAATTCAGCTGCAGCTTAAAGATATTTAATATTGACCTTCAGATGATGTGGGATTAGTTTTTTATTATTAGAGTATTTTCTGAGCAGACAAACAGCACAGTGTTTAATTTTTGTATTTGTTTTTAAATGCGGCTCTCCCTACACAACAACAGTGAAACACTAAAACATGTTTGTGCAGACGAATCGCCGCAGTTATAATCCTTAAGATTTTTAATCCAGGTCAGGTTATTTTCTACACAGACGTGAAGTTTCTGCTGGTTAAATGATCAGAACAAAAAACAAGCAGCTGTTTCTTATGAGCAGGGCAGCTACAACTCCCAGGGTGCATTTCAACAGGAAGCATCCAGTCAGATTCATTTTAAGGAGACGCTAAAGATTAAGTAAAGTTAAATAACCTCAGATTATATCCCGTCCAATCAGGCAGGAGAAAGTTTTTGGATCATGTCCAATTGTCATTCATGTGCCTGTTTAAACCTTAAACATACCTTTGAGTTTTTTATGGCCCAGTGTCGATTAAATAGGTTTTTACTACGCTGTTAAACTGTAAGGAGGGCGTAGTAAAGTCCAGAGGCCAAAAAGACAAATCACATGTTATGGCTCATTTATAAAGAGATTTAATGCACTAAATCTACAGTTTATTGCAAAATGAGGCACTTAAAAGTTGCTTTTTTTATGTTGTGAACATAAGAGCCGGATTTTTAAAGTGACAAAGACCAAAACTGGAGCAAAGAGAGCCAAAATGCAGCATTTGTGTTCAGCTAACGCCGCACTTCTTTAGCTTTCCTGTGTGATGCATATTTATTATTAATCATCCATCACTGAGGAAATTCACCTGTTACAGCAGCACAAGAGTCAGGAAGAAAAAGTGAATTAGAGACTAATAAACATAAATACTATACAGGAGTAATTGGTACCATGTACAAATGGTACTGTAAACAGTGAAACGGACTAAAATACACGAGAGGACTGGAAGACGGCAACATTTTGCAACATTCTGTCCAAACACATTTTTTTTACTCTTAGTTCTATATGATGTCACACAGAGGGGATTTCCCTAATATGGCCATCTCAGGCTCCACCCAAAAGAAAGCCTTCCTCAAAGGGGAAGGGCTAAAACAGCTTCCTTCACAGAGAGGATTAACTGAGCGGCTGCACTGAGGTCCAGTGTGCCATAAAGAAGGATTTTTTTGAACTGTTATTAAAGCATAGCTGCTCTCTGTGAGTCGAAGAGTTAAAAATAAGCTGCCACGCTTACTGCCAAACTGACCTGGACTGAAATCTTAAGGATTATCTTCATCTTCAAACACTGGCACAAACTGTACGTTTTCTGTAAACTGAGCGACGTCGTGCTGACGGCACAGGTGGTCGTAGCACGTCAGCGTGGCCGCACGATAGCAGCTCAGAGGAGACACGTCGCTCTGAGCGTAATCCGTAATCATCGTCTCTCGTCACACAAACACATCGGTGTAGAAACAGCACTAACTCGCACTAACACTCAGGTAGTTGATCGGGTAGTTTGCACTTTAAGAAAGTTGAGGTAGAAGTTTGAAAAAAGAAAAACTTGATGTGGGTTTTTGGAAAGTTAAACGCCTGGAAACCTTTGCCTCACGCTGGAACGATTTCTGATTGTCGGAACAGGAAGTGATCTCAAACGCATTTCTGATGACTGTGAACTTGTTATTGATCGTATGATTGTTTGACTGGAAGCGACTGAAAAAAAACTGAGTCGTCAGCCAATAGGAAGACGGAAGTCCAGCTTTGCTTCATAAGCTCCTGCGCTTCTCTCTGATTGGCTGATCAGTTTTTGCAGTTTTAATTTCAGACTTCCTGCCCTCACGTTTCCACCTGTAACTGGATGTTTGTGAAGCATTCAGTTCTATTAGAACTGGACCTTCTGCACTTAAAACTGTTGGATGGTGTTAGTGTGGTGCCCCAGCAAAACTCAGCATGTCGCCTTTTTTTCCTCAGCTGGTTATTTAAACTGTTTTTCTCCTCGTTTCAGTCTGTTTGAAGCTCTGAAACGAGGAGGAAGACACATTCAGTGAACTTATCGATGCATTGAGCAGCTAAAGAGCCTCAGGAGTTGGTAAATATTAGAAAAACGTCACTCCCAAAGACTCCTGACACGTTCTATATAAACTGATGTTTAATGTAGTGTTTACATAAACAAGCAAACAGAAATCTGGCACAGGAAATTTTTTACTTTTCAGCATATGGAGGATTGAAGGTGCCAAAATAAACAAAATATGTGACTGAGTGAATAATAAAATGACATTAAATGTTCGAAAAAATAGATACATGTAGGTATTTATTAATTTGTAAAATGTGACATGAGTTAATATTTTTAAATTAATTTTATGCAGAAATACAGGGAAGGTCAGTAAACAGATATTTGTCTTACATTTTATAATTGAATGCCTTGAATGTTGAAGAATTTTATTGTTTTTTACATTTGTAATTTATTTATTAATTTGCTTGCTGTTCCATTATTATTTTGGCGGTTTTGATCCTCCATACTGGCATGTGTCAGGAAGTCTTCTACAAAATAACGATTTAAAAAGTGGAAAATTCTTCACATGGAAAACATTTAACATGAATTCTAGATTATTACAAAATGTGGGATTATAAACTACCTGCTGAACATGGAGCAGATGATTTATTCAGGTGGTGGAGACCAAAAATGGAGCTAAAAATGAACGCTGGGCCTTGAATGGTCACTAAAGTGCCTGTGACTGCCTGATGTTGTCACTCTGTAGCTGCTGAATGCAGAAATAAGCGGCTGTCTATTGAATGTCCGACTTTCCTTCTTGCTGGGCCACCAGGCTGATGGTGTCGGTGCATTTTGTTCTTCGTGTTTCCATTCCCCGTGTAAAGAAGAACGTAGCTGACGAAAACCAAGCTGCTGCTGCTGTCATTCCAGATGTTTCTCTCTTCTTTTTTAAACTCTGTGTAGAGAAACAGCAGCTCTAGGAAATGATTGAGGTTTTTTTTATTGTCCAATTTGACCGTTTACCTTCGTCATCTCCACTTCCTGTTGCTGCCCAGTCTCTGTGAGTGTTTTCAGTCCTCATTAAAGCGTCAGATAGTCCCACCACATCCAGGTAGGAGTAGATATATTTTTCTAGAATGTATGTTTAAAAAAGGTAATAAGATTGAAATAGCGAGACACGAATGACTTCTGAAAGAGCCTCGGTAGGATGTGAATCTGACACCATCGCCCGACATCAGTGTGAACAGTCAGTGAAAAAGACCAAAACCAAAGATTTAAAAGCTGATCCCCGTCCTCTGACGTAAAACGATTCAAACCCCTTCGTCACGAGGTGTTTTTGTAATTTTACCCTCTGCTACGGCACGACAGAAAATCAGACGCTGGAAATAGTGAGCTGCTAGCATGTGGTGCTAAAGCTAAGCTAACACCTGCCAGTCAATACCATCCTGAAACTTCCCTTGGTTTACTCTCAGACTGCTGATGTCACCGTAAAGATGCAGCCAGATGTTTTTCTTTTTCTTTTTAAGGTACTTGATGTAAATTTCAGGGTTTAAAAAAAATACTGTAAATGTTCCAAAATTAACTAAAGACAACATGAAGAAACGGCTGCTTTGACCTGATCTGCACACTGAGCATTTTTTATCATTGAAATAAGGCTCAACTCATTCAGCAAACACTGCCCCCTGGTGGTGAACATTTTAGTTAGTCTGCAGAGGGGAATTACAAAAAGTTACTTTTAATCGTACACTTGCTCATCAGACCACTTCGTGAGCTTTTGCATGTTTTTTTCGCCGTCTGGTGTATTTTTTTATATAAATCAAAAAAAGCTGGTAACGAGAAATGCGTCGTTGTTCTCAGAGTGCAGATCAGCTGTAGATTCCAGTTTGTGGCGACTGTTCGCACTGAGAACTGAACGAACGTTACGGAGTTGGGCGTGCTGCAGGGCGAGCAGCGGGTTCACTGCAGCTCTGGAGATGTTTTTGTTTAATGTCCAACCGAGCCGCCGTCGGTGGGTGTGTAAGAAGACTTGGAGGAACTTTCATTTTTTTAATATTAGCCGTTTTTTGTTTGTCCTCTGTCTCCTCGAGTAGGTTGGACCTATAGGAATTCAGCGGTTAACCTCTGATTAAAAAAGACTCGTTTATTTGAAACATCTGGATGAAGGAATGTAGGTTTTTTAAAAACAAATGCTGTTAGCCACAAATGATTCTTCTTCATCACGTAGGCAAATCTTTGTTTTTTTGTGCTTTTATGTTTCTTTTATCTGATGAATCTGTTCAAACCCGGTGATGCGTTTGCAGGCGGCTACGAGAAACACACTGCATGTATTTATTGCACTTCTGTGATTTTTTTTTTTGATTTTTTTTTGAGGGGGTGGGGGGGTGGGGTGCTTTTTTCCTGTTTTTTTTTTTTTTTTTTTTTTTTTTTTTTTTTTTTTTTTTTTATCGTAAGAGTCCTGAAAAGCTGTGAATTTTATTCTCAGACACTGTACTGTCGACCAGAGTTGTAAATATTTCACCAGCACAAAAAACAAACGATATGTTTTGTAGTTTCACAACATATAAAAAAAGTTCTTCTCTTCTACTCGTGTGTTGTGTGTTTTTCTTCCTGTCCTGAAATCCATGATAGCAGAGATGATAAAGGCAATTTTATTTCTCTGAAATCCTAATGATCAAGAGAGGTTTCAAGATGACTATTAAAATGCTGGTATCTGAAAACTTGGCATTAAATTGTTGGCTTGCATGTCTAATTAGCTTAATTACTCCTGTGGGACACCACAGGGTTCTGGACTTGGGCCCTTTTCTTTTATTATATGCTGACAATTTTAGGACTACATGCCAGTCATTAACTGGAGAGAAGGAAAAAAAGTGATTTTTTAAATTATTTTTTTAAATACATTGTATTGTTGAGCTGATATGAGCGGAATCACATCATCTACAAAAAAGCAAAGATTTGATCCTGAGACAAAACCAGTCACTCTCCAACCAAAGTAAAAGGTAAAGAGATTCAAGACCAAGATTTTCTTCATGCAAACACACCAGCTTATTGTGCTCATTTTCTGACATTTCTGATAACAGTGATACATTGATTTAGTAGATAGAAAAAAGTTAAAATGTTTAACAGCTGCAGCTCTTTGTAAGTTGACCTAAAAATCAAACTACGCACACAAACAAGCAGCAGGAGAGAGGATGACATCCCCCTGAGACCATCTATTTGATCTTTTTAACCCTCTCAGGCTCAAATTAAGTTTTTTGTTGCTAATGCACAACCAAGTCCTGCAGTGGTACTTCTGAGTAAATGAAAAACTCATAAAATATGAATGTGGGGTAATCAGGTTGTTAGTTTTTAACTGTTGCAAATCGGCAACGCCTGCCTCGAGAGGGTTAATATTTTTATATATTCATCAAATTGATTTCATATTGTTTAAATTTATAATTGGTAATACTCCCATGCACATTCAGTGCAACATCACACGGCTGCAAATGCATGTCTGTTAATTCAACATCTTATATTCTTCGTATCTTTTGTAAGTCTTATCGTGCCAGTGGTTGTGTTTTTAGTGATACTTGCCACATGACACACATAAAAGTCATTTTGGCTAAAACATCCACTGAAATCGCGCCTGGAAGCTCCGATACAGCAGGAGGCGCTCTCAATCCGGCGCAATGCAGCGAGGAAGAAGCGCTCCCCGGCACCGGAAGTGGACTGTAAAGTTACGGGCTTCTTCCTTTCCTCCGGTTTGTATTTCGTCAGCCACGAGATTCCAAGTCCAGCAGACAGAAGAGTTTCTCCGCAGAGCTTCAGGAACATGGGAGACCCTGTGACCGAGTACACGGCCCGGCTGCAGCAACAGGTCAGCGGTTAATGCGAGCTGTAGGGCTAAATGCGCATCCTGCCGCCGGATAGCAACATTCCAAAGTTCTGCCAGACTTAATGAAAAAAAAGTACTAATTTAAGACTTTTTGGCTTTTTATTGAATAGGTGCAGTGTCGAGTAAACCAGACATGCTTTGATTGAATATCTATGCATTAGTGTCAAATTCGGGTTAAGTTTGTTAAATCAAACGTGTCTTGTTGTAGTCGGAGGTCCCTTTGATTTGTTCGAGGACACTGCTTTGACAGCGCATGAAGGAGGAATGGCATGAAGAGTTTTTACTTGTTAAAGAGCTGTGCTTCGTTATTGTAAGTCACATATATGCCGAACTTACCAGATGTGATTGGCTATCACCTGTGCACAGTGGAGCCCAGAAAGATGAGTGACTACTGAAAATGAAAGGAGTTAAATCGGAAGATTTTTAAATTGAGTCTGGCGAGAACATTTTTCTCTACTTAACCCTGGCATCAAACTTATTTTTCAGAAAAATAAATATTTCACATTCCTTTTTGGGAGCTTTTATGATATATGATATGTATATGAATCAATAAATTACCCCACCCACCCACCGTAAGGACATATTCTGTACTTAAGTAGAAGTGCAGATAATCCTGTTTTAAAAATAAAAAAAGTACCAAGTTTGAAATGTACTAGTAAGAAAGTATAAGTATCTCCTTGAAGGACATTTTTACCACCTGTTTTTATGCAAAGCTAACTGAACCTTGTGCTTTATTGACATAATGATAAAATAATATCAGTCGTTGGGAATATAAACTTTTTAATTCTAATTGTAGTTTGAATCTGAAGAAAAATAAGGAAAATAGAAGAAAGCTGTATTTTGTGTTACCTACATTGTAGAGGGTGACTTTGTGTTTAAACAGGAAAATGTGTCCAGTCAGGCGTTAAAGTGGATTCAGCAGGTGGAGGAATCAGTTGTCATGCCTCTGTGTGGGGAAAAGAATCACAACTCATAATAATTTCTATTGAAAGCTCCAGTAGATTTTCTTAGTGTACAGGCTGTGATCAGCTGACCTGCTGCTCTCTGTGGATGTACACAACTGAGGTCAGCCAGATGTGAGCAGATGTAGATGCAATAGTAGTCCTGGCTGATTTCCATCCTCTACACCCACAGTACACTGTTTATGCTGTGTTTATACTAGACGGTATGAAGTTAATATGATAGTGGAATTCAGTCAGAATCACAGCATCATCAGCTAAACGTTATATGAATCTCTGCTACACTTGATGTAAGCTAACTGTGACCATGAACCCACAGCCACTGTGCACCAGTCACACACGGTTCTCCACTTTAAATCCACCACATTGCAGCAAAGTAACCTTTTTATCCTGCACTAACCTGCAGAGTCACATATGTGAGGATTTTTTCATGCAGCCTTTAAATTACAGTTAGTCTGCCTGAGTTTGTTTACTAGCATGTTTCACAATATGAAAAAACATAATGTCACATTTACCCAATATCTGATATAAAAACATGAGCAGCCGTTACCTTGAAACCTAAGCATTAAGGTGGTGTTTGCTGCCCTCTAGTGGAGATTAAGCAGGTTTTAATACACTTTGAAAACACATCAGGTGTGTTTTCACAAACACAAAGGTGTGGGGAAAAAATCATGCTGGATATCTAACCAGGGCGTCAGCGAGCTTGTGCTCAGTCCGAGGTTTGGAGGCGTTGGACGGGCTGAAACATAACGTCTCCGAGGCGTTCAGTCGGATCAGGCGAGCGTTGCCTCATCGTTGCACCTGGTTAACGTCAATAACACCAAAGCAGCTGAACCTGATTAATAACCTCTGATACTAACTGATAACATCAATAATTCAGAAGTTTAACTAACTTTCTTTATTCTTTTGAACAGTGTCTCTTTAAGGCCTTTCTGAAATAGTTCCTGTTACCAGGGATTTAAACACGTTTGATGGCAGCTTAAAGAGCGCTCGTCTTTCTGGTTTGCAATGAAAGCATTTCTTGCATCAGCTGTTGAGCGCACATTGTAAAACAAATACTTTCAGTTTTGCTTTGGTGAACGATGTGCGCTTTAAAGACTTGCAGGTCTGCTTCGTTATCACTTTGTTGGTGTGTCACCAGCCCGACCTGAGCTAGACTTTAAAAGTCACCACAGCGATGTGTTTCTGAACTCCGAGGCTCACTTCTGTTCAGTGGACTTTAGGTAAAGTTGTCGGTTCCTAATTTTCCTTCTGTTTTGTGTGGCGCTTTCATCTGATTTTGGACACGTTAAGCGATGAGACGCTTTTATGAATAAACTGAAGCGTAAATGTGATGTGGGTGTTTTTGCATTTTGTTTTCAGCAGACTGCACAGCGCAGCTTGAGCTGCTGGAAAAAGAGTAACTCGCTTTATTGTTTGATAAGAAGTAGTTATTAATTACTCAGTTATATGGCGTACTGAAGGTCGTCCTGCTGTGTGGTCGGTCTTTTGGTGGAGGGATAGTTTTGTATTTTCTTATTTTTTTACTTTGTTGCCATTTTCAGTTTTGAATTCAGTTTAGTTTCAGTTGTTTTTGAAAACAGGTTTGCTTCATGTTAAGTTTTATTGCTTGAAACGTTTAATTTTACTTTCGTTTTTAATCTTTTACTTGTTGACTCTCAGTCTTGCAGACATTGAAATTCCATAAAGCCTCATCAGCTAAGCTATAACAAATATTACAAGCAGGGCTCGCAAAATTTCAAAGTCCCTGGTAGCCCTTCGGGCAGGGACTCTTCAGGTTTTGGTAGCCCAAAATAAATTTAAGTAGCCCGAATAAAAAAGAGAGCAATTTGTTGATTGATGTTTTGTTTCTGTTACCATATTATACATTAAAGTATAATATGGTAACAGAAACAAAACATTAATCAAAAATTGTTGAAAAACAAATTACAACATTGTATAAAAATTACAATCATCAACTCAAATACTTGGTTCTAATTGAACAGAAATTTCTATGAACTTGTAAGAACTGTGTAGGACATGAATCAGTCTGTGTCAGATCCTGAATTTGAAATTTCCACTGAAGTCACGGGTAAGAGGCAAGTGGAACCAAGATCGAGGCCATTTGCTTTTTGAAGTTTGCAAAGACTGCTACATTGTGCCAGTGGTAGTTCACTCTTTGCAACATAGTAGCTGGTCTAAACAGGTTTTTCAGGTTTATTTTTAGTATGTTATTTGCAATTGGTGTTTGTTCTCCAGACTGAGCAATAATGCATTTCTTGCATTTCTCATGGGTTCTAATGGGGGCCTTTCTTAAAATTACTGGTCCCAGTAACAAAGGCGCTTGTCGACTCAGAAATTGAGAGAAAACCAACAACACACCCGGCAGAACGTCATGTTATTTACACGGGTGCACATAAGTGGTCCGCATGTGCGCATTCACTGTCAAAATAAAAGACGCGCACCAGATAAGAAGTTGCAACGCGCGTTTGCGTCCATATAAAAAGCTGTTTTTGTCCGCCAGAGTGGGATTTTCACGGCACATTCTGCACCACATCTCTGTGCGTTCATCATTTGTTTGAAGCCAGCTCAAATCCTATGTACGCAAACACGCGTTGCAACTTCTTATCTTGTGCGTGTTTTTTATTTTGACAGCGAATGCGCACCTGCGGACCACTTATGTGCAGCCCTGGTTATTTAGCTCATCATATTGCAGCCACAGAAATTCTTTTGTCCATGAAACCATAAAGCTGCACTTTCTTTTTGCCTTATAGTCTGATTTGTCATAACTTCTCCGTTTTGTGGTAAGCTTTTCTTTGGCTGTCACTTCTTCACCCTGACCTGTCTTATTTGGCTCAGCAGAACTAAAATACATATCCTGCTGCTTTTACACACGCACTCACATAAGCTCAGCGATTCTCTGCGCGATCAACCTCTCACATGTTTAAGCTGCGGGAGATTTCACTTGTCATGTTTGCATAGTAAGCTAACGATTAATAAGACGATGTCAGAGGAATTGGTGCACAAATTATCATCACTCACAGATCAGTGCTGTCGCTCTCTATACACAGTTCGCACGATTGCAAAGTGAAAGCAAAAAAACAAGTGCAAATTCAAACGCGATTTCAATATGTCACATATTGACAGTGGCTCACCGATGCCAATGACATAATTACCCAGCTACATTTCTGAAAGAATGCAAAAGCATTGACATATATTTTTCCTACAATAGCCCGACAGGCAGGGGAGAGAGAGATTTTGGTAGCCCGACTGGAAAAATCGCTAGCCCCGGGCCCTGACAAGGTTGAAAAACTAAACATGTAATTTTTATTTTATTTTAGTTTTCCAAGTTCACAAATTGTTTAGTTTCGTTTTAACTCTTATAGAAAATTTTTTCTAATTTTTATTTTCTTAACTAAAATGTTTTTCAAGTGTAATTTTAGTCTAAGTTGGTTATATTAACTTTGCTGTGCACCCTGTCGAAATTGTTAAAATGTATTATTAACTTTTTATACATTATACATACAGTTATTATTTGCTCAGCTCTCTTGCCCACCTGACCACCATGTATCCAGGGACTCATTAAATTCCTTATTTTCTGTATATTGCCTTAAAATGGCTTTGAAAATGTATCAGCTACCTGATCTGAGAAGATTTGATGGGAGAAAGTCAACTGGCAGGTTTCTCTGCTGAGTCAAAACATTTATTATTTGGGTTAAAAAGAATGCAGATGTTGTTTAGCTGAAGAAAGTGAAAGTGTGTCTAATCTCACATAACCCAAGGCTGTTTTTTTTTTAATTTATTTATTTTTCTAATAAAAAAAAATGTGTTTAAAGTTATTTTAAAAACCAAAGTTGTAATTGAAGTCCGAACGTGAGTCTTAAGTTCTCGCGATTAAATTGATTCATTTGTTGAATTAAGTTCCTTGTTTTATACTTAAATGATTCATGGTCATGTTAACTGGCTTACCACATACCCCACCCCCCACATCTGATAATGGTCAGGTATATATATTGGAGTAAAAACGAAACGGCTAATATCCAAAGAAAAAGATTTTTAAAAAAATTTAGGGGTGGCTCAAGACTTTTGCACAGTAGTTTACAAATATCAAAAACAGGTGTATAAGAGATCAATAGTGAAATACAGAAAAAGAGTTAAAGGTTATGAATATATGTGTCTTTATAATTCCTGAGGTGTACCACAGGGTGCTAACTCGGTCCTCTTTTAATGATCATTGATGTAATGCTCGTAGCCATAGAGGTAAAAATATTTATACTTCCACAGTTCCTTTTAAAAATGGGCAGAATTTAAGACCCTAAAGCATTTTCTCAGGCTGGAACTCGGTGTAAAAATATTTACTATTTATAGGAGCGCGTTAAAGCTTCTTGAGCAGCTCCAGTTGGAACTTTCTTTCTCAGTGTCTTTCTTGGAAATTGGAAATATTTTGATATCTAGGAGCAAGAGATCCAGCGTCTGTCTGCAGAGATCAAAAATCTTGAAAACTCCCAGAACCTCAGTCCATCTCCACGCCTGGAAGAGCTGCAGGAGGAAAACGCCCGACTCAAGTACCGCCTCAACATCCTGAAGAAGGTGAGTGGCGCTCTGCTGAAAGATGTCCTGAGGCGTTTTAATCTTAACCTGAGAAAAGCACATTGATGAAAAACCATTAAACCTTTCTGTGCTGTCCTCAGAGTCTGCAGGAAGACTCACTGAGTCAACGCGGCAAAGCCATGTTAAACATCAACCAGCGACTTCAGGAGGTCTTCGGCGAGGCCATCCAGGCCTCCTGCCCCGAGCTCGACAACCCGCCACTTTCTATTGCGCCCAGCCAGCAGGCCAAGTTTGGGGACTACCAGTGCAACAGCGCCATGAGCATGTCCCAGGTTAGACCGCCACGCCCGGAAACTGACGAGTTTATGTTTAATGGTTTATAATAATAATAATAATAATACATTTTATTTAAATAGCGCCTTTCAAAGCACCCAAGGACACTGTACAACTTATTATGATCTATGGTGGCTTATTATGAATTATTGTTGTTATGGTGGCTTGTTATGAATTATTGTGGCTTATTTTCATTTCTGGTTGCTTATTGTGATTTCTAATAGCTTACTATGATTTTTACAGTTTTAAAAGCTGCAGCTGCATTGAGTCAAATTAGAGGATTGTATTTGAGCAGTGCAGTGTGTCCTAGTCTCAGCAGGTCAGATTAAAAAGCTTTGCTTCAGACTGTCTCTGGCTGTCGGGTTGCAGATGCTGAAGGCAAAGGGGATAAAGATGAACCCGAGGGAGATCGCAGAGAAGATTATCAAAAATCTTCCAGACAACGAACTCGTCCAGAAAACGGAGGTCGCGGGGCCAGGTAGAGACTCCGCCTTTTAATGATGTCAACACAGACATCACGGCATTCACACAATTATAGTAACAGGAACGCTATTAAGTTCCTGTTTCTCTTTAAACTTTCTTCTTCTTCTACCTTATTATTCTAGTTGCTCCGTTTCTTTGCTGGTTAACTACTCTGACAGTTTTCACCATTCAAATTTTAAACTGTTCAGCTCTTTCTGGTAATGCCAGCTGTGTTGAGCTGTGTTTTAGCTCAGTGAGATGAGCAGGAGGGCTGGTTCCACTCTCGCCCATTGCAGCATGTTTTCAGCAGACAGTTCTGCTTCTTCAGCTGTTTTCGGAAGCCGATTTCCACGACACGGCATTCACACTGCATTTTCGCAGGAAATGCAACTTTTTCTTGTTTAGTTTAGTTTAATTTAATTTAATTTAGAACCTTGTCAAATGTGTACATATTTAAAGAGAAATAATTCTTTGTTTTGTATAAATATTAAAAGATTTAAAACTAGAGTAAATAAATGCCTAAAAAGTGAGTCTAAAAAAAGTTCTCTTTCAGGTTTCATCAACATCTACCTGCAGAAGACATTTGTGTCCAAACAGCTGAGCAACTTGTTGATTAACGGAGTGCAACCCCCACCACTGCCATCCAAGAAGAAGGTCTGTGCACATGCTGAAGTCATTTTCCCGCCATGTTTTTCCTTTTTAGTTAACCTCGGAAGTCTTTGATCCCTTTTTTAACATTTGATTTAATTATTTGTGTCTAATTATCTGGTATTCAACACAGTTTCACGCGCATTTTTTCTACTCTTGGCTCTGTGTGATGTCAAAGAGAGTACCACAGAGGCCCCGCCCACCAGTTTTATTGTTTCGGTCCTTGCCTTTCACAATAAAAGCCTTCCACGAACGCACACAAACAATAACAGTTTATAGAGTGACATCAAAGCAAATTACAGCAGATTTTAGGTTCACATTTTAAATATTTTTTACAAGTTGTGAAAAGGAAAATTAAATTTTTTTCTTAATAAATAAAAAATTTTCATAAAACTTGTAGAAATGAGCTTCCTGTGAAGGCAATCTGGACGCAGAGATGAGGTGAGGAGCTCAGTTTAATATAGCAGGAACCAGAAAATGGATAGATTAGATTATTTTATTAATTAATTTATTTCAGTTACAAAAATAAAGAACCACACTTACTCATTTAATTATTTTGGTGCTGTAAAAGTCACGTTCACATTTATCTGTGTGGAGTTGAAATTATTCATATAAAGTGCGACATAAAAAATGTGTGTATGCTCACAAAAGCAGAGAAGAGAAGGAGGAGGTGGAGGATGTGAATGAGGGAGAATCCAAAATAAGCTTTTTCTATAGAGACAGAAATTAATATTAATGCAACACTGGAAAGAAGAAGATTGCTTTTAAACTGAAGCTGTGACAGGAAGTAAAAACGTGTGTGGTTTAAGGCGGATGTCAAAAAGTTTGATTAAACACACCAAAACGGCGCTGATCAAACATAAAATAGGCTTATTATGAACCATGACTCATGCAAAGCTGCTCTGATAGAGTCCAGGAATAAAAACGTGGAGCTGGTTGAGTTCACCTGTGATGGGTTTACCCGTCTCAGCGTCTGCATTTATCAGTTCCTGTGTGTTTGTGTTGCATTCAGGTGGTGGTGGATTTCTCATCTCCAAACATCGCCAAAGAGATGCACGTGGGTCACCTGCGCTCCACCATCATCGGGGACAGCATGTGCCGATTGTTTGAGTTTCTGGGATACGAAGTCCTCAGGTCAGCTTGGCCGCGCTCGCTGTGTCGTAGCTGCGAACGTTAAAAACCTTTCAAGAAATAAAATCTAAAAAGTTAGTTTTTATTTCTGCAGGCTGAACCACGTGGGGGACTGGGGTACCCAGTTTGGGATGCTGATCGCCCACCTGCAGGACATGTTTCCAGACTACCTGACCGTCTCCCCTCCCATCGGTGACCTGCAGGCCTTCTACAAAGTCAGTTCATGCTCATCCCGTCTCTGTGTGTGATCGGGCTGCTTTTGGGAAAATCCCATGTGGGGTTAGGACCCTTTAAGGTTTTTACCCCAAGTGCAGTTTTTTAACCATCATAACTTCGCACTTACTTAGTCCCTATGACCCCAAAGCGCTTTACACTGCATTCAGTCATCCACACATTCACACACTGGTGATGGCAGCTACATTGTAGCCACAGCCGGGGCTCGAACCAGCAGCCTTCCGATTACAAGACGAACTGCCAACTCTTGAGCCACGATCGCATGTTCACATGAAACTTTCAGGGCTGAAAAACAGATTTAAGTTCTGTGGGAAAAAAAAAACGGACTCAAACACAAAAAGATGTGGCTGCCGTTGTTCCTTTGAGCCAGAAAGTTGACCTGGGACAGCCACCTGTCCCACATGGTGATGCGAGCCCTGAAAGTTTGCCCAGAATGCACTTTTTGAAGTTTCTGCATTCATGACACTGATCAAATGTTCGGGTACAGACATGAATCTGGTGCAGCTTAGACACGTCTTCAGCCCTGAAGGTTTCATGTCAACGTTTCCTGTAACTGTGAAGGTATTAAAGCTCAGAAATGCTGCAGAAATAAGAAAAAAGCCCCAAATTAAACCGACCCGGAGGCTTCTGAACATGTTCAGTGTGAGGGGAAAATGTTCTCGTGGCTTCATTAGATGAACTGGAGTTATTGTGTGGGAGACACGTTTTTCAGCTTTGACTGTGACAGTGAAACGAGGGAGCTGACAGTCTCTCGTGCTCTCGTTCAGGAGTCAAAGAAGCGCTTTGACACGGACGAGGAGTTTAAGAAGCGGGCGTACCAGTGTGTCGTCAAACTGCAGAGCAAAGAGCCGGAGTTCATCAAAGCCTGGAACCTCATCTGTGACGTGTCCAGGACAGGTACGTCGGGTTTTAGCCTTTCATGCTAACAGGAATGAAACACTCGTCCCTCATTCAGAGCCGCTGGCCTTAAATTAGTCATGTGACACGAGGACGGGTTTAACCCGTTGGAGCTCCTCCCCCTCTTTAGAGCAGCCCGTCTACCTGTGACAGGTTTTAATTATTTCTTTTTTTTAATTTCTCCAGAGTTTCAGAAAATTTACGACTGCCTGGACATCGAGCTCATCGAGAGAGGAGAGTCGTACTACCAGGACCTGATGGTTGAGGTGGTGAAGGAGTTTGAGAAGAAAGGTCAGTGTGCAGCAGGTCAAAGGTCACGGAGGGCATTTCTGAGCATTTAGGGTTACCAGAAATAGAGCTTATTTGTTCCCTTGATCACACTGATTTTAATAGAAGTCTTTATAGAATCAGTTTTTCTTCTTTCAGTGGATAATAAAGTGCAGCCTGTAGTTTCTGAGTGTCACCACCAGGTGGCAGCATTGCCTCATGAATGTTTGGTGCCCTCTTGTTTTTATCTCCTTGTCTTTTTTGGACTGACTGGACCTTCTCATTAAACCACCTCCATCCTTTTAAATCTCCACCTCAGGCCTGATGGAGCTCGACGAGGGTCGTAAGGTCGTCTTCCCCCCAGGGCAGCCCATCCCCCTCACCGTCGTCAAGTCAGACGGGGGCTACACCTACGACACGTCAGACCTCGCGGCCATTCGCCAACGAATCTTTGAAGAGAAGGCCGACATCATCATCTACGTCACTGACAGTGGACAGGTAGGTGGAGACGCGACCACAGAGGGTTTGGATTTAAGTCTGAGCTCCGTCTCTTTCCTGAACATGACGTTTGGAGGGTGTGTTTTCCCCTCCAGAGCACGCACTTCCAGGTGGTGTTCGCCGCAGCTCAGCTGATCGGCTGGTACGACCCCAAAGTGACTCGGGTGGAGCACGCTGGCTTTGGAGTGGTGTTGGGGGAGGACAAGTGAGTTCAAAACACGCTCTGACAGTAGGGTTTGTTTTTCTGAGTGCTGTGTGAGGGCCGCAGGTACCCGACTGTTGCCAGGTATGACATCACCGGGTGGAGACACACTGGGGAGGTGGTGCTGAGAAAAGGGGTGGAAAAAAGGGGTGGGGCATTGTCACTGGGGACAAAGTGTGAGTGGGGTTTGAAGCACCTGACGTGGATCATGTGACGACTCTGAGGTTTAAAAGGACCGCCTCCCCGGGGACAGCCTGCCACTAGTGTTTTAGTGTCGGCCGCTCGCGAAGGCTACTGCATGGATTCAATGCAGAGGTGTACGTGGTTAGGTCTTGCCCTTGGACGACGCCCACTGCACACTTATAACTCCGCCCCTGACCTCATCCGTGGATGGTTAGGGAAGTCAAAATTCTAAAATAGGGCTCAATTATGAGAGCCCGCCTGATTGGCTGATAAATGAAGAGCCGGGAGGAACGCCCTGCAGCCGCGTTATGTAGTTTGTCCACCAGAGGGCGCTCTGCGGCGGTTTTGGAATGCCACAAAGTAAACGAGTAAATGAATAACTACACGTAACAAACATTAAAACAATAAAACTGCTTTTTGGGGTTTTAAAAAATAATGTGTCTAAAGCCAACTTCAGATCCGAGGTCTCTGCTCGCCAGACGGGCAGACTTCCTGTGTTTCCCGCTGCTCACATAAAGGCTCGTTTTATTTATTTATTTTTTCTGCGTCGATGAATCAAACGCAGGATTTTCAGCCACTGCCCCACAAACAGCTTAGTCGTTTGCAGCGAATCGCAGAGCCTGCCTTACTCAGCATGTGAGGGGGAGGAGCAAGGGGAGGAGCAAGAGGAGGAGCAAGAGGAGGACAGCAGTGATGAAAAAGTTCACTCAGAGTTGTTATTATTCCTTCCTCCTCTTTCATCTTCTTTACTTGTCTCCTTCCTCCTCCTCTTCCTTTCTTCTCGTTCTTCTTCTGCTTGTTTAATTAAACTTTTCTGTTCTTCTGTTTAACTCCTCCTCTTCCTCCACTTATTTCCTCCTTCAGCAGTGCTCGTTCGCTTCCTTCATTTTCTCCTTCCCATTGCGTCTTCCTCCTTTCTCCATCTTTCCTCTTTATCTTCATTTTTTTCTTCGTCTACTCCTCCTCCTGCGTTCCTCGTCCTTCTCCCTTTCCTCCTATTTTCCTCCTTCTCTTCCACTTATTTCCTCGTTTTCTTTCTTCTGCCGCTGCTTTAACTTTTTCTTTGATTTTTTTTCCCTTTTCTGGAGCTTCTTCTTATTCTTCTTGTTCTTCAACATTTTCATTTCACTCTTCCTCCACTGTCTTTACGTCCTCCTGTTCTTTTGTCCTCTCGCTGCTTATATCAAACCTCCATTTTCTTCCACGCCTCCTCCTCTTGTTTCTTCTTCTTCTTTTATCTATTTGTAGATTCCAAGTCATCACGTTCATAAACTTTAACACCTCAGATATATTTTTCCCGCCGCGTTCCCGGTTTTTTTGTCGTGCACTTTGAGCACCTCGTCTCTGAGCGTTGGGTTTTATCGTGTCGTCGTGTGAGCGATCGCTGCGCTCTGATTGGTGAGCAGATTTGTGATTTGACCGCTTATCTGTCACGTTGTTGTTTATTCCTAATCAGTCGACCTGAGAAGAAGCGCCGGGTTCAGGCGGCGGGCTGACGTTACGCTTCGCGGAGGCCATAACTAAGTGCCGCTAAATGCCCCGCGGTAACCTGAGGGGGCGTAAATTGGCCCCACTATGTCTGCACTACGGCAGACTCCATTAGAAATTTATCATGCTGTTCTCATAATCGCTCATCCAGACAATAAGAGCTTAACGCAGCCACGGGGGGAGCCGTTATAGCTGCGAGTAAACAGAGGAGGGAGGGGAGGCGGGGGTTATTAAATTTTTGGCTCGTGCTCGGCTTGTAATGCTTAGCTGATTTGCTTGATTGTACAAAATGTATCGCCCCGAGGCGAGCAGAAGTAATCTAATAGTTTGCTGTCATGATAATTATTGGAGACAGGAAGTGGAACCTCTGCTGGTTCAGGTTGGGGATGTGAAACTGCAGCAGCTCCATTACTGGTTCCCCTGCAGGTGGTTTGTAACCCGGCGTCCTCGCACTGAGCCGCTGTTTCTGCCGTTTCCTCCACAGGAAGAAGTTTAAGACTCGTTCTGGAGACACGGTGAGGCTGATGGACCTGCTGGAC
This sequence comes from Maylandia zebra, assembly GCF_041146795.1. Classification (NCBI taxonomy): domain Eukaryota; kingdom Metazoa; phylum Chordata; class Actinopteri; order Cichliformes; family Cichlidae; genus Maylandia; species Maylandia zebra. The sequence goes on along the minus strand of NC_135176.1, from coordinate 31,717,834 downwards.
GAGGGACTGAAGAGGTCCATGGACAAGCTGAAGGAGAAGGAGCGAGACAAGGTGAGGCTGCAGACGCGGCAGAACAAAAACCTGATGGGAAGTTTAAGAAAATCCTCACCTGTTCACACGGCAGCGAGGAGTTCAGGCTCCACACGAGAAACTGGGACGGCCCTCACCAACAGTCCCAGTTAGAGTAACTAACTGGCCAACGAGCATTTCAACTCAGATATAATTTCCACGAGATGACGTAAGCAAGAACACTTCTACGGTGGCCCTGAGAGGTCAAAAGCACTCCAACATAAGAAAAGCGCACAAAGAAATTAAAAGAAAAAAGGTAACACTTCATAACACGGGTGTAATTAAACATCATTTTATTTTATTTTTAATAAATAAATAATCTACCTTTATATTTACCTACAAATACTTGAAAGTAGGCACAACAAGAAGGTAACAGGTCAGATTTTTAAAGAAGACAATATTGAAAATTGGATGTTTTCCTCATCTTACATCGTAAATATGCTTCTCAGGGGCCATATTATGGACTGAATGAATCATCAAATGTCTTTTTATTATTATCAGTAAAAATGTTTTGGGCCTTAACTTATTATAAAATAGATACAATAGCAACTTGCAGCGTGACCTTAAAACGAGCTGCATGTAACTTTTTCCTCATGATCACTGCTCAAACATAAGGAAACGCCACATTCTTTGGACCCGGGTCGGTCCATAGGCTGCTGGTAACGTCTGAATATTACAGTTTGGTACATTGCCTTCACATAAAAAAAAAAAAAACAGGTTATCAATGGGAATATCCCATTGGATCTTTAAACAGACCAAACCTGGGGTCCCAGTACAGCCCAGTATGAGGTAACCAGTGTATTCTGAGCAGGAAGAGCCGGTGCTACTTCTAAACGTGTGCCTTTAACGTGTGGTGGAGGTGGAGAGCTCAAAGAGGGCATGAAAAACAGATCAGGTTACAAACCGGAATGATTGTTTTCCTGTTGTTGACTCATCAGCGGACGATCAGTGTGAAATTGACCAATCAGACACAAACGGTTCTGCTCTTGTTTGGATTAATGACTCAAAACAGCCGAGAGGAAAAGTGTTTGCAGAGGTTTGAGCTCACACATGAGCAGAGGAGGATGAAAGGACCACACGGGGCTGAGAGGATGAGAGGGAAGCAGCCGGGCGGTGGCGTTTCAGCCTCAGTGTGTCTGGACGAGATGAGAAAGCTCCCAAGTTTGGCTCTCTCTGAGCGGGATGAGAGCGGGAAGAATTAATGGCTACTGTAGAGCGAGATGGTCATTACTGTAAAATAAGCCTCGTCGGAGCGAATCGAAAGCCGGTCTCGGGGAAGAAATAATGAGCGACTCGCTGGACGGCGTCCCTCGCCGCTCCAAACGTCTGCTTATAAAAGATAAAATATTTGACACAGAATATGGATATAACATCATCGCAATAACAGGAGTTATTCCAGCAGATGTAACCCAGGAGGAAGAATAAAAAAAGACTTCCCGCCATCGATCGAGTTTGAATCAGCAGGACGACTCGTGGTTAAATATTCACCACACACACGTGGAGCTTTAAAAAGACCTCGAGAGGAGAATCGGACGGGAGACGTGAAGCTTGGTGATCAGAGGCTCGATGGGACGAGCGTTTCGCTTCGTTAACTAAAAACATCGACGTTTAGGAGAACACACAGAAAATGTTTATTTTTTCTTTCTTTGTCCTCCCACAGTCCAAAGATGTGCTCGTTAGGCTACCTGGTGATCCTGAACTGAAGTCATGTGACACGTGCGTCTAACGGCTCATATAGCTACGACATCGCTAAAAACAAGCTAACGTTCATCACCATGTGGTCGTGCTTTAGATGCTCCCACTTTTCCTTGTTTCTGAAGTTTTTCCACGTCTTCTTTTTACTTTCCATCCATTCCCATAGTGAGTCTTCATATTCCCTTCAGATGTATTTATATAGTATACTATGTGTGTTATACTGTAAAGTGTATATAAGAGTCCTCCCCAACAGTAATACAGAGAAAACCCCAACAATCATATGACCCCTATGAGCACTTTGGCGACTGTGGGAAGGAAAAACTCCCTTTTAACAGGAAGAAACCTCCAGCAGAACCAGGCTCAGTGAGGGGCGGGGCCATCTCTGTTAGAGCCATTGGGGGTGAGAGGAGGACAAAGACACTGGAAGAGGGACGGAGATTAGTAATAATTAATGATAAAAAGCTGACTGGTGTGTAAACACAGAGGCAAAGTGCATCATGGGAAACCAGAGGTTAGTGGAGGGTAAAAGGGAAGCTGACTGCCTCAGTTTGCTTGAGTTCAGCAGATATTCTGTGTTAAATGGAAGTTTTTGCACAGATAAAGCAGGAAGTTGTGTGTCATAAACTTCCTGACTCTCTGCTGAGCGCCTCTGCGTTTTGACTGATGACCCAGCGATCCCATTTCAGGGCTCAGAGCTCAGACGAATGTCAGACTTCACGTTTTTTTTATCTTCGGTGGATTGAGCGTTTGTCAGCGGAGAGTCCTTCGAGTCTTTCGAGCCTCGAGTTGTTTATTTTCCTTTTTCTAAAGTCATTCTTCAGAAAAACAAACTTCTGCCAGCGTGTTTCCCGTCCGGTTTTCCCTCCTCTCTGTTTCCTCAAACCAAACCACGCCGCCGCCGCCCGGCCCCGATCCTCCATCACCGGCTCGCCCGGACCTCGTTAAGAGCTGCTTGTTTGGTTGTTTGGAGGTGGGAAGTGTTTCCTGCCTGATTCAACTCAGAAAATACCTGTTTACATCCTTTTCTTCCCTCCCCGGGCCATGTTAGCCGCTCTCTCCGCCTCACACAGCGAGGCTCTCGACGTTCCCGTTACTTTGACTCGCCGTGTCTCACCTGCTGGTGCTGAGGTGTTTCTGTGATGTTAAACTTGCAGGGAGATTTTTTTTTTTTTTTTAAAGAGGAGAAAAACAAGAGAACCTGACCCGGTTAAGTTATTACGTGGAGCACTAGGTGTGGTGCAAGCAGTCGCTGACTTTCAGTTGAACTGCAGCAATTTTAATGCTGAGAAGGTTGCCGGAAGCCGGTGCCAGCTCCCCTGCAGGCCCCTCCGGCCCGGCGCTCCTCGCTCCGTCTGGGTCGGTGCCCACGTCTACCATCTGCTAACCCGGCCTCATTAAAAACAAACCCCAGCCGTGGCCTCCGTGAACCTCAGCCCGCTCTCTAACACTGCTGCTCCTTCATGTTTGTTTTCAGCAGTTGTGATGTTTCACACTTTGCTCTCTCCTCATTTTTTTGTCTTCTGTGTTTGGTGCTTTTATTTCCTGTTATTTTCTGGCCCTTCCTGTCTCATCCTGCCCCGTGTGTCACACACATCCTGGCCTCTCCGGCCCTGACCTGTCCTTTTGTGGCTGTTAGAAAAGCGCCTTTCAGACCAGACTGTAAGAATTTCTCGCTGCAGGGACCGATTGTTGAGTTTACAGCTCAGTTTTTGGGTTTTTTTAGCTCGTAGTGCAGAGCAGGAACCTTTCTAAAGTAGCTTTGCATGATTCAGTGTTCAAAATAATCCTTCAACCACTTCAGCCGTTCATTCTTTTTCTCCATCAGGCTGAAGCGCCGGGCAGGCATCAGGCAGTGTTTATGAATTAAATTCAAATTAAAACCACAGGTGCCTCTACAGGTAACCTCAAGGTCAGAGGTCAGGTTTTCTGAAAAAGTCACACAGCTAACGTATGTTCAGCATCGCAAACTGACAAACACTCAGGCCATCTGGGATCGATTAAACTGGTCTGAGAATCTGCTGGATGTAACAGCTCAGCTGATTAGTCGCTTATTTTCAAGGCGCGTACATAAAACGCTAACGTGTTGCCAGGTTGAGTAGAATATTAGTCAAAAACCCATTTGGTCATAAACATCCACCTATAGCTCTGCTGGACTCTGAGGGTCTCAGAAAGGTTTATATTCATGATTATTTTAGCATTTCTCATTCCTGGTTCTCCGTTTTGATTGGATATGGTGGATGAGGTCACTAAAGCACCCCGTTAAGCTGTATGACCTGGTAATCAGGTGTTCTGGACCTAACGACACTAGATCCTCTAAAGATTCTAGTATATGTTTTACTTTATATATTTATTTTTATCTTCACCTTTTAAAACAAGAATTGGGTGCACGAGTTTGAATTTATTTAGGATTTTCTCTAATCTGCACTCTTCAATGGTTTGTCTTCCTCTTACTACATCAAAATAAGATCATCAGTCTTCCTCACTCACGTTTCAAAACAGCAGCTCCACATGTAAGTAAAACTTACTCCAAAGATATGCGTGTAATCTGAGTAAATGTTAATACATCAGAAAAATGGGTCAGGCCTGTTTTATGTCACTGACCCTCTTCTAAAGAAACTAGTGGTACGGCCCAGACGCTGGTTTTGGAGAATCACTGCACCCCTTGATCAGGATATCTCATTTAAAAGAAATAATTGTGTATTAGGAGCAAAAAATGGTGATAAATATGTTTAATTTCTGACTAAATACAAAGAGAATTAAAATAAAGTGCCTTTCTTTGATAAGACGAGTAATCAGTTGGCTAGTCTTTGTACCAGTTGTCGAGTACTTCTGGCTCCAGCTTATTAAACGTCTGAATGTGTCTTTAAGGCTATTTCTTTTCTCCTACACTCTTAGAGTAGAGGCTTCTCAGTCTTGGATTATAGAGGCTTCCCTTTAAACTCTCAGAGCTCGCTCTGTTCTGCTGTAATTCAATAAAGGATCCAAGATTTTATAAAACATTGAAGGTTTGTCCTTGAATCAGCAGGTCACAGCTACCAGGGGGATGAGATCTATTGTTTCTTTGGAGCCACTCTGAGAGCTCAGCGAAGTAACATACACCTTCTAGTACTAAATAAAAGAACATCAAGCCCCGTTTGAAAGATGGGATTAAGATTCAGGGCAGAATGCAATGAAAGGAGGGGAAGGCAGAGTTTTAAAGATTCATATTTTTATAGAACATTTCGGAAATTTCCACTTCAAACTTTTTCCCCTCGACACTTTTGAAAAGATGGGACAAAAATGAGAAAACCTTGTATCTGCTGCGGTAATTTTGAAAACGCATTGATGTCTTTTAGAGGCTCTGGAGCAGGAGGGGGATTTGAATTTAGGATTTGGTTCATAAATGGAGTGAAAATTGAAGATTCGGCCCAGAGACAAATGTCTGTGAATGCCAGGATGATTAAAAACACTTACTGCAATCATTTCATAAAATATTTATGTTTACATTTTTATATTCCAGAATCTCAAAGCCCGGAATTGTTCCTCCGCTGGGAATAATTACATAAATTCACCCATTGTAGTTGTTGAAGGTGGAAAGTATTGATGGAGACCAAAACTGTATTTAATAGCGGGCTGTGAAGATTTATTTACGGCTGTAAGGTTGGTCATCTTAACATGGCAGTCTATGGGGACTGACTCGCTTTTGGAGGCGGCCTCTAGTGGACATTAGCGGAACTGCAGGTTTTAGTGCTTGATTTGTCTTTCTGTTCAGGAAAAATAAGCGATCGCATGTTCGATGTTGTAAACAGCTGTTCAACCAGAGGTTTACACTCGACCACTCGCTGTTCGACCACTTTGGGTCATAAGCTGATTGCACAGGTTGCGTTGTGGGAGGCAACCTGTCTACAAACAATCACAGTCGACCTCACTGCAGTCACTCTCAGACTCTTGGATCTAATTTAGAAAAGCAGAGTGACTGCAAAGTAGAGTTTGGCGATTGGATGAATATATCGACTATCGGCGGCCGTTTTTACAAGGGCGATTTATTTATTTGAGTCAGTTTGCTAATAGTGATGGAGCTAATGGAAGCAGTCAACAGAAGAAACAAAGTTAGTCGTGTTTGAGTACTTTGCTCGCTATACGTCTGCACAAGCGGCACACCGCTTTGGTTACATCCTTAGGTTTACCTCTTTCATCTAGTTTAAAGCCAAAGAATTCCCAAATTGGCAACTTTTATATTTCTTTTTTAGTGCTGTCAGCGTTAGCGCACCATCATCACAACTAATGTGATTAACAACCCGTCTGGAGCACAGAGTCAAAATCCCTGAAATGTCTCTGTCAACACATTTCGGGCAGTTTGTCCAAAGTTTCTGCGCTCCAGATGGGTTGAGGGTGTTAAAATTTTTAATGGCGTTAATGGTAATGACCACGTTAATGCCACATTAATGCATTAACACTGACAGCACTAATTTTTGGGGGGAAATTAGTTCGTCCATGTTTGGACTTCTTCTGTGTTGTAAATGCACAAATCAGTCCGTGCATGATTACATTGCTCCGCCCATCAAAAGTCTGCGCATGCGTGAATATACCTCCATCGTCGATTATTGGACTGACGCTTGTTGTAAAATATCGCCCAACCCTATTTCAAACCCTTATGTAGACTGCAGGATATTTTCACAGTTAATTTCCATATTATCTGAAAAAATCAGAAGCTGGACAAATGTCCTCCTGGCACATCGGCCGAAAAAGCTTGAACCCGGTCATCTCTGTGCACCTCTGGTCATAGAGCCCGAGTTACGTTACATAACCAGTATTCCCATCATATTTATCTTTGTTTTTTTCGAGCTCTATTTTGGTGTTTCAGTCGATCTCAAAATGATTTGAAAGTTCAGTTGATCGTATGTAACAGTGGGAACAGCTAGAGGAGCAGACGAAGGCCAGTTTGTGTAAACGTTGGAAGTTTCTGCAGTGGAAAAGTGGCCATTTGTTCCAAATCTGACCTTAAATCTAACCTGCCCGTTACTCGCAGCCCTGTTTTCACCGGTGCCATTAATCTTTGTCCTGTCACGTCACTTCTTCTATCTGCTGTGTTCTGCTTGACTGCAGTTTTTTTTGTTGTTTTTAATCACTATCACGAAATCTTCATAATCCTCCTCTTCACTCCCTACGGTATCAAACACGTCACACACAGATTCAAGGGAAGGCTATGACTCAATAAGTCAATTTAATCTCTGCCCGAGGATTGTAAATTGGTTTCATTATTTGGATTAAATTCATCTCACTGGTTTAACTGTTGGAAGCAGAAGGTGAAGCACTGCCTTCAGTAATTACAAGCTGATTAAAACGACACTTATCAGCATTTTTAATGCCATAAAGCACGCCGGGCGAAGGCGGCGATGGGGAGAGATTGTCTGCTTTAATAAAAGAAAACCTTCTTTCTGCAGGTCCTGACTCCAGAGGAGCTCACGAAGGCTCAGAGGGCCGTCGCCTTCGGCTGCATCAAATACGCCGACCTCTCCCACAACCGCAACAACGACTACGTCTTCTCGTTTGATAAGATGCTGGACGACCGAGGCAACACGGCGGCGTATCTCCTCTACGCCTTCACCCGCATCAGGTCAGGGTTCACTACAACTTTTAATACTTAGTTTAGATAAAAAAGATTTAAGAAGTGCACGTGTTCCCGCACACAGTCAGGCACACAAGGATACAAATAGCATATAGATTTAGACGAGTTCTGAAGTTTAGAACAGCCTGGATCTAAACGAGCGTGGACCAATCGGAAGTCCTGATCTGTTATACAGCCCTAAAGGAGCTAATGAAGTGTCGAGTGTTTGCAACCTTACTGAAGTGCACATGAAAACTGAGGTAAATCAAACATGTGTACTCAGGGTTCAAAGTTATTGGCTGACAGGAAAGGTTTGAAAGTCTTAGAGGAATGGATGACGAGTCCCGGCTGAGTACCAGGAGTTCCACATTTAACCTGGGTGGCCCACTCCATCCTGTCTTTGTGCCACCTCAGTCTTCTCCAGCAGTCTTGGCATTTGACAGTCACTGAGACGACCTTAGTCTTGGCTTCACTTTACACTTGAAGATTCAGATTCGGACTAAATCCAGAGATAAAGTGGAAAGTTGCAGCTTTGCGCCTCTGTTGCAGCTCTTTTCATGCAGCCCATCAAACCCAGTGTAAAATAATGAGCGGCATTGCTGCTAAGATTAGTTATGTAGCAATGCAGAAGCCGGTCTGTTTAGTAATCTGTCCATCGGTTATATGAACTATTGCTTGACCCTGAGTTTAGGACACTGAAACTATCCTGAAAGTTAAATCAAGTGCCTCCATTTTTCTCGTCTGTCCTGTACGAGAACCTCCCATCAGCACCAGTATACTTTCATTACTCGTATCAGATCGGCCTCGCCAGACCCTCTGCGATCGTTGTGGCTTGGGATTAGTCTTTGGGGTATTTCCACTCAGTGAGACCCAATTTGTCCTCACCCTTATCCCCTCCATCGACTGAGCGTCTCCAGGCTGCACAAGAGCTGCACTGATCTTCCTCTCCAGCTTCCCGGAGGAGTTAGTCGGGGTGGCAGAGCGCCCGGCAAAGGATTGATCCCCTCTCTCTCTCTCTCTCTTTTTTTTTTTTTTTCCCCCTCCAACCGGGAGGGGTGAGCAGGCTCGCCCGAGAGGATTCGATGTTCGTGCGTTCAGTCAATAGAGCACTCAGTGACGGCAGCTGCCCCCTGCTGTGCTGTTCAAGATTCAGAGAAGAAGAAGAGAGAGAAAAATGGACAGAAGCAGAACTTAAAACCATGAGCTGGGCTGTCCAGTTTAACTGAACATGGACACAGAAGGAAAAAACTGAGCTTAATCAGTGTTTTAGGAGATGTTGGGTTTCCTCAACATGAACCCCAACATCACTCCTTTCATGTATTTTCCTAAAATTGGTTTATTCATTGTTGAGGTGGAGGATAAAAAGAGAAAACGATGAACTATCAACGGGTCATTTTTATAAGCCGGCTTCTGCTTGGTTTGGATAAAAGATGGATCGTTATTGGGAACACGATGGGATAACTGTGACCGAGTGGATGCTTGGAGAATCAGACCGGTTTGACTTGTTTTATACATTTTTTCCAAAGCAGAGTTCTCATCATATCACCAGCAGGAGATCGGGGGCGTGTGAAAGGGTTATGGTGACCAGTGACGTGGAAACTGTCGAAGGTCATTGATATTTAGTGATTTAAAGTCACGTTGAGCAGAATAACCGCTGTTCATATGAAGTAGGCGGGTCCTGAGTTAAACCAACTTTGGAGTGGTCAACAACCAATGAGAGTGCAGGATACTGGAGCTAACCACTGCGACTCTCCCTGCTTTAAACATCAAAACCATCACAAGTAAAAGCCAATTAGTCTTTGAGTTGAACTGATTCATGCCGATGTTTGGATAAGTAATAAACTGTCTCAGGACTTGGTTTGTCCATCATTTGTTGCTCTGATATTCTCCTGAATGTCACAGAACAATTATATTTGGTATCTGCCTTTAACATTAAGTCCTTGAGCTCTTCACAAAATCACTGCTGGAGATCATCAGGTGTTGGTTCTGAGCGTTTTCATGGGCCTTTGTAGTAGATTTACCCGTCTCATAACTATTAACTATTTGAGGCTATAGGTGTTAGACAGCACAGCCCTCCCAGTCGTTTTCTTTTTAGCCTGGACTCTTTAACTGGTTTTTAAACGTTTGTCTTCCTCTCGCAGGTCCATCACCCGTCTGGCCAAAATCGACGAGGCCACGCTGAAGAAGGCGGCAGAGACCACGGAGATCCTCTTGGACCACGACAAGGAGTGGAAGTTGGGGAAGTGCATCCAGCGTTTCCCGGAGATCCTGCAGAAGATTCTGGACGACCTGCTCCTCCACACGCTGTGCGACTACGTGTACGAGCTCGCCACCACCTTCACAGAGTTCTACGACAGCTGCTACTGCGTGGAGAAGGACCGGCAGACGGGTGAGCTGGGTCGAAGTTTAGATCAGCTTCAGGGGGACAACTCTCTGGTCAGGGTCCAAACTTCAGTTTGGTGTTCGCGTGTTGGTTGTTTAGTGCATCCGATGATCGTTTTTTTTCTTCACTTTGATTTGAATATTCAGAGTTTGGTTTGATATGACGTCCTTTCCTCTCATAATGTGCTTTTAAAAGTTACTCCAAGTTGTGTTTCTAAAGTACTTAAATTCTTTGGTTTTCTTTTCTGTGTCCTAAATTGTAAAACAAAACCAAAGCTGTCCAAACTTTGAAATAATAAACTTGGCATAATGTGGTCAGAACAAAAGTTTGAGCCAAGGTCCTATTGGATGGCCAAAGGATCCAGACCCGACTGTTTAGTATGAAGCTGCAAAGAAGGGTTTGAATTTTCGACTTTTCACTGTTGCTTTTGCAGAAGGAATCGATGTGTTGCAGGTCGTCAGTGAATCCTGATGAGAGAGAGGATGTCTGGACTGTTAGTCTGAGCTGAGGGCTGACTCATTGTACAGCCTTCCTGCTAACAAAGAGCCCACGGCTTATTAGACTACACCAGTGTAAGGTCGTTCGAGCCCAGAGCGCCTTGCTGGTGGGTTTCTTAGATTTACTACAGCAACGTTTCTTTGTAATGACGTTACACGATCTTTTTCGGAGATGGACAAACAAAGCCTGCGATTCTGTGTGCAGATCATAGAGCGGCCTTGCTTTCAGTTTGAGATTGATGTTAAAGGAAAGTGATGGCTGAGGACAAAAATCCCAGGAGCTGAGGGCTGGAATTCTAAAACGCTTGGAGAAGAGCATCTGGACTTCTTTAAGTTGCTTGAAGACCAGCTTGACCTCAGGAAATCACATGATAGGGTGGGGCTAGGGGGTTCGTGACCCCCTTGGGGGTCACTCCCACAGGGCTTAAATCTGGGACTCTCCACCATTTGACCTTAGAACTGAAGAAGCTTTTCAGATGAGAGGTGAAACGTCTTCAAGCAACTTAAAGAAGTCCAGAAGTTTTTCTTTCCAAGCTCTTTAGACTACCATGACCTGGATGACTGAGAACCTTCACAGCCGAGGGCTGCAATTCTTTCTCCAGCCAGAACTGTCGCCCTCTGGTGGTTGTTAAATAGAATGCAGCTTTGAAGCACTTTGCTGGGTCCATTATCATCTTTTAAACTGGCCGAGTTCGTTCAGCCTGTTAGTAAGAGTGACCTAAGAGTAACTCCACCTTCTCGTTGGAACATGATCACTGCCGGCTTCAACAAATCAACATGGAGAAAATGGCGATCCACAGACCAGTGTGTGTTTAATTACTAAATGGAAAAAAATCTTCTCCTGTCTCCATCCTTGTCGCATCACCGCACACCAGGATGTCGGCTTGTTTGGGTCCACGTTCACGCCCCTTTAACGACCTGTCTGTGTAACGCTCCTCTGCTGCTCATTAACGACTTAATTTCTATTGGATTTCTTCTCCGTCTGACAGTGCGAGGCTGTCACGGCTGCTGTGTGCGGATGCAGATGTTCAGGTCACTGATTTTTATTTGATGCTGCCGGGTGATGGCGGCATCATTAAACACGCCCTCTGATCTTTTTGTCGTTTATTAGTCTCGCTGTCTAGTGCACCTCTGACCGCTTCAGTCTCACCTCACCTCTGTTTATTATTCTGTCTTTTTTCCCATCATCGCCGCCTTAATTTTATTTTGTTTCAGAATTTGTATCTTTTAGCTGCCTTGTTATTTCTTATCCTCTACATAAGGACAATAAATGGGGAAATAAAGTCCTGTTAAACACTCATCATGGGATTGGTTTGTGCTAGCACTTTTGTAAAATGCGTATTTACTGAGAAAATAATCCGATAGTTCAAGAGATATAAACTCGAACACGCCTTTGATTTCCTCCGTTTGTCTGTTTTTACCTTTTCAGGTGAGGTGATCAAGATCAACATGTGGAGGATGCTGCTCTGCGAAGCTACTGCAGCCATCATGGCCAAAAGCTTCGACATCCTGGGTCTGACCCCGGTCGAGAGGATGTGATGTCAGAGTTCAGAACGAGGGGAAGCCTGAAGATGAACCTCGGCAGTCTGAACTCAGTGAACCGGAAGTTATTTTTCCATAACACTTATTAAATCAAACATGGGACGGGGAAATCATTGTGTTCGACTCATTTATTAATGTCTCGTGTGAAGGATCTTTTTATTAAAGGGCGATTATGAAACCAAAATATCACCCAGTCTGCTGTCAGTCATTTTAAAGCTGGTTCTGTAAACTTCAGTTGAGACATATCGGCTTCCTGGTTTGGTCGGATATAAACTCCGTGGTTGGGAGCTATTCTGGAAAAAAAATGTGTACACAGCGGTGCTTCAGAGGGTAAAGCTCTGAAATCGGTTCATTGGTGTGTGAGTAAAAGCATTTTGATTACGATCTTGGATGTCATAGGATAAACTGGCTGTTTTTCAAGCAGAGGTAGATTACATGTGCTGCTGCTCATTAAGAGCCTGTTTCCACTTCATGCTGTTAACACGTGATCTGTCTGGATAATGACGGCCAATCTGTGGGATTCTACGTTGGGAAGTGTAGCACAGAGATGGATGGGTGCCACTTTTGCTCATTGGGTTTAATTTCTGAAAGTGCAGCTGGAAAGGCCCATTGATTGGATGTCATTGCACAGAGAGATCACATGGTAATTTACACCTGGCTCATCAGCGTACCCAGCGTTTTGTAAACCCTGATTAACATGATTTTTTTTCCTCACCCAGAAAAGACGGAGATACAAAATATGAACTAAAAAAGCCTTGAAAAATCTGTGATTGCTATTTGCAGTGATAATATTATTACTTGTGTTTGTGTGTAAGCTAATATCTATGAAACAGTGTTTAGGTATTCAGCACACAAAACTGACAATATACTTCTGCATCTCATGTTATGTATGCCAACATTAAGGTCTGCTAAGTCAAAGTCAGCTGTAAAGTTGACTTAGCTAGCTAGCTTTAATTTGGCTACATAAATAAAAATCTGCTATGAGATTTCATTACTCTAAAAAGCAAATGTAAGCTATGCATATTTTGTAATTATGTTGTTTACTGATGGTTAATGAGTTCATCTAATATGGTTATTAAACATCAAGTACTATGAAAATGGACGGTGAAGTTACTAGACCTCGTTTGAATAATTTAATGATGCTAAATAGGACTTAGCAGAGCTAGCATTTTGTATTAGCAGGCCCGCATTAGCTAATATTAGCTCTAAAAAACAAGAAGCAGAAGGATTGTTTGGTTTTTCAGCTCAAATCCAACCTTAAGCTATTAGTCTGCTGATGTTGAATCATAGACAATATAAAAGTGGGACATGCTACTTCTAAGTCTGTGTTTAAAATGTGACACGAACATGTAACTGCCTTTGCAGACATGTGACTGCTAGCAACGTTGATTTGTCTGGCTTGGACAAGTGAATAAGGCCTCAGTTGCACTGGTCCGCGACCATCTGGCAACCTCCTGCAGGAGAACACGTGTGACAGGTTAGCAAATCCCCCCTCGTGATTACAGCAGTCGTCCACAGTTGCCAGCAACTATTCAAGCAATAGTACCCTTCAAAAAGTTGCTCCTTTTGAAACATGCTGAGGCACAAATTTTACTTTTGAAGGTGCACCTTCTCCGGTCCAGTTTGCATTGTACTTTTTCAAGTTTTACCACGTCTTTGCTGGTAGTTGGCAAGTGTTTGCAGACAAGTTGGTGCTTTTCATTAGAATTATGGGCAACTGTACAGGCAATATACCAAACAATCATACACAGGTTTTTAGTGCAGTGTATTCGGTTAGCTATTTAGTTTGTAATGTTAGCTAGTAATCTGAGAGCCCCAATGAGGGTGAACAATATCCACACAAAATAAAAATGCACAAAGGGCTTTGCTATCAGCAGTTGTAGCATCATTTCTGGACCCGTAAAGGCAACGACAGCGAGCTGTGGCTGACTGACTCGAGCTTTCACCTCTGCTGTATTTCCAGTTTTCACCGTGTCTCTTCTTCAGACACCGAACTCGTTCCTTTAAAGGTTTGCGTAACAGGTTAATCACACATAAAGTCCACAGATTGACTTAAAGCTTAAAGCTTTTTTGTTTTGCATGTATTTCGACTCTAATTGCTTTCCTCTGCGTCGCCCACCCTGCGTCCCTGACCCTGATGTATGGAAAGTCACATTTGATTCGCGCTGCATTTCAGATAACAATTAGTCTTCACTTTCCATGACTCGTGTGAGAAAGTGGCCTTTGTTTCTCAGAAACTCAAAGTGTGAGGCAAACAAACCCATTTGACGAACTTAATTATACATCACACACTTCCTCGAGGCAGCCCGCGAGCTTGTAATTGTTGAGTCTGCCTTTACCCCCCAGACAGATGTGCACTGCGGTAGATATAAAAATTGTATGTCTCCAAGAATGGCCACAAGCCATACAATAGTTGTTAGAAGACTTCTGAAGATGTCTTCCTGTGACCCATCTTTGAAGCTTATGAAAAATATAAAGTCCCTTTCCTTTCTAGTTGTCTCTTATCGTTCCATACGTCCTGGGACTTTATCTCAGTACCTTCTCAGGCAATAATTCCTTCATGAAACATTCATCAGGCTTCCGCAGAGCCTCTGTTTTAGTTTATTCTTTTATTCTTTTGGGTGCTGCCACGCTGCTGCTGCTGAAGGACGGCGTTAAAGGTGTTTTGACAGTCGCCCCGGGAGGAGACCGCTCGCCATGCCACCGCCACCTCAGTAACACCTGCAGAAGCAATAACCCTCCTGCCTCAGTGGGAGAGACGATTATCATCACTCAGTCCTTTCAGCTGAAGTTTATTCCCTCTCCTTTATGTCTCGCGCTGGGTTAGAAGGACTGGGTGGTTTCAGGGCCTGGCAGTTGGTGACGACGTCTGTGGAGATCAAAGCTGCTGAACAACGTGCTCAGGTTCGGGATGGGGGCTCACCTGAGAAGTGCAGGTAAAAAGCAGGTCTGTACATACAGCCACAAAGATGCAATCTGTTTGTTTGTGTCGGCAGATTCAACTCCAATTTTCTTTATCATTTTCAGCATGACTTTGAAAAGTGAGGTTCTAGAGAAGTGCGATTGAGTAGTTTGAATTGTCTAAACCAGGGGTGTCAAACATGAGGCTCCGGGCCCAGAAAGGGCCGGCAAAGACTGCAGTCAGTTTTGGAAAATGTTAAGGAAAGCATAAATGTTCAACTTTGCAGGACTGTGAGTAAATTACTGTAATTTAACTTGTTAAATCAACAGCTTTACTATTTTTTCAGCTTTTTTGGTGAATTTTTACATTTGAAAATTAATGAATAACATGTAGATTTTAGCTTTAAAACGATTTCAGCTGAGAGGGTCGTGCATACTGAAGCATTACATCAATGCAAAAAATGTAATTTCATGTTTTATTTTATTTTTCATGTTTTATTTTCTTGTTGTGACAGATTCCCTCTTTATTCAACCGTCTCTTCTTCGTTTCCCAGTGTTGACGTCCTTCTCAAATCCTCGTTTCATAAGAAACTTTTCAAAACTTAAACTCTGTTCTTTACCTTCAAAGATAAAGTTTTACTTGTGTTTCTGGTTATATTTAAATTGCATGTATTTTGGCTACCACTGTGCATGACTGCAGTCTGTCTTTACAGAGCACGTGTCAGCTTGAGTCCATTCTGGCGAAGTTATCATCCCACTGGACCCGTGTCTGCGTTTGTCTCAGGAATGTAAGTCCAGTAATCTTTTAATCTTTTAACTCCAGTTTTGGTTTCCACCACCTCTTGAGGTATAAAAAAACCCCACTTGTATTACGGCTCAGTAATTACATAGTAACAGAAAATGAAAGGATTAATAAGTTATAGTAACCAAAGTATTACCCAAGTAAAAGCATAGTATTAACAATGAGTACATTTGGATTATGCGGTCCCCAACCGGGCCATGGACCGGTTTATGTCCAACAATATTTTCATGGACCGGCCTTTAAGGTGTCGTGGATGAATACAGCAAAATAAGACCAGCGCCAGTACCAAAAAAATAACATTTATTCATAACACATGGGAAAAGACCCAGGGAAACCAAGTTAACGATAAAATAAAAATAACGATAAAACCATACATTTCATACCTGAGCCTCAACTCTCGCGGCCTGGTACCAAACGACCCCCGGACTGGTACACGTTATTTTGTGATTTCTAGTCTTGGCCGGCTTCTTGAACCTTTGACCTGAGTTCATCCAAAGTTCAGCTCGTGATGCTTTAGCACCATATGGAAGAACAGACTTGTGTGGAAATGAAACCGCCTGCAGGGACTTCTGTTTTCTCTCATTGTCTCTTTCTTACAAGCCTGTTTGGACCGGGGCACGACGTCTTTGCCCCGATAAGTATTTTTACTTCACGTTTCCGTCTTATCGCGTTTATCAGCAGTTTAACCATGTGATCTGAGAGATGAACCAATAAGATATGCAAATTAGCCATATGCAAATTAGACACGATTTGCATAATACATTGCATGTTTATGAGGAGGAGGGAGAGGTGAGGGTTGGAAGGTTTTTTTGGATCGCACTGCCATACTTATTAATCTCTTGTGCTTCAGTGGCGCAGTGTGGCACCTCATCTTCACGCTGCCTGCTGTTTCCCCCGCCTTCCCGCAAAATTACAGTCGGTAATCTGTTTGGCACTCAGACGAGTCACAGAGGAGAGAGAGGGGGAGAAATAACAACAGGAAGCAGGTTTGAGGAGAAATAAACATTTTAATTAGGTGTTTGGCACGGATATGTTTCACACACAAAGCCAGGAATTAAATAACATATCTGGATAGAACATTTGTATTCAGATGTACTTTAAAGTTAAATAATCTGATATAGAATTTAATGACTTTTTCATGCAGTATTCAGGTCAAGCAGGCTTTAAAAGCAACACTCGAAGATCTGTACAAGAATAAATACAAAGTTAAAAAAAAAATCCTGGAGTTCGGCCTCCGAGTTTTCACCACCGCGGCGTCGTCCCGTGTAGAGGTAGATATCGCTCGTCTGCGAACCGTCACAGGAGCGAATTCAGAAGTTCCGGTGATGGCAAAAAGTGTGTGTAGGCATTAGAAAGTTCCCTTTATTACAGGCATCACCGCCCTGCAGTCCCCGCCAAGCTCGAGAAAGACGATTTGCTCGTCTCTCCTCAGATTTTTCCCGATTGGTTTAGCCGGACCGTCTCTAGAACCATCGAGCCGACTTCACAGCTTTCGATGTCCTTTTAAGGCACGTCGTTCCTTTTCTTTGTTCTCGGTCACAGGTTTGATACAGCAGCCGCTCTCTGGTGACCGAAAGTCTGCTTCCTGATGTTTTCTGTCCTCGCTTCCTGACTTTGTCCCGGCAGCTTCCCCTGCCTCCTTCTCTTCCTGCCGGTGATGCCATTATTGCAGAAGTCACACTTGCTCCTTTTTTTCCTCAAAGTCAAACCAGCCTCAGCTTTTTCACCCTCCCATCAAAACATCCTTTGTCAAAGCTCGCCACGCTTTGCATTTTTGTGTGTCTGTGTGTGAACTTGAGTGTGAAGCGTAACAGGCACAGCAGGGAGTGCAGAGGTGCTGCTGGCAATCTGCAAGGTCACCCACAGTAAAAAGCAAACATATAGAGAAAACTCCAACGGCAGAGTTTTCAAACTTCCAGAAAGACGCAGGACAGCGACGGTGCGGTCCGCCCCGTTTCGTCCTGCATTCTGCTCGGTTTGCAGTTCAGCCAGACGTGAAGAAGAGTAGGAGGAGGAGGACGAGCGCTCCAGATGAGCCTGACTTTCTCTGCATGGGCTCATATCTTTGTTTCTTTGTACTCGGCTCTGAAGGAGTCTTTGATGGCCAGCAGACCGGAGGCCAGGCGGAGTCCGCTCACCTTGCTGTGCCACTCCTGCGACCGACCCCTGGAAGATAAAACACAGAGGAGGTGTGTCAGCGGGAAAAAGGTGGGACAGGGGAACTATTACACCATTACAGGCACACAAATGTCTCCGCACGACAACACAAGTGACATCATGTCTGCTGCTGTTCATTTTTGTAACCTCCTGCGTTTTGCCGCCACAGCAGGACCAAAAAGTTTACGATTGCGTCGGATTTCAGGGAGACGCAGCAGCAGTTTGAAAAGATGACACTCGAAAAACATGCTCCTAAATCAGCTCTGATGAGGTTTCGCCTGAGTGGCGACACCTGTCGTTCAGGACTTACACTAGCCTGCTGGTTCAATCCTCTGATTTTGAACTCAAGTCTCCATCAATGGCTTTAGATCAGGATTCACATCAGGATCAAAAATAGCTTCAAAAATGTGGAATAAAGGTTGATACACACCGAGCGCATTAGGAACAAACGTGGATTTTACAGCTCAAACTTGTCGTGTGACGTGTGGACACACTGAGCTCGCTGCAAAAATAAATAAATAAATAAATAAAAATCAGAAAAACAAAATTAATCCAATTAAATAGACCAAAAAATCATTTTAACACAAAAGAAATGGGCACGGACTTCACATGTCGGGTGTGTAAAGGCCTTAACAATAAGTACTAATGCCATACTTAAAAAAACGTAGTTTCAGTTTCACAATTTCATCACGTTTATTAAAAGCTGAGAGATGGTGGCCTGCAGGACTCAAAAAATCCCTTTTGATTTTGAAACCCCAAACGACTGGATCCTGGGATCAGTTTGGGCATTTTCTATCGCTTTATCCAGAGGATTATGTTTTAATATCTAACGACTTTTTTTTAAAGCTATATTTTGCAAATGACTTATCGGGGCACACCTGCAGTACCTGCGTGGGCCACCAGGGGGCTGCAGTTTTAGCCAGAGCACAGAGGAAGTACTGCCCCCTTCTGTTTTTTAGACTGTTAACGGACGTATTTCATTGCTGGATTTGTTAAAGCTTGGACTCAAATGAGCACCAAGACTGTTTCGAATGTTGGTCAAATGTTTTATGGTCTTGGTTTGTTTTTTTAGTCAGGGGTCAGTGCAGGAAGCATGGCAGGCACATCAAAAACTCAAGTCTGTCCTTATGTCTGAGAGCTTTGGATGAGACGACAAAGAAGGTATTCAGAGATTTTGACTGAGGTATGAAGTCCCTTAAATACAGTTCTGCAGTTCTTGTTTATAAGTTCTTCTATGCAGGCTCATCATCTAAACCTGAGTTAAGAACAGGTAACAGAGCATCTGAGCTTCAGCCTGAAAATCCACGTTGCTTTCCCTGCTCCCTCCCTCCTCGTTGAGGCTGTAACGTGTTTAATTTCCTCTGGAGGCGATAGGATCTCCTTCACAGCCCTGTACTGTAAAAAGCCCCGCTGACCTTGATGCAGTGGATCTATTGTCTTGCCTTCAAAGCTAACAAGCACTTAAAATTAATGCCACAGCAAATAAGCCCGAGACAGGCTGGCGCATCACAGATGTTTAGATGAGAGGAAATTAAAGGCGAGAGGAAGTTGGACAACGGGAAGAGTGAAGGCACTCATCCCTCTGGGCGTTTTCACTTCTTTCTTACGTGATCACTCTTGCGTAACAGGAGCGCGAGCGGGCCGATGTTTGCCTGAAAATGAAGCTGATTTCGCTTCTGTATGCGCTCTACGTCGCTCTGGATAACAGTTTCAGTTTCACAGGCGGCTCTTTATTCAGCACGTACTCATCAGAAGCAGACGCGAGTGTGTGATTGTGCGCTTCTTTTCACTTCAGTCGTAATGGGCCGACTGAAACGCCTGCTGAGATAATCACGCAGTGAGAGATCAAACCCGTCTTTGCTGCTCTGCCCTCGTCTCATGTAGCAAATCACCATTTTCACTCTTTGACTGGAGTTCATTTTCTCACACGGCGACATTCAGGGAAAATTAGGAAATCAAAAGTGAAACGGTAGAAAATCCTGACAAATTGCATCTTTGAAATTTTATTTGTGATGCTTGTGTCTCTATGGACAGCATTGATTGGTCTGGTCTTCATCAAAAACTGGATGCAGTTCTATAGACATGTTTCTGGTTCCAGAGGATACATCCTGAGCTTTGTGCAGAAGCTTTGGTGTATAACGGTTTTCTGGGAGCAGTGGTGCAGGTTTTCCACCTGTAGGTTTGTGTTACTTATTTTGTAGAGCTGTTCATGGTTCCCAGGGGATGTACCCTATTCTCACTTATGGACTGCTATGAAACATGTGCAGAGATGTTTCCGAAAGAATGATCATAATCACGTTGGCATTATGGATTCTGCTCGACACTGCTGTCGTAGCTGCCGCGCCAATACTACATGCAGAAATGAGTCCATGACACCAACGTCAGTGTGGTCACTCCTCTGAGAACCAGGAACAAATCTACACGGCAGTCCGTCCTCAAGGATGGAGCAATATTCAAGGATACCTATTGTAAGCAGCTGAGACATCACTTCTGTCGTCACATTTAGGACACCGGAGCAAGTGGGTTGCGGCTGTTTAATGCAATAAAATAAAAACTATTGGTGTTTTTGTAGAGCTGGGCGATAGAACGATAACGATATGTATCGCGATATAACTTTTACTCGATAGAGAAATTAAGCTATCGCGATAGACTTCGCCGCTCTTGTCCTCTTAAAAAAAGAAAAAAAAAAAAAAAAAAAAAAAAGGTCAGCCAATCCAAATTAAGTAGCGCAGAGCCGAACCAATCACAGCCGCAGCGTCATGTCGCGTGACTTGTTACGTACAGCACAAGTGCCAAGCCGCACGTGTGTTTGTTTGGGAAGCAGCCAGCGCGTAATGGAGGAAATGAGTGTGCCGACTAGAAAAATCAACCGAGCGTGACCGAAGAGAAAACAGATGATGGTTCCAACGCCGGAGAGATTGTCGAACGGAAGAGCCATAGAAGCTCCGTAGTGTGAAGGTATTTCGGCTATTTCAAGTCTGACAAAAAACAGAGTAGCGTGCACTGTAAATGTGCCGAAAGCAAGTCTGGAAATACAATAAACTGGTGCATGCGTCACACTGTGCGCCACGTTATTGTTTCGGTGAAATGAATTTCTACAATACTGTTACTGTTAATTCTACTCTCTGCAGTGTTTAAATGCTTACATATACACACAGTTACTGTCCCTCCACACATACGACTCGGTTCTGCTTCTATGCCCCAGCTTTGTTTACTTTTTCCCACCGAGGCTTCTAGACTTCTGATTGGCCAACATTTCTGCACGGTTAGGAATCTAGCGCCACCTGCTGCTTTGGCATGTTCATAGCAGCGTTTTCCTTCATTTCTGCCTTTATGTGTGGACGGGATTATTTTTTAAAACGAAAACGGAAAATCTCCGTTTTCAAAAATACCCGTGTACGTGTGGACGTAGCCTCAGTCTCTGACTGGAAGCGCTAATTCGTCATTCGGCTTTTGTCAGACTAAAGTAACTGTTAAAACTGTTTGAAAAGCTCAGCTATACAACAAGGAGAGATTGAGAATTTCCTTTTAGTTCTCAGTTTATTTGATATTGACAAAAGTTAGTCAGTTTTGTCTGTTCTTCTGTAAAACAAACTAAGATTTATTTTTAGAATTAATATTTTGTTTCTAAGTGGAATTGACAATTTAGTCTGTTTCGTTTGTTCTATTTTGAAACTTAAACGCTTTAGCGGCTGCCTTTTGTGTAGTTTGCAATATTTGCCTTTATTTATCTGAAAAAGTCTCATGTTCCTTAAGTACATCTACCCTGTTGAACTTATTATGGGAAATAAATATTTAAATAAAAACAAACTGCTGATTATTTCACATTTTACTTGTGAGCAACGGCACATTTAAATCTTACAAATATAGTTATTTGGCTTATATCGTGATAGATATCGTTATCGCCTGAAATGAAAAAAACATATCGTGATATGAAAAAATCTCATATCGCCCAGCTCTATGTTTTTGTAATTTTTGAATCCACTGCAGGAGGAAGGATGAGTCACCATTACATTTTTGAGATGTTCATGGTTCCCAGGGGAGTTATTGTACCTAATTTTGTGTCTTATTTTATTCCCAGAGCAGTGCCACAGTAGTTATCGAGACTTTATATGGACAAAAGAACTGTACCACGTGCACATTACGCCCATGGAAGCCCACGCAACGAAGCTCCTGGTGCAGTTTCTGTGATGATGTTAATGCCAGATGAGATTTTGAGCCCTTAAAACATCCAAATTCAAAGATTAAAAGGTGTGGCCCAGTTCTTTTTTTCCATCTATGGAATCTTGTGGAGCTGTTCGTGGTTCCCTGAGGATTTATTATAGTAATTACAATCATTTATAATGTCTCGTCAGGTACAGGATAGATCACCATTGGTTCGTTTGTGAAGGATCAATAAAAGAAATATGAACTAGCTCGACCAGATCAAACCTGAGAGCTTACATTTTGGCAGAAATGTGCCTCCCACACACTGAATCAGTGTCGCTGCCTACAGCGCCTTCCCGTGTAGTTCAATGTCAGGGATACGAGAGCGCCACCGCCACCTGCTTTCTGTGGCACGGAGGGTTAGTTTCATTTAATCAGCATAGACAAATGGAGCTGCAGGGCTCCGCCGAGAGTCAGCCTGATCACGTAAGCAGCAGAAAATCTGCAGCAACTTAGTTTCAAAGGGCATGAATCATGAGGAGGAGACCTGCTCCTCCTCCTCCTTTTTCTCATCTGCTCACCTACAGGGAGGAGCTGCAGATGGGTGCTGGCAGAGGTCAAAAACACAGAACGGGCTCAATTAAGAGAGATAACATGGACTAAGCGCGCTCTCTAGATATTTCTTTTAATAGGCTTCTCACGGCCTTAAACCCTCTCGGCCTCTGTGTAGTTGCTGCACAATTCACCTTTCAGCCTTTAAACTTAAAGGACCGTTTGGCCACTTTACTGTAAACAAATTTAAATGCTTTCTACTTGCGGCTCAGATCAGTTTAAAACGTCTCCTCACCTTGTATCTGTGCGACAGAGGTGTGTCAGTCGGGTCTTCCTGATTCCTGTGGGCTCCAGCAGGTAGAGGCAAATGTGGGTGTGGACCCTGATCCCCTCCGCCAGCACCTCGGGGAGTTCGGTAGACACAGAGGAGAGGTACGTCAGGCCGGAGGACGGGTCTGCCTGCCAGATCCTGAGGAGGGAGCGATTCATGTTACAAAGTTCTGCTCCCACAACATTATTTTTACTGTGTGGGATAATCTGCCGCTGTCTGAGTGATGCTTGTCTTGCCGTTGACATCTAAACTAAGCAGCCTCTAAAGCAAAAGGACTCAGTCAGACAAATCCTGCAACCAAACTACAATCACCCTTCTTTGTGCTAAATATCATTTTTATTTCATTTCTGTTGAATATGTGTTGAAAGTCCTGTAAATAAATGCAAATGTGCTTCAGTGTAAGCCATCAGCTGGGGAACTTATTAAGCGTTACACCAAAGGTGGTTCAAATAGACCCCGACCAGCTGCTTTCAGTGTTTTTCCTCCTTCAAACAAATGAAACTATTTATTTTTTAAAGATTGACGTTTTCATTCGAAGCCCACGGGTCCTCACGACCACACTAATGTTCTGGTTGGGTGTCCGTGAGGGATTTGGTGAAAGTAAAAGACCTCGTTTGGATGCATTATGCAGAAGTGGTGATTTTTAGTTCTTAGTCAGGGTAACTCTGAGTTCATGCTCACAGCGCTCACAGCGGCAGGCGAGTCTGAAGGTGCACCAGCGACGCGGGCCAACTGTAAACACAGATACTGTCACGTCTCATCTGACTTCAGGCTCGGATTAAAATTTCATCAACCCCCCCATTCAAACCTCACGCACACAAAAGGCATGCTTTGTTTCAGTGTAACTCAAAGTGACACTTTGAGGGTACTTTCAGCTTCAACTCCCCCGTCCTCCCCGCTCCGTACAGCTCAGCAGGTCGAGGCGAGCGCTCGTGGGCTCGCTGTGGCTCATTACCTGATTAGCAGGTGCTCCTGTAGGGGCTGCGAGCCCAGGCCGTGGCCTTGGCCCTGAAGGAGGTAGCGGTAGACGTCTGCGTCCTTGGACAAGGTCTGGATGACGGCGGCCTGATGAAGGCCTTCCTCCCACAGCTGCTGCTCCCTCAGCAGCCGGTGGAGCAGCTCCCCCTGTGCGGCGTCCACCTCCACAGAGCCTCGCCACATCCACAGCGGGCAGCCATCGTCCATCTGAAGATGAGCAGAGATGATAAATTAGAGGCAGGCCTTAAGGTTAATTTCGAGCCTTCATAGTGCGACACAGAAACCGCGTGGTGATGTCACTTCCTCCTCCCCCGCCCCCCCACATTCACCTTCTTGTAGGCCAGCTCCACGTGATCTGGAGCCGGGTGGCTCTCCCAGCCTCGGCTCTTCTCCCTGGCCTCCTTCAGGAGTTGCTGGGTGCTCAGCTGCAGTTTGCGCCTTCTCTCCTCCAAGTCCTCCTCACCGCCGCTTTGACTCGAGGTAACCAGGCCTCCTCTGGACTCCTCAGTGAAGACGTCATCACTGGCGGTTAGACTCTGGCCGGGCCAAAACTCTGGAAGCTGCAGAAAGATGATTTAGATCTTTTAATCTCTCAAAAATGTATTTTCATGCTTAGAAACGTCCTTTGCATCGGGTTGGTGGTACCTGGAACAGTCTCTGGACCTCGGTGATCATGTTAGCCAGGCCCTGGGTGGCGGCCAGGTTCTCGCTCAGGTCTCGCTGATCCGGGCGGCCGAGGCTGTACTTCCTGTGACCGGACCTACAGCAACGACACCACAGGAGCAAGTTCAACATCCTGTTATCATCTCCTATTAGAGGAGTACTTTAAGTACTCGGGGTTGGTCACCGAGAACAAAGTTGGTTTTCCTTCCCAACTGTTTTTTCAGCGGGAATAATCCTTCCATAATGGTTCCCTCACTCTGATCCTCCACCCAGCATCATGCCGTCAAAGCTTCTTGTTTTAAACTTCATGCCTCTGTCAGATTACAGTCATCAGGTTTAAAAACAGTTTTATTCATTTGGGTTTCTTTTATGTAGGAATATGGTCAAACTGGCAGGAAGATTTGTAGATTTCAGTCAAGTAAGTTTTTGTTTGGGGGCAAAAACATTATGAATGTTATTATCAAATTAATTGAATGGATTTTTGTAAGAAGCCACAGGAACCCTGCAGCTCTATGCTTTTTGTTTTGGGGACGTGTCAGTGTCACAGCGCTTCAGGCTTTGTGCATATATCAGGAATTACCACCTTCAGAAGGTCATGTTTTCTGGAAAACCCTTGCACTGAACCGACTGAGGCTGACTGGATGTATTCACAGAAAGTTCAAGTTGTTTTAGTTTGTGGCGGATGAGAGATGAGCTTCTTTTTTTCTTTTTAACTGAGAAATTACTCGGTACTTCCAGCAAGCCCAGCTGGTCAGATGCATTAAAGAGAGTATAACTCTGTGGGAGTGGTGAGTTCTGTCAGAGCAGAAACACCAGATGAGATTTCATAGATCTGTGGGAGCGGCAGTCTCCCCCCACCCCGAGTTATTGTTCCCAGCACAAAGTGTGACACGATTTCTGACGGGCCGGGACTTTAGCTCGAGGGAGAACGGGAGGCACAAAGTGCTGATTGTGTCACTTCCATCATCCGTCCCGTCAGCCTGAAGGGAGGAAAAGAGGCAAAGTGGAAGAGGTGGAGATGAAAAGGAAAGGCAGGGAGGGAGGAAGAAGGCAGAGAGAGGAAAAGCTGAAAGAAGGGTGATTACACGAATGAGAGACGAAAGAGGAGGCAGAGGAGGAGATATATGAGGAGGGAATGAGCGGAGCGAGGGTGGAGAGAGAAAGGAAGGCTGACAGACAAAAAACAAAGGACGCTTATTTGTGTAGCGCCTTTCAACAAGACGGCAATTCAAAGTGGCTTATGTAAAAAAGGCTGAGAGAAAGTTAGAAAAGAAAAGAGAGATACAACTTACACAGCAAGACAGGACTGACAGTTGTTGTAGGTGTCAGCTGTTCCCAGAGTTTCCTCCATTTTTATGGAAGAAACCGTGAACATGCAAATGTTTCCGTCATGTTTACATCAGTATCGCCTCTCAGTTTATTAAAAAACACAACAACAAAGAAACAGCCTTTTTTAGTCTCAGCGTGAGGCTCGTCTCATGTTTCATCACCGACGCCGGTCAAAGATGCAACATGCAGCTTCACTGTTTGACTTCCTGAAGGTACAAACCAACAGCTCGTCCAGCCTAATCCTGGTTTAACAAAACTAACAGGAGCTAACGTGGTTCAAAAGAGAGGCTTGATCAGGATGCAGTGTTGCCAACTTAGTGACTTGTTTTCCTAAAAAGCGACTTTCCGAGCCTTAACTACAGCCAACAAATCACTGCTGAACGTTTGCATAAAAAAATGACAGAAATACATTTTCTCTCTAATACCGAACACGAGAATTCAAAAGCGGCACAAGCCAAGTCATGAGCCTTCCATACAATTACATTGGATCTTTCCTTAAAAAATGAACTCTAATACTGTTGAATATCATCTAGTTTTCCTGTTTTCTAAACCACATTCTCAATATGAAACAGATGAGCGGCAGAAAATCTACTTATTCATCTGACTGCGTGAAGCTGAGGTCAGATGGAAATCTGTGGAGCTTATGTAATAAGTGTACACTCTGCCGACGGGTTCTCGCTAACAGAGAAGAGACATATGAAAAAGATGGATCAGATCCAGAAGTCATGAGATCTGTGAGAGCAGAGAGCTTCGGAAAAATGAGGAAGAAAAAGCGCCTCAATGAGCAACCTGCCCACTGTCAGATAAACAGGCACACATAAAGTTAACTGTTGGTTATTAGGGGTTAAAATGGTACCTACAGAGACTGCAAAGCTACCAAAACGATTCAATCATTTAAAAAACTGTAAGATTTCGAGGCTACTTTAGTTTTATCTAATTTGACCACAACAGCATTGACGTCGTCACCTCACGGACTTCTGAGCAGGAGGAAACGACGCTCGGTTTTATGTTTAAGGACACACAGGATGAGACGTGTCAGAAAATCTACTCCAGGCAAGATATCAAATAAACGATTTGCAGTAAATGGGCTAAAAGCTGCAAAACAAGCTGCTTAGCAGAGGAACAGCTCTCAGAGAAATCTCCCAGCTCTTCTGATCTTCATCTGCTTTCATTTTAGGCCAAAACCAAAGCAACACACACACACAGATACAGGCAGAGTGGACTCCACACCTCCAGCTCTTTATGTAACTGCTGTTAAAACTTACATAACTCTGACAATGTGGGTCAGACGCCTCACGCCCTCCGTCTCTTTCCATATTGAGATTGTGTGACTCCTCACAGTTAGAGAAACGTCTGATGTCAATTTTTAAAAGACGCTTAGAAGACGCGATGAGGTAACCGATGCCTGCTGATGCCCCAGAAACACATTTTAAGACCGTTTTCTTGGCCTCGGCTCACCTAGCTGCATTAGCGTCCCTCTTCAGGGTGTTGAGGTGGAACAGAGACGGCGCCAGGCAGACGGCGAGGTTTGTGGGAGTCATCTGGTTCTCATCCACGCAAGCCACAACATCACTGAGGAAGTAGAGCAGCGTCCGCAACGCTTCCCTGTTCTCATCCGGAAGCAGCAAAATGGCCGCCTGAGCCGCGACCAGCTGCTGATCCTTTGGAAAATCTGCATGAAGAAGGGGACGAGATGCTTTTATGGCAAGATTAAAGTCCTTAAACTGTCTCTTATTAAAGATGCATGTTAGGAAAGCAAACCATTGATCCCTCATGACAATCAATCAGAACTGAGTGTTATCGGCTCACATTGGTAAATGTGGAGGAAGGACTCGCAGAGTTTGCTGGTGAAAATTGGCTCGGGCAGGTCTCTGAAGAACTGCTTCAGCATGTCGGCCACGTCGAAGGCGGACTGGCCCTCGAATGAAACTCCGTCTGGGTCAGACTCCACCAGCTCACGGAGGTACTGGATGCGAGACTTCAACCCCGACTTCCGGAAGAGGCCCACCTGAGGGGAAGTAAAAGACATTAAACGTTCTTATTGTCATATTTTACACTATTGTGCATGATTGCAGCAGACGCTTTTTCTTAACGCTTTCAATTCCTCTTAACTTTCAAGAAATATTCAACTGGGGTTAAAAGTAGTAAACAACAAACAGTTAAAGTACTAAAAACTTTTATTTCATCAAACTAAATTTGATGAAATTGAATCAAATCACGATGCTTTGTGATTCTTAACGTTTATTTTATGGAACTAGTCAGCCTTCATCACAGTCTACACCCAGTTCCATTACAAGGCCACTTTAAGGGTTATATTTTGATTTTTAAAAGCCAGTTTCACTAAAACTGTTTCCCAGTATCACCAAAAGCACATGTGGCCGTGAAACTTAATAAAAATATTGTCTCTTCAACTTCAA